>NC_140594.1:147250780-147738280 GCF_964204655.1 Triturus cristatus | reverse complement strand
TCTCTCTCTCTCTCTCCGACTCTCTCTCTCTCTCTCTCTCTCTCTCCGACTCTCTCTCTCTCTCTCTCTCTCTCTCTCTCTCCGACTCACTCTCTCTCTCTCTCTCTCCGACTCACTCTCTCTCCTCTCTCTCCGACTCACTCTACTCAAGGGAAGTTTCTAATGTCAATGAACCCACAGTTGTAACTTCCTCCCCCGCCCTGTGTCCCTGCTGCCCTCCTCAATGCATCTTCAGGCATTCTATACCTAAGCGCTGCAGTAGGAATATATACTGTTACTACGCATGCAAATACATCGCATGCCATTACAACACAGTCGTTAGAATGACCGCGTTGTTACCACGTATACAATTAGATCGCAAGTCATTACTACAACTTGCTGCAGGGGGTGTGCTGGACTTAGGAAAAGTATTATTTACTATTCCTACTCCAGTTTGTGCAACAGCAGGGAAGGTGTTGGATTCTAAATCCAACATCAGTGCGCCCCCTACAGCAAGTCGTAGTAATGACTTGAGATGTAAATGTATGCGTGGTAACAACGCAGTCGTTGTACCGACCACGTTGTAATGGTACCGCGTTGTGAAGATAGCATTGTAAACGCAGTTTTGCAGCGTGAATCTTTCTGGATTCACTATGCTGTGCATTATTCCGCGGTCTGGTGGTTGGGTCCGGAATCGTAGTCTTTCTTTTGTCTTTTTTTTTTTTTTTTTGTAACCCAGGTGGGCGTCAACGTCCCCACCATTTGGTGTACTTCTCGTGACGTCGGCAAGCTTCCTGCGGAAGTCCCACCTTGGGGCGCCATCTTCAGATTCTTTTTTTCACCGTTGGGTCTGGATCGTCACCGAGAAGCTCCAGAGAGTTTTAACGAAGAAAGAAGAAGAGCACGAGTTTCATCGAAGCAAAATTAAAGGAGACTACAGACGGGAAGAACATCGAGCTGGGACGATGAAGAAGGAGGAAAACCTCTATCTTCGACGTCCAACGGAGAATGCGCACTCAGGGACACTGAGCGCAGGAATGGACATAACACCTTTTAAATTCTGCCGTAACTGCCACCACAAATACGCGCAGAAGGACCAACATCCCGTCTGCAACCTTTGCCTGCCAGTCGACCACGAGAGCAAAGACTGCAACGCCTGCTCCGCCTTCACACCGAAGACACACAGGGTGAGAGAGAGACAGAGGAGAGCCAACTACAACATGGAAGGCAAGGGTAAGGCCCCGTCTCTGTACGACCTGGGCCTCTCCACCGACGATGAAGACCACGCCGCCGAGGGACCTGATGACTTCACGGTCGCAGAGACCGATAAGAAGACGTCTGACAAGGTAGGAGAGACGTCGAGCACAAAACCCCCGAAAGGGCCCCGAAAAACAGAGACTGACTCGAAAACCAGAGCTAAGTCCTCGAAAGGAACACCGGTGCCGAAAATCCAAGGACGAAAGGCCCAGCGGATCCTTCGAGAAGGACTCCCAGGTGCCGAAGGCCGCCAAAAAACAAAGTTCGTCGAAACGGGCCCACGAGGTTGGGTGTTCGACGAAGGACAAGGTCGCGTCGACGCAAGCTCCGTCAAAGGCCAGCGCTCGACGCCGAACATGCCTCCAAAATGGAGAAGAAAAAGAGAAGGCTCGAGGCGGAGAGCATCCTTCAAAGGAAGAAGGAGTTCGACGAGAAGATGAAGAAATTCACAATCCCAACGAAACCACCGACGGTTATCGTCGAGGTCGAAGAGCAGGACGAGTTCGACGCCGAAGAGCAGTCAAACTCCAGAAGAAGAGGAAGATGATCTCTACTATGAGGGGAGAAGAGGAGGAGGAACAGCAATCTAACTACGGCTCGGCGCTGTCGACGACGCAAGACCTGGAATGGCAGGACCTCGACGCCGAAAATCCAGAAGAGCCCGTGGAGACTTATCCTTCGAGGCCTTCGCCGCCAGATGATATTGGGGCTTACAACATGGTCGTAAAGAGCGTGGCTGCAGCTTTTGGCGTGAAACTAGAGTAGGAAAAACCGAAAGCGGACTTTTTACTCGATACACTGCTCCCCATCCAAACTAGGAGCCAGTTCCTCCCCATGCTTCAGAGTGTCATGAACCAGGGGAAGGAGGCGTTCAAGGACCCTGCAACATGCAGATCCATCTCACCCAGAACAGAGAAAAAAATATAAACATTCCTCTCAGGACCCTCCATACATCAAGGGATCTGTCACAGCAGACTCCATTTTCGCATCTACAGCCAGAAAAAGGGCCAATGTTCCGGCAACCTCTGGACCACCTCCTGACAAGGAGAGCAGAAGGATGGACCTCACTGGCAGAAATATAAAGAGAAACGCGGCAATGCACTGGTGCATGGCGAACTCCAATGCACTACTGAACAGGCACCAGTACCAACATTGGGACGAAAGGGGGACCTCATCAAGCATCTCCCCGAGCAATACCAGCAAAGAGCTTCGCATCTGGTGGAAGAGGGGAAGAATATAGCAAATTCATGCCTTAAAACAGCGTTGGACGGGGCAGAGACATCAGGCAGACTGATGGCAATAGGAATCACTGAAAGGAGACAGGCATGGCTCAGAATTTCAGGATTCAAGCAAGAGGTACAGAACAACATCCTGAACACCCCTTTCAACGGAGAAACGCTGTTCGGGACACCAGTCGATGAGAAACTCACCCAACTCAAAAAGAGAATGAGACGGCGAGGTCCATGGGGGCTCTGCAATTCAGAGGGATGGGAAGAGGTACCCCGACACGGAGACCTTACGGAAGGGGAGGAAACCAGCCGGGAACGTCACATCAAACATTCCTCCAAGGGTAGAGCACAAAGGAACCAACAAAAGAGGGTTACACGAACCAAACGCCTACGAGCATGCGACACCGGTGGGCGGCAGACTCAGATTTTTCCTCCAAGAATGGAGAAAAATAAGACAAATGGATACTCAACATCATACAGTACGGATACTGCATAGAGTTGGAAAGGAGACCTCCAAACGAAAGAGAAGGGAACACTCAGGACAAGAGCTAGCTCAACTCGTAGAGGAAGCACTACAGCTACTCCAAAAGGAGGCCATAAAACCAGTACCATTCAAAGAAAGGAACAAGGGAGTGTACTCAAACTACTTCCTTTTACCAAAGGTGGACGAAACACTAAGACCCATCCTGGATCTACGATTCCTAAACAAGTACGTAAGGACGCAAAAATTCAAAATGACATCCCTACAAGAATTACTCCCACAAATGAGAGACGGAGACTTCATGTCCACCGTGGATCTCAAAGATGTCTATCTGCACATCCCAATGAACAGGCAGCACAATAATCTGTTAAGGTTCACCATCAACAAGGATCACTACCAATTCACAACCTTGGCATTCGGTCTAAAGTCCGCACCAAGGGTTTTCACCAAATGCCTTGCAGCGTACCTGCGGAGGGAAGGAATTCACCTGTATCCTTAACTTGACGACTGGCTAATAAAGGCAAGTTCACGCGAAAAATGCGAGGAACACGCACCGCGTGTCACAAGAACACTAACAAAGCTGGGGTTCTCAATACATTGGGGGAAATTATCAATGGAACCAGAACAAGTGAAGATCTTCCTGGGGGCGCAGATCAACACCGTAAAGAGAACGGGGATGCCCAGCGAGAAAAGGACACTAGCCCTGCTGAAGGAGACGCGCCTCTACCAGAAGGGGCGAGCTCTGACAGTGAGAACAGCGAGCAAGATGATGGGGATGATGACGTCATGCATTCACCTAGTTCCCAATGTACGCCTACACATGAGACCATTCCAGGAATGGTTGCAACAGCAATGGTCACAAGCAAACGGAAGTTGGGAGGATCTAGTGGTTGTAACGCACGCAGTGCAAGAAGAGATAGCATGGTGGAACAGGGAGAACATAACAATAGGGAAGCCCTTAACACCACCAAGCCCAACAATGACCATCATCACAGACGCATCTCAGATAGGATGGGGAGCACATATGAACAAGCTCAGAGTGAGGGGTCTGTGGACTCCAGCAGATGCGGTCAGACACATCCACTATCTGGAATTAAAGACCGTACTGCTAGCACTGAAGGCCTTCCAGAAAAAACTGTACAACCAAAGGGTGTTGATACAAACGGACAATACTACAACTATGTTCTACATAAACCAGCAGGGAGGGACACAATCATTCCCCCTGTCCAACCTAGCACATGAAATTTGGAGATGGGCCATCACGCTCCAAATAGACCTGCTGGCCATACACATACCGGGGAAGGACAATGTAGAAGCAGACTGGCTCAGCAGGCAGACTTCAGCATCCCACGAGTGGGAACTCAATGGGCAGGAAACGCGAAAACTATTCAAGAGGTGGGGCACACCGACAATAGACCTGTTTGCAACACACCTGAATGCAAAATGCCAAAATTTCGCATCCAGACAACCAGGAAAACTATCCCAGGGGAATGCCCAATGGATAAGTTGGTCAAGAACATTTTGCCTACGCTTTTCCACCGATACCACTGATACGCAGGGTACTCAACAAGTGCAGGACCAGCAACATGACGCTGATCCTAGTGGCACCACTGTGGGCAAGACCGACATGGTACTCGCAAATAGTGGAAATGGCACAGGGGCCACCACACAAGTTCACCAAAAGAAAAGACTTACTCTCCGTGCAGAACGGAGAAGTTCTACACCCAGAGCCAGAGAGCCTCTGCCTAGCGGCATGGCTCCTGAAGACAGAGTTCGCACACCTTAAGCTACCTCAAAGCACTACGCGAGTGCTCCGGGAGGCAAGGAGACCGACCACACGGAAATGCTATGGGGAAAAATGGAAGAGGTTCACATTGTGGTGCAGAAAAAATAAACTGCAAAATAAGTTGACAAGGGAATCAACGGTGCTTAGATACCTCACGCATATACTAAAAGCCAAACTAAGTTAGTCTTCGCTAAGATTCCACCTAGCGGCGATTGTGGCCTACACACGAGGTGAGACGGGAGAAAGTTTCTTTACATCACGAGTAGTAAAGAGATTCCTGGAAGGGTCAAAAAGGATAGCGCCACCAAAGAGGATTCCGCCGCCGGCATGGAACCTCAACATAGTCCTGACGGAACTTACGAAGGCGCCCTTTGAGCCCATCCACATGGCCTCACTACAAATGCTGACAATGAAAACAGTTTTTCTGGTAGCAATAACCTCGCTGCGCAGTGAGCGAACTGCAAGCGTTAACGCTGCAAGAGCCCTACATCCAAATACACAAGGACCGAGTCGTAATGAGGACTGACCCACACTTCATGCCTAAGGTCGTGTCAGCATTCCATATGAACCAAACTATACAAATACCTAGTTTCTTTCAAAACCCAGTCACAAGTGCAGAGAGGGCACTACACACTCTAGACACTAGGGGCCTCATGTAGGTAGCGAAATACCGGTCGGTAACGGCCCAATTTCGGTAAATATTCCGTTACCGACCGGTATTCAGACAAGTGAGATGTAGGAGACCAAAAACCACTTTTCGGTAAATATGAGGCGGTAAATACCGATTCATATTTACCGAATACATAATTAACGAATCGGTAAATATGAAGTGGTAAATATGAAGTGGTAAAAAGTTAAAATGACATGTAGGAGCACTCGGTAATTAAGAAATCCAAGAAAATCGGTAAATAAGAGTCGGTAATTAACACGGATTGAAAGCAGGTGGTAACCAACAACAGTGCAGCTAAGCAATCCCAAAATGCAACAGCGTGGACACCCTGGCAGCTATGTACGTCATTGCAATGCGCCTACGTCTACAGGCAGCAGGACTGAGGGTTTGGCGACGGAAGGAACGCATCCACAGACAGCGCATCACACTATTCCAGCTGACTGATGCAGAGAATACATGAGAGGTACAGGCTACACCCCGAAACCATCATGGACTCAATCAGGGACCCGCACCCACTCCTGGACCAGCCAATGAGAAGGGCGCACGCCATACCCCCACATGTGCAGGTGCTCTGCAGCCCACATCTGCTGGCATCCGGCATTTCTCAGGTGGTGACAGCTGCGGTGGGTGGTGTATCCCAGAGTTGCCTGTCCCGTTCCTTCAGGAATTACTTCCCCCATTATATTGGCTGCATTGATGGGACACACATCCCACTCTGTCCACCAGCTGACACAGAGCACATCTACAGGATCAGGAAGTCCACCCACTCCATCAATGTGCATACCGAATGGAATGATATTGTGAATGGTCCCGTGGGTGGCAGAACCAAAAGGTGCGCGTATGCTATTTACAACGAGGTCTGCAAGTTGTCGCACAGTGAGGCGGCTTCCAGACTGAGAGCTATTGACCAAGCAAACATGGAGAAGGCCTAAGCCGATATAGATATTAGCTCTAGCACTCTCACTTCTAGGATTCATACATGAGACAATAGGCACATGCAAGTACACGGCGCATGCAATGTACAAGCCCCGATTTTGGCGTGTGTCCTACGAGGTATCCCAGTGCCTGTGATTACACCTTCTTTCACTGTGCTTGCAAACGGTATTCATTTAATAATGATTGATGAAGTTTGCTGCGGGATGTGAGTGGTAATCCCGTACATAACTGTCTCGCATGAAGTTGTCTGCTGCAATACTGTTCTTTTTCCACCCCCGCATGGGCGGCGGGATGTTTCCATCTGGCCTTCGATTCCAACCTTGAAAGCAGAGTCCAACAAGTTGAGCAGAATAGAGCGCCATTGTCCCACAAAGAGGTGCCTTTGACTTCCTCTCGTTAAAATATTTGTCCTTCACGTTGCTACTACGCGCACTGAGGAACAGGCGCCTCTGAATACTGACCTCCCCCTGCATTTCGGCTCTTTGATCCAAAGTATTATCAATGCCTCGTCCACGACCGGCCTGGCTCAATTTTTTCTAACATGTGGGGCTCGGGTCTCGTGACCTCTTTCCAAACAATTTGTGGTGTAATTCCGGCATTTGTTCATTCACTGTTCTCGAGCATCTTTGGAGGTGTTCCGCTGCTTCTGGCGCTGGTGGCAGGTGTGCTGCTTTTACTTTTCATACTACGGAATGGCTGCTCCTTCTGTGCCACACGAGCACCTGTCCCGTCTGCATCTTCTTCGTGATAGGATGCTTGACTTCTATGGTACTTTGCCATTGGCGACTTTGAGCCTGGCTTATGGATTATCCTTCAGGTATTCCTACTTCACCTGCGTACAACCTGTATTACACTGCCTGGATTGTCCCTTTGAATGGCCTGTGGATTTGTGCTTGACCAACATGGTGTCTCCGGTGCCGGATTTCGATCGACTGATGAGGCCCTTAGTGTCTCACGAGTTGTCCTGTTCTGGTGTCCGGATCATGGCGTGTGGAGCGGCGCATGGTATCCTGGGTAATTGGGACATCTCAGCGGCAGCCTACGACTTCTTGTCCATGAGCTATTTGGAGGAACATTCCGGGTGCCCTCTGATTGTGCTAGAGGCTCCGTTGGTTGGAGAACACGTATGTTCCTTTTCTTTACTCAATTGGATGGCTGAGACTTTTAGTGGCCCTGAAAACGATTGCTTGTTGGAAGCCGTGGCCACATATGCTGCCTATACATTCATGGATTAACTGGATTGTCGTCCATTGCGCCTGTGCTACTGGACAGCACCCTGGCGCAACATTTATTTCTTTTAGTTCTCGTTCTTCTCTTCCTGATGGTCTGCTTGAGTTTTTTACTATACTTGCATTGTGTTTTTGGAATTGTATGCTGCAATTAATTGGACTGTAGGACTTTGGCGCTGCATTGGTTACGCCCTGTTCTGCTCTGACGAAACTGAACTCTGCGTTCTCTCTTTTCTTGCCTATTACATATTGCTTCGCTCAAGGGGGCGTGTAGTGAGTTCTCCCTGAATACGTACATGCATTGTTCAGTTGGCATTACCACGTTGAATGTGATGTAGCCATGTTTGTGTCTTTGCACACGACACTGCGTTTACATGTTCTTTCTTGAATAAACTGCTGACTCGAGACTTCCTTCAGACGAGTGCATTCTGTTGTTCCCATCCCAAGCTCTGCGCAGCGACCTTGGTCTGTACATGCTGTGACACACAGTCTGGAATTTTACACAATGCATGTTTTCCACTCTAGGTTGTTCGACCCACGATTTAGCCATTGCACACGCGCAGCTGCACATACCTGACAGTTGGTGCTTTTCATATCTCAGACGTCATGTTTATTATTCAGACCGAAGACGAGCCTTCCTGCGAGGAGACTCCTGATGCTCCTGTGATGTGAGTTCACTAAGCTGATCTTTGAGGTATGGGGTCCCCTATTCAAGCCTGAGAGACCTTCTATGATGACATGATTGTGATATTGGCTACTTATGTAAAGGAAGGTGGTAGTGTCCTCGGTATTTTCCGATTCGCTAAATACCACCTCGGTATTTACCGATTCGGTGACTTCCGATTCGTATTTACCGAATGTTACCGAATCGGTAACTGTTACCGAATTTTTACCTACATATAACTTACCGGTTCTAATTTACCGATTCGGTACGGCTCGGTATTTATGAACCGGTAAAATTTATTTACCTACATGAGGCCCTAGAAGAGCAGTGATGAACTGCATCGAGAGAACAAAGGAGCACAGGAAAACCAAGCAGTTTTTTGTGTCCTTCGCAACCAGCTTCCTCGGTAGACCAGTAACGAAAAGCACCATCGCGCAATGGATCGCACTAACGATACAATCCATTTCAATTGGCTCAATTCTAAAAGTTTCGATTTTTGGAAATCGGTCTTCACTTTTGAGCTTATCTAGTCATTGAGTTCAAGTTTGCAGCTTTAATATAGTGCCTCCAAGCGCTTCAGGTTTTCGCAGCTAAACTAAATAGGGTAAGGAACTTGCAGAGGACCACAATTCGGCATAACATTTAACCGACTGAGCGGTTTTCTGTGCAACTTTTTGTTTTAAACAAAAGTATAGCACTTAAAATACTTCGTCAAACCCTGCTGAAAAAGATAAAAAAAAAAAAAAAAAACTAAAGGGCAGTTTCAGGGCCACCTCCACCCTCTTACTGCCCTCACATGTCCCACAATTTTTCATGCCCTTCATTTTGCACAGGTTTAATATCTGTAGGGGCCGCGCCTCTGGCCACGGTTGAACTACTCACAATAGTCCCAGACAATGTTAAGGCAGATTCCATGAAATTGTACTATAAGTAAAGGGTGCGGCTGGAAACTGAAACTGGGTGTAGAGGCATTTAATGACGTCATACCACGAACCCATGGCGGTGCTGGCAAAACCCGCGCAGCGCCGAGAAGCCACAATCGTGGCACCATGCATTATGACAAAACGTTGCCAGGGACGTTCCAAATGTGTAATCCACGTAGAGAACATTAATGTCCTAAACTGGTAAAATCGCTTTTACATTAAGCACTGGACCAATGATTTATCTGAATATTGTCGATGACAGCTGTCACTCACGTCACCCGTCAATGCCACTTCTAGCGCGTACAACAGGGGCGTAATGTTTCTAAAGCACTTCCAGTTTTAGTAGACACGGTAACCGACGCCAAGAGGCATTGATTTCTTTACATTAAGGTCAATCCCTATGTTACCAAGACTACACAGCTAGAAAACAGCAGGGTCTCAAACACCCTCCCCCGAGTTAACATCATCAAACGTTTGCCCCATGCTCTGTTAATATAGTGGTGGGATTGAGAAGAGGGGCCTGGGGTGGGTATTTGGGAGGGGGGGGGAGGTCGGGCGTCTCAGATTTCAAAAGTGAAGTCAGCGGCGGGAAAAGTTGTCTTTTCCTAATGAAATTTGCGCCTCGAATGTGCAGATTTACAGATCTGTAACTATTTATAACACAAAAAAGAATTTTTGTGCCAAGCTGGAGTAGTTTCCTCTCTGAAAGCACATTCTGATAAGACATTCTCACGAAGCACTGTAAATAACAAGCGCGGTCCGGGGATCTCTTGCCTTTATGGTCTGCCTCAAGTCGCTGCTGCCGGCCGCCGGCCACTGCAAGGCCCTCAAGTCGGAGCAAAACGCGCTACAGCGGCAGCTTGAGGTCCTCGCCCGTCTGAAGCTGACCTGGCACTTCGTTTCCCACCAGGTGCTACCCAACGAATGCCTCACCTGCCTGGTGGAGATGAGCAAGGACCCGAACTGCGGCCCGCCCGTGGCCCTGCGCACCCTGGGGCTCCTCTCGAGTCTGGCAGCAGATGGAGAGGGCCGCCAAGCGCTGCGATCTGCCTACGGCCTGGGCGGCGTGCTGGCAGCCACCGTACACTGCTACAGTGGAGGAGGGAACCTGGCGGGAAAGCCTCTCCTGCTGCCCTGTGTTCAACTGCTGCAGCGGAGAAGGAAATGAGCGCGGTTCTGCAAAGGCAGCCGTAATGTTTACTTTCGCCTCCCGCTTTCACTTTAAGTGAAAACGCGATGCGAAAATAAGCACGTGGCTGACTTTGCCATAGCTGAGTGACAAGAAAAAAGTGTGTGGGGACTGATCAAGAAGAGTGTCACACCGCCGGTCAAAGATCAATCCCGGTGGGCGTGGCCAAAAGGAGACAAGGCGGCAACAAGGAGGTACTAAGAAGCCTCCTTTACAATCAAAAGCCAGCGTTTTGCATGGAAGCTGATTCTAGCCAATTAAAAAGATGGGCGGGGCTTCAACTCCACCTCAGAGCTTCGGAATCTGTATTGATTCCAAGAAGCTCTCGGATCTCCAGCCGAGACCTAAAAAAAGTGGAGTAATTGGCAACTACATGCTGCTTAGCTGCCCCTTGCTTCCTTTGCATGGACGTAGCATTCCATGCACACTTTATTCTTAATTTACCATTCAAAAATGGCAGTTGATCATTTTGGAACAATCACTTAATTATGGCCACTGGTGTATTAGCACACCAGTGCACACATGCGGCTGTGTTGGAATGCTTTGAGTTGCAAAAATAGAAAGCCTCCCACTTGACCAATATTATTTTACTGCCAGCTGATGTCAATTTAGTGGGTCATCTCCTGTTGCACAACGTTTCTCCAAACATTATTTATAATTCAAATTTAATTTATTTTCTTTTTCATTTAGTTTAAAAACAAGACAGATTTTCGTTATAATACAAGATTTAAACAATGCCCCTCATTTCTAAGGCTATATATACACATGATCAATTTAATTTTCTTATTTAACAAACGTTATCGGTGTATTATTTGTAAATTCAGTGTACAATTAACTTATTGTCCCAAAAGACTAAACTCCACTCTCATCACGGTACAACCCCTTACTCACATCTCATTCACGTACTCGTCAATTGTATCACTGACACATACTGCACACATTCATACACACCCCAGTACAACACTGCACACACAGATGGAATCACAAGGGGTGAAACAAAAACCCTCAGTAGCTGTGCTGCTGACTGGGATGTCACACCAGCCAGTCGATAAACGTTTCAATGGAAATTGTTGATAATCTCCATCTTCATCAGGACCAATAATTCATACTTTGATACCCGGCTCCTCTACTGACTGAGGGTCGCTCCTCCGCACGATAGTCCTGTTTGGCTGCAGTGCGTGCGGCACTCGGTGGGCTCTGAATTCAAAGATGGAACCAGGTAGAACGGCCATAAGTGACTTAGGATTGAGTAACCCGCCGTGGCATTGTCTCTTTTAACGCAAGCTGTTACAAAATCAGGAAGTAACACGGACTATAAATATTATGACATCGGTGATTTACATTAGAAACCATCTCTTATGAAATTCCAAGCCCCACCCTGGTATTTAACATTTCCGTAGAGGTCTTTTCAGAGGAACGGAGGTCCACCCATTGGAGGACCGACCACATCCTTATTGAGAGTACCACATGGTTCTCGAGATCAATATCGGAGGCACTGTCTTTATGAGAATATAAGCGTCGCGCTCACGTCTCAACACTCCGGCTGGAGTGTTGCATTGTAGTCCAGTTGGATTAGTGTTAACAGATCCCCCAAAGTCTACTTGTATCAAAGTAATTATTTATTTATCTTGAGTTCTAGATAGTGCTGGCTAAGACCCGTAGGTATCGGAGTGCTTTACATAAGGAACAGGGAGTTGCCAGTTACACATTTTACATAGGTTACACAATGAGGAAACCACAGCTGTGCAATAAATTACACAAAAATTACACATTAAAAACGGGACAGGGTAATGAGAATAATCGAGGATGGCAACATGAATTATTGGTCCTGATGAAGATGACGATTATCAGCAATTTCCATTGAAACGTACATAGACTGGATGGTGTGACATCCCAGTCACCAGCACAGCTACTGAGGGTTTGTTTCACCCCTTATGATGTAATCACACAAAGGCTCCACACCGTGTGGAGAAGGGAACAGGAGGCATGGGGTTCTAGGAGCTAGCGGCCTCCATTGCTAATTATTTACCACAGAAAGCTGCTCCTAGTGAAGTGTGACCCTACTACAGATATAAACCTATTGTGAGTTGGGACATCTCACAAAAAGTGACGGACTGGTCTCACACACCACCTGGTGTCATGCTTCATCATCGGCCAGTCCTCGCCCTCCAAAACCTTCGTTTGATGTAGGGTGGGCATACACCTGGAGACAGGGATGCACTTCTAAACTAAAGAGTGGAGGCCCGTGAAATGCATTGTGAAGTTAAAAATCATTATAGTTACCAGAAAGTAAATTTTAATGTGGCCAATAACTATATGATACTAAAAGCAAGGGACGGTGGGTGGGGTGTTTAGTGTCCCCTAACCGTCTCGTGAAAGGTCGACCTGTTTCTGCCTAAGCGGCCCGGGCGGGTCCAGGGCATTCATCAGGACCTAAATTAGGATTGGGGCTCCGTTCTTACCAACAGGTAGTAAGAAAGTACCACTATGCGGGTGTGGCAAAGGCCGCACTCCGCTTCCTGAAGGGCTTCCAACCATCAAGCCCAAGTTGGAACAACTACTTGCCACATGGGGGGAGGGGATTCTCCTGTTCATTTGTCTCAGGATTGGAATCCCACGTGAATCCTATGTTGTTGCTCCCGGTCACCCCTTGTGATTCCATTTGTGTATGCAGTGTTGTACTGGGGTGTGTATGAGTGTGTGCAGTATGTGTCAGTGATACGATTGACGAGTACGTGAATGAGATGTGAGTATGGGGTTGTACCGTGATGAGAGTGGAGTTTAGTCCTTTGGGACAATAAGTTAATTGTACACTGTATTTACAAATAATACACTGATAACGTTTGGTTAAATAAGAAAATTAAATTGATCTGTGTACGTTGCCTTGGAAATGAGTAGCATTGTTTAAATCGTGTATTATAATCAAAAACAGCTGTTTCTTGTTTTGAAACTAAATGGGGGGGGAAAAAATAAAATTTGAATTATAAATGTTTGGAGATATGTTGTGCAACAGGAGATGACCCACTAAATTGACGTCCGCTGGCAGTAAAGTAATATAGGTCAAGTGGGAGGCTTTCTATTTTTGCAGTTTTTTTTTTTCCCCCCTTACTCCCAGACCTGCACAGGTATCCTTTTTCAGTGGGGCGCCTTTCTTATTCAGGAATGCTTTGAGTTATACTTCATGAGAAAAGCCATCCACAGTGATCATCCCGTATATGTGCCGATGCACCAGTGGCCATCTTGGAATATTTGTTTGTTATACTTCATTAATTTACCATTCCATGGTGGTCATTTTCAAACTGTAAATTAATAATAAAGTGTAAATTATGTCAAATACGCATTGGTAAAGCCATTGAGCTGCGGGTGAGACCTGTTGGCTTTGTCAGTGCTTGTTTCTGTAAAGTTGCCCAGCATTTGAGAAATATTTCTTATTTTGAGTAATTGGGCTTGAAAAGAATTTATTTTAGTGTTGATTGGTATGGTACACACAAGCCCGTGTAATCCGCATTCTGGCTGTACCCGTTTCCTCTTCACAAACAACACTTATTTGATTCTAGTTTTTGAAACTCCTATGCAACGCTAGCATTTAATCCATTGCTTAGCAGAATTTTAAAAAGTTTGCTAATCCTGCATATGCTTTATGAGAAACCAGTCATTTATTTTTTGCAGCACATCAGAATAAGTTGGAGGAAATGATCAACGAGTTGGCTGTAGCGATGACTGCTGTAAAGCATGAGCAAGAATACATGGAGGTTCGTGAGAGAATACACAGAGCGAGTGAGTATGAATCCTTTATTTTCAACATCTTTTATTTTTTTCTATGTCCCCCACCTTTCATGTTTTTGTTTTAAGATCAATATAGTGTGTCTTGGTTGGATCAAATTAAATATATTAGGCAGGTTGTGGTGTTTTTAGCTATAATCTTCCCTTGTTAGATTTTAGGCACTGTCCAGATGACCCTAAATGTGAACTTCGTGTGTATGTGAAGCCAGTGTTGTGGTTTGAGGGCAAGTGTAATATAGTTGTCCCGTGGAAGCCTAAGCACAATCTAGCTGCCTAGCTTTGAAACTTTGCAAAGTGTTTCTTTATGAAACCAGGGCAGCGCTATTGACGATCAGTAGCAATGGTTTGTCCTGTTCATCCTAAATTCGATCTAGAGTAGTGGGTGGATTTTCAGAGTGGGAGGAGCTGCAGCTTCATACCCGAACCACTGCATTGTTCCAAGTTATGTATTAAACTTCTGAATCTGAAATTATCTACAGATCTCTTTTTTTATTTTTACATTTGGAGCGGATGTTGAGGTAATGCGAGACTTGGCAGCTGGCCGATGGGTACAATTAGAAATAAAATGTATATTTTTGAATCATTTAGGAAGGGGTGAATTGGAGGGAAATAGTTATTTAACTTGGACCTAATCAAGTAAGTCTAGTCCTTTCATTTTGCAAGCTCAAAAGGTACCATGTCCTCTATATCTTTTAAAATACCTAAAGGTTATTAATAACTAGAAAGATGTTGGTGCAGAAACAACATATGATTTTTTTTCCCCACCGTGTACACATTTTCTGAAACGCAGCCAAGAGGTGAATGCTGAAGATGTAACTTTTATTATGAAGATGGAAGGCTAATTGGTCCCGACATTTGCAGCATCATCCTTTACTTAAGTTTGAGTGATTTTGAATATTTTATGAGTTATGGTGGCACTGAAGTGCTGCCGATTGGGAATAAAATATTCCTTCTCTGTTGAATGTCGAAAAGCAGGTATTTTTCATTGAGCACCTTGTGCCAGAGAATATATATTTCTTTTTAATTTCAACGATCCTTAACTTGTGTCTTTCACAAAAGATATCCAAAATCATCTGAGTTTTGAAAACAATTAGAAATAGTTTGTATGGCCTTTGGAACTGCCATAATATCTGAGGCATTTTATTCTGCAAAGCTGAAAGGTAATGAATAAAAATGCTTCTTTGTGCTATCTTTCACAAGATTCTGTGCTGCTGGCAGAAAAGGGGATGGAAAGAGTTTGTCTTTGGAATTGCAGGTGACGTACCTGTTAAACAGGTAAACTTTTAGCGCTGTGCCAAGTGTTTTTTTTTATTTTTATGAATACATACCCTGATCCAGGCTGCCCAGAGAATTTGTTAAAGTGAGATTAGAAGAAAAGTCTGGAATGACCATTAGCGGAATTTGATATAGTAAGCGAGTAAGAAATCGGGAAGGGCCAGTAAGAGGTGTCCGGGCTTGACATACAGAGGGAAGTAGGTAAAAATATGGAAAAATAGGCATGCAGTGATAGTTTCATGTGTGCACACAGAATACTGAAACAGGACAATAGGAGCAATTCTATGATACGCAGTGAAGACAAATGACCAATATCATGTAGTTTGCAGACTCATGTACAGTGACTTAACTGATACAAAATAGTGGTATCTCACTTTATGCGAACAGCAATATATGTTTTTGTTTTGACCAAAGAGATTTAGGAGTGTGGTTTGAGAACTTGTAAAACCAATGAAAATGCTCTTTTTGATTTAGTTGTATCATTTTAAGTGTAGAGGTGTGTGTGTGTGTGTGGGGGGGGGGGGGTGTATATAGGTAAATGCTCTTGTTAAGGGCTCTTAATCCGACTTTGCATTCTACAAGGCTATTTCTACCAAGACATTTTCGGTATTAGTTCTGGTCTGCTAGTATGTTTTATTTAGAGTTTTTGTAAAGTGCTATGTGTCTACATTTGGTTAGCCAAAGCACTAGTACAAGAATGGGGAAGTTAGATTCTAATCTGTTACAGCAAGTGCTGCTCTGGTTTTCTTCAGTCACTACCTGTGGACATGTAGGTTAGAGTCAATACAAGCGGAGACACTTGTTTTCAGGCCTTTCCTGGTACGGTTGAAATTTTGTTCCGCCCACGGCTCATGTTCAAGGAGTTTCATAGTCTGGATACATTCTTAAACTCCCATAGTTCTTTCTCTTTATTTGTTCTTTCTGAAGGCTTGTTAAAAGCTGATCACAGGTTCCTGTTAAGCACATAATTAGTGGCCATCTTCTGCAGGTAGCCTGCATCTCTGCCCAGTATCTTTGTGTGTGCATTATTTGTATAGTATGGTTCTAGTAAAAAAAAGCAGCAAACTGCTGTACAGGTTGATAGCCAAGCACACAGTAGTGTGATGGCTATTGGATTGTTACTGTAGTGGGCCACGTGGACAGTACAAGGGACCAGTGATGATCCTAGTAAAATGTGATTATATAATAAGTGATTAAAAATGTCCTTTTTCTCTTCTCTCCGCAGTTAATGACAACACCAACAGCCGAGTGGTTCTGTGGTCCTTTTTTGAGGCACTTGTATTAGTTGCTATGACACTTGGACAGATCTATTATCTGAAGCGGTTTTTTGAAGTCAGGAGAGTCGTTTAAGGAGCTTTTCTTCTGCTCGTCACCGTAGTCCTAATTCACTGGTCAGCAAACACCTTGGTCACAACCATGTCACTTAGCTCCTGATCTTTATTTTTACAAGCATTGTTACATTTCTTTCTTAAATTTCTTTGTAAATTAATGAACTGTTTTACACTTTAATATCCATACCAATTTGTACTGAAAGAAAAATAATACTTGAGGTCGCCTTATTGACCTTGGCCTCGGATTTGTGTGCGTTTACTGCATTTTCAAGCCAGATGTTTCTAGATTGTAATTGAAATGTACTGATTAGCTTCACCTGTTCTTTCTGTTTGTTCTTACATTTTCTGCCTAGGCATTCAGCACAGGACGGTGGTGCCTGTATGTTTCCTTTACATTTTGATGACTGCAGTAAGCTTGCCACAATTGGCCAAAGACCAAATACCAGCTTGAGTTTAACATCTGTAGCCTTTTCATGAAGAAGTTTGGTCACGAGTTGATGTGTGTTTTTAAGAAACGGAGATGAAGACCTTTGTTTTGCATAATGGCGAGACTTCTGAACAGTGAACACTCTGGGCTTTGCCAGCATCCGATTTTAACCATCTTTTTCTGGTTTTACTGATTTGACATGTAAACATGCTCTACATGCGTTGTGTTTTGCAAACAAACTTGCAGGTATTTCCTGAAACTTTAAGTACAAATAATTCCTCGCCATGTGTCTTGAATTTTGTTTTTCCACTGTTAAGTTGGGTGATATCAGAGTCTTATGGAGCCAATTGTGGGGAATGTGAGGCAAAAATAATTAAAGGTTTGTTGGGTGATTGAAATGACCTGCATCTAATGTATTTTAGGATGGAACTGGCGTTCTTGTGGACTACTGGGTATGGGTAGTTTTGAGCACACTTTTCAAAACAGACTTTAATTTTCTTCTTTTTTTGACACAGCTAGACTTGAGTTTTTGTATAAATCAAATCTACTTTTCTCGTTCTTTGATGATGAGTTAAACAATATAAGTGTTTGTTTATAGTATGGGCGATGATCCAGATTATGTTGTGACTAATGTGAATTAGTTGCATGTATTTTTTTCTTTCTTTCAAGGGGCGGGAGGTAATGTTTCCAAAGAACAAACCTTTTCTACAATTAATTTAAGATTTACTACAGGTTTTCGTGTTACGAGCAACCCTTTTTCGATTCCGGACAAACCTTTACAGCAGCAGTTGACTTTACTGGGTACATGTCACAGTAACTGCTGCGTGTCAATATTTGTTGTGTAAAATATCACTTGCAGGCTAAATTCTACGATGTACATTTTAAATTGCTATTACTTAAAATAACCCGAGTTCAGTGAATAATAAACACAACATTGTTTAAAATGTGTTTTTTCACATTATTTGCTCTATTTAACATTTATTGCAGGGTATAGTGGTCAAAATCTCTATGGTTTTAAAAAATGTATTTAGTGATCTCTTGATTAGGTGTATTTTTATCTTTTATTTTTGTAAAATGGATGATGTGGTTTACAGATAATATGTAGTTAATAGTAATGTGTCTAAATAATGCAACTTGTTAGGCAGTTATTTTAGGGAATGTTTTCTGCCTGGTTGAGGGTAAAATGCAAAACGTTATATGTTTAACAGTGATAATTTATTATATACATCTCGCTCACTTGGGTTCGGTTAGAGTGTCACAGAATCTGTCCTCTCCTCTTCAAAACATTGTAGAGAAAGCCCTTATCCCACAGCCACATCGCGCACACATGCCACAGGAATTTACATACGCAGCAGAGACCACCTGTCGTGTAAACTTAGTCACCTACAGGGTGGTGGTAAGGAGGGGCAAGCGAGGAGTGGCTGTGCCCATGAGAACATAAAACTCTAAGATGATGAGTTGGTGTGACCACCACGCTAGTGGGAAACTCATGTTCTTGAGAATTGCAACCCAGAATAACAAGATACTCACAAGTACAAGGAAACAAGTGGTACAGAGCTACGTAGATAGTGCAGCTCTTAGCACATACCTATTTAAGCTGGCCTAGACAATAAAAACCGTCAGATCACCACTAGGATCGGTGTATACAGTTTCTAAAATGTTTCTATAATGTGAGCAGCCCCAAACACAGTCTAAAACACTTCGCTAACACCTAGGAAAGCATGGTTGTACCCCATACAGTGCAAGGTATATGGAGACCAAACCCAATCATGTGGACTAATTGGCACAGCTGCCACTGGTTAGGTGGAACAATATCTTGCAGAGAGAAACCTCAAAATGTTACCGGCCTCTTGGTTTGGTAGTCTGGTTACAAAAACCTAGACCTCTTCCAAACACCACTGCAGGGAAACAATTTTACTATGTTGTGCTTGGTCTGTCTGCAGACAGCCCCAGTCATGATCTTTTTGTGAGCAGCCCTCAACTGTCAAATAATTGGCAGACACATACCATATTGGAAAAAAAAAACAAAATAGAGAAGCAAGCCTTGTGAAGCTTAAATTCTACACATGCACATAGTTTCGCCTGAACTAATTTGTTGCTTTACTCTGAATTCCACCCAATGTCTTTAGAACGAATAACCTTCCTAAGTTGCCATAACAATGATTCTTTGGCTAAATTGGAGATTCTGTTTATTAGGAACGGCTTTGGTTTGGATTTTTCATTGGGTGTCAGTTATACAAGTACATAATCATAGTCCCTTTTTAAAGGTTGTTTAAAATGAAAACGTCGAGTCGGAGTTTGTTGGCCTCCCAGGCAATTCAGATTTTCTTGTGCTGTAGCGCAGTTCAGACATCTAGATCAGTAATGGCGGCGAAGGGAGGAAATGTTAATATTCATGGAAGTGTGAATTTAGGGGGCACAGATCCGTTTCGGTTGGCTGGTGGTGGACCTCATCCTCCGCCTTTAATCCTTTTTGCAGCGGCTGTCTCCTCCTCCGCAGTGTTGCTTGTCAAGATGGTAATATGGCGTGGCAGATGGCCATCTTCAGTAGAATAGATGGCACGGAATGGTCTTGCTTCAGGAGACAAACACTGGCCTTTTTTGCCTTATTCATGGAGGCATGGGCGGGAACCATGGAACTGATTTTTATTTTTAGGTTTCGCCTGCACAGCGCTTGCTCTGTGCTTGAGAAATCTATTGTTTGTAATATGAACTTAAAAGGGATTTACATCCCACTTCCTTTCTTTCCTGGCATCTCATTGGGTCCTATAAGTGCCACTTACCTTTCCCCCTTTTTCTATTGGCTGTGGCATATTTTCCTGCATTTACCAATGCTTGTTCCTCGTCTGCTTCTCTTAGCAGTTTCCTGCCACCGAAATACTGCTGACGTCCGCTTTGGTGGAACTATGTTTTCATAAAGTTTTGCCTTTTTACTATTGCAGCATATTTCTATAACAATTTATCACCTGAGGTTAATTGATTTGCATAGAATCACAGGATATTGCATGATGCTGCTGAGACTCGAACCAGGATCTCCAGTTCTCGAGTCAGCAGCTGTGGCTGCTGCGCCACATCCTCTCCACTCCTGTGTTATCTGTCAGAGAGCGCTTTCCTTCTCCCAGACGATGATTGATGAAAGCAGGTCTTTATTCTTTACACGATACTGATGCATTATCAATGCTTGTTTGCTATGTGGGCCTTCAAATGTATGGCTTGGAATGTAAGGTTTCCACATATATGGCCCAACATTGCAGTGGAGTGAGTCGGTGAGCAAAAGAATGTGCCAGTGAAGGGTGAAACTTCACCCTGGTTAATGACTACAGCTGACTGGTTTGTTTATTCTTCTTTGAGGGGCCTTTTACTTTCAGATGGGTGGACCCGAGATTTTTGTGCTCTTCTTCGTAAGGCCTGATTTCGGTTTAGAAAGCAGTTGTGCCACCAAAAGGAGCTGAAACAAAAGTTAACTGGTGATAACCAGAATTGCCAATAAGTCTCTCCTTTAGGACCTACTGTCTATTACAATGCCTTTTGGTGATGGTTTACAGAATCTGCAAAAAAACATTGTTTTTCTCATTTGTTTTTCTAATGTGTGTTTGCTATTGCTGTGCAGCATGGCCCAAAGGGATAAAGGCGCAATAATCTGCTGCTTCATTTTGTAGTCGTGCGCATCTGATAGACTTCTAGCTGCAGATTCTTACCTTTGAATTTCCCAATGCCTCGGGCTGGATCCAGAAACTTTTGCTGAGCAATACCCCTTGTGCATGCCGCCGGGTGGCTCCATTCAGCTGCCAGTGACTGCATCGTTAGTGTTAATTATGATATTGCAGTACCTACCCAGGCGCGCAGACGTCCGTTCTTTTCTTTCCGCACCGATCTGGAAAGAGCTACCCCTCTGTCGCTTTTTGTCAGGTTTTTTTTCTCCACTTTTGTCGCATTCTGAACTTTTTCCGTCTTCATGTGTGAGGGATGTCTTCGAGGAAGACAGGTTTCAAGCCGCGCGGTGCTTGCCACCGCATGATATCGGTTACCAACCCCCCACCTAGTCTGTCTCTGGTGTCTCGATTGCGGCCACGACTCAAAACCGTGCTTGGACTGCTGGGCCATGGCTCCGAAGGCCTTGAAGGAGCGGGCAATGAAGCTCCTTACGGCCCTGCAGTCGACACCGTCTAGCAAAACTCCGCGGAGGTCCCGATTGAAGAAGAGGTCGCAGGACCGCTCCTGAAGCCTGAGGTCCTCGGGACACTCGAAGAGGCCTAAGAAGAAGTCCAAGCGGACTTCATCTTCACCTAGGCTTTTGTCCTAGGCACGGTTCTGTGGAGCCAGAGCCAGGGTCGACTTTGTGCCTCACTCCCTTTCCGGGAGCCGGAGCGACCCCAACCCCCCGCTCAAATAAAATAATTTTATGAGGCCATGCGCCGTGTATTTGAGTGGGCCAATCCCGCTGGTGAGCCCTCTGGCCCAGTGGGGTCGGAAGAGGTCCGATTGGGTTCGATGCCGTCAGCTCCGGCCACTGTGCTGGTGGGGTCTCATGCCGGGTCGATGCGTGCCAACGCGGCCTCTGGCGTCAGACCCGAAGTCTGTGCCTGTGGCACCGGCAGAACCAGCACCATCCTCAATGACAGTCGTAACGACGCCACTTGGCACCAATTCCGAAGTCGATTAAACTCAGGGTTTCTATGTTGTCGCCTGGGCACTTTGAGGATGTGCTAGTCTCAGGAGAGGAATGGCAGGGGTCTATGGACCCTCTGGAATACCAGGATGACACTGCTGAGCAGTTGGGCTGGTATGGGGAACTCGCGAAAGCCAGTGGACTGGGCACTTCTCCAGATACTGGCATGCTCTCTCTGCCAACAGTGGCTACGGAGGCAGGTGCATCCTATGCTATGGTGGTAAAAAGGGCAGCTGAGGTCCCTGGACTAGGGCTACCCTCCAAGCAGGTTAGGACTTATCTCCTGATGAAGTGCTTCAACCTGGGGCTTCCAATTCGGTACCCCTTTTGCCCTTTAATGAGGCACTTAGATGTCCTTCAAGGCACGTGGTCCAAGCCTAGCACAGGGGCTCCTGTGAATAGGACGGTTACATGGCGCTATTGCACAGCACCAGATGATCTGAAGTTCCTCAGCAAACACCCCACCCCAGAGAGTTTGGTGGTGCAGGCCTCTACTTAACAGGGTATGTTCTTTTCCGCCCCTTCAGACAGGGAATCCAATAGGTTGGATGCATTTGGGAAGTATTATTTTTTTACCTCCAGCCTTGCATTGCGGTTGGTGAATACCGCATTCTTATTGGGCCGTTTCTCCCACTCCTTTAGGAGATGGTTGCGCAAGTGCTGCCACAAGTCTCAGAGGAGGCCCGGGCTGTGCTCTCCCAAGCAGTCCAGGATGGGAGAGATGCAGCAAAATTCACCATTGGGTGTGGCCTTGATACAACCGATTCGCTGGGCAGATGCATTTGAACAACAGTGGCCTTAAGGCGCCATGCCTGGCTTAGGACAACTGGCTTCTCTGGCGATGTCCAGGCCAGTCTCATGGACATTCCCTTTGATGGAACCTGTCTTTTTGGGTAAAAGGCAGATTCGCCCCTGGTCACGTTCAAGGACTCTCGAGCTACAGCCAGGTCCTTGGGTGTCTCCAACTCCTCGTGGCCAATTTTCCTTTCGCGGCAAAAGAATGGGTTTCCAGCCCTGCGAGGACGTGGACCCAGTGCATTCCGATCCAGGAATGGAGGCCAGAAGTCATTGGCCACCCTGCCCCCGGCAACCTACTAGTTTGAGTCTGAAAGACCACCCTACCCCAGTTAGCGGGAGAATTCTTCACCATCTCCTCCACTCGAGATCCATAACATCGGACAAGTGGGTCTTCCAGATCATTCAGGAGGGCTATTCTCTGCCTTTCCTTTCCTCCTCCCATTCTGCCAAATCAGGGACTGCTGATGGAGGATTATCTGAAATTGCTCCAGGAGGAAGTTACAACTCTCTTGGCCAAAGGAGCTATAGAAAATGTCCCAGTTTCAGAAGTAGACAGTGGTTGTTACTCCCGCTACTTTCTGATTCTGAAGATCAAAGGGTTGCCTCCCAATTTAGATCTTCGAACCTTCACACTCTTCCTCAAGAAGAAGTTGTTCAAGATGCTCACTCAAGGTCCGGTTTTGTCTGCCCTAGACCAAGAAGACTGCATGGTAGCGTTGGACCTGCAGGTTGCGTATTGTCGCATCCCCATCCTGCTGTGGTTCAAGGTAGGCTGTGAGTACTTTGTTTACCGTGCTCCCCTTCGCCTTACCAGTGCCTCTTGGGTGATCACCAAGGGGATGGTGGTGGTCTCAGCTCATCTGCGCAGGTTAGGGGTGTCAGTCTTCCCCCGACCTCGACGACTAGCATTTGAAGGTGTTCTCGGCCAAGGCAGTCGTCTTCCATCTTCAAACTACACCGGACCTCCTGGATTCGCTGGTTTTCTCTATAAACGTGCCAAAGTCACACCTGACTCCTTCTCAGACGCTCCCTTTCATCTGGGTAGTTCTGGACACAGTGCAGTTTCGGGCCTAACCTCCTGATCAGCGAGTCCAGGATATTCAGGTTATCATTCCAATGTTTCGGCCTCTATCCTGGATTTCGGTGAGAATGACCCTGAGACTGCTGGGCATCATGGCCTCCTGCATCCTGCTAGTAGATCATCATGTGAGATGGCATATGTGGGCTCTGCAGTTGGGACCTGAAGTTCCAGTGGGCACAGCATCTAGGAAATCTAACCGACCTGGTCCAGATCTCGGAAGGAACTGCAAGAGATCTGAAGTAGTGGTTGACGAACCAAGATTGGGTCAACGGCAGACCCCTCTCCCACCCCCAACTAAAATTCACAGTGGTGACCGATGCGTCACTTCTGGAATGGGGTGGCCATCTGGGTGAGGTGGAGATCGGGGTACACTGGTCTCCGGCGGAGTCAGGGCTCCACATAAATCTATTGTAGTTTTGAGCGTTGAAAGCATTTCTTCCGTCTATCAAGGGGAAGCTAGTGCAGTTGTTCACGGACCCCACCGCCATGTGGTACTACAACAAGCGGGATGGGGTCTTGGACCCTTTGTCAAGAGGTGCTGCATCTCTATACATGGCTGGAACAGCAGGGCATAACTCTGAGGGTTCAACACCTAGCAGGATCTTTGAACGCCAGGGCGGACGAACTCAGCCAACGATGCCTAGCGGATCACGAATGGCGTCTCCACTCGGAGGAGGCGCAAGGTCTCTTTCAATAGTTGGGAGAACCTTGGTTAGATTAGTTTGCCTCCGAAGAGAACTTGTAGTGTCAGCATTACTGCATGCTGGAATTTCCAAGGTGGCTATCAGTTGGCGATGCCTTTTGTCGCGAGTGGAACTGCGGCCTGCTGTACGCCTTTCTGCCCATACCATTCCTACCCAGGGTTCTGAAGAAGATCCGGAGGGACCGAGCCAAAGTCATTCTTGTGGCTCCAGACTGGGCTAGGAGAGTATGGTATCCAGAGCTTCTGAAGATGAGCATTGATCCTCTTATCAGGCAGCTCCTTCGGGAAGATCTTCTGTTGCAGCAGCAGGGGAGGGTTCTCCACCCAAACCTGTCAACTCTGCTCCTCAATGCATGGAGATTGACGGGTGGCAGTTGGTGGCTTTTGACCTCCCTCCGAGGTTTGTAATGTTATTGTGGCGGCCCTCCACTATCGGTATGTTGGCAAAAACTTGTATTATACTGTATGGAAAGGTCTATTGACCCTTTTTCTGCTTCTCATTCTAACCCTTGCCCAACAGGGCTCTGCTTGGGGAACTCAAGGGTTATCGCTCTGACTGCTTTTTTGCTTCTGCCAGACCATATACATATTTATTATTCTCTCTGTCTCTCTCTCTCTGTGTCTCCCGGAGGGCGAGTTAGTTGAGGGCATTATCTTGCTTGCCTCCTTATATAATGTCCTTTCCGAACAAAGTGGTGCTTCGCACCAGGGCTTCATTTTTGCCAAAAGTTGTGAGCTATTCTATCGGGGTTAATCCATTATGTTGCCCACTGTTTGTGTGCGCATCCCTCTAAGGAAGAGAAGAGTCTCTACCGACTGGAGCCAAAAAAAAAATTATTGTTCTACCTTGACCGCACAAAAGAGTTCCAGGTGGACGACCATCTTTTTGTGGGGTGCGTGGGAGCAAAGAAGGGGAGGGCAGTGCAGGAAAGGACCATTTCTCACTAGGCCTTTCTTTGCATTAAGACTTTCTATGCACTGGCAAAGAAGCAGCACCCTGAGGGATTAAAGGCCCATTCCACCAGGGGAAAGGCTACGACTAAGGCCTTGGGTGTCCCAGTCCAAGCCATCTGTCAGGTGGCAACGTGGGCATCATTGCACAAGTTTGCTAAACACTACTGCCTGGATGGCCGGGCCACAGGGACAGGCATTTTGCTCGCTTTCTCAGTCGTGCAGGACTTCCTAGTTAAGCGAATTGGTCTGCAGCCCACCGCCGGGATGGTATGGCTTGGGTATCTAATTCAAAGGTAAGGAATCTGCAGCTAGAAGTCTCTATCAGATGAACAAGTTACATACCTTCGTTAACGCATTATCTGGTAGAGACTCTTTCTAGCTGCAGATTCCTTGCAGCCCCACCCATGCCTCCCGCTTTGCGGACTAATCTTGTCGGGCTAGGCTTGTTCATCGCCGTCCTCTGTCAAACAACACATTCTATTTGAAGATTTGTGCATTTTGTGATTCTTGATATCTTGTTACTTTATTCAAAATAAAATCTATCTCTGTGGTGTTGAGCATTAAGCTCAATCAGCCATTTTAGGCCTCCACAATAAAAGACCAACATCTAACCACTACTTGGAAAAGTCTTCATCTGGTCCTCCTTATGGAACTCACTTTGTTATTATTCTCATCATCACTACTGAAATAGAAAACCGTCCTTTTTCTTCGTTAGTGTCTGGCCAGTTGGCTTCTATATTATGGTCTGACATAATTGCCAGGGCTTCTTTGGGTTCCCAGTCCGGATCTGTCCATCAGCACAATTTACTTGATTTGCTTTGTCTTTATGCAGGGCGGCTATACCCCAGATATTTTTCATTGCATGTTACAATACAGCTATTTACATAAGTTAATGACAAAACATTCAAAATATTCCCAGGCTTGTCAGTATACACCTAGGCCTTTAGGACAGTACAAGAGTATACCCTTTAACTGGTATAATAAGTTTGTTATACGTGTTGCATCTTTTTCAAAGGACTCTGTACTGTAAGAAACACCAAGCATGGTGAGCCACAGCCATTGAACAGACCAAGGAAAAAAGCACCAGGGTACATTTAAAAAAAAAAAAGCTACACTGCCTAAGCAAGCTTATTGGAGCTCCTTATCTCTTAATGAAAGCCACCTCCAGCTGTAGCAACTATATGTGACTGGTACAAACCAAGCAGTACTTGACCTAGGATGTAGTAATAGGAGAAACAATATGTATTCCCCCTGTGCACCTCTTTCAGTATTGCAGTACTCCACATTGAGTAGGCACCTAATCTCAACAGCTCACTACATATCATGAGTCCAGCATAAGTCTCCTCATGCATTCACTCTGCTAATGTGTGGGAGAAGATTGTGTTCAAGGCATATGAGCTGCAGATCACACACTTAGCATAGATCGCCATCTGGTGTTTGGCCCAGATGTTTGCACTTGTTTTTGTCCTGGAAAGTCTTTGGAAGTCACGAGGTAGGTGACTCCTCCTTTTGGATCATAGTGCGCATGGGCATCAGCTCCATCCATAGAATGTTTTTTTTCCACCATCGGGCTCGGATGTGTTTCTCACGCTCCACTTCGGAACCATTACCGATTCCATTTCGACGCGCAATCCTTCACCCTTTCTACGGTATTGTCTCGATCGCGAACCCTACTCGTTGTGCATCTCTCCAAGTCGAAGTCTTCGATTACGGTCGTCGACGAAGGCCTTCGGGCCTACCTGGGCCATAGCATCTGGCTCATGGAAAGGACACCATTCAAGAAGTGTCCTCGATGTGGGTCGAAGTTTCCCCACACCGATCTGCATGAGGTGTGTAACCTCTGCTTGTCACTGGAGCACGAGGCCAGAGACTGTCCAGCTTGTGCTTCTTTCTGCTCCAAGAAGACCATTCGGGATTGGCGAGCTCTGAGGACCATGGCTCGCTCGTCGACCGCAATCCCCAACAACATCTTCCAAGAGGGCGTCAATGTACCGGAGCCGGGTCGGATTGAAGAAGGCCATGTCAGCGCTTCCGGAGCCGATGACTCCAACGTCGAAGAAATCACTCCGGCGCAGAGGGTCGTAAGTAAAGACGTCGACCCTGACCCCCTCCATACAAAAAAGGCTTTGGTCACACCTTCGGGCCCAGGTGCACACCAACACACAGCTTCCCACGCCCTGCCCTTGGACTCGGCAAAGAAGCCTATCAAGCCTTCAGGTGAGACTGGCTTGAGTCAGCCTGCGTCCGGTGCCGAAACTCAATCTTCTGCACCGAAAAAGAAAACGCCCTCCTCCTCCGGGTCAACCGCTGCTTCCACCTCAAAGCCCTCAACACCGAAAACCACAAGCGCCGGCACCGAAAAAACACTCTGAGCCGACCAAGAAGCCACTCCCCAAAAGTTCAGACTCTCACTCTTCGGAGCAAAACTACATGGGTCCAAACCCAAGGACACTCCGGAGCCGGTGCCGAAAAAGCCTTTGGAACCGAAACACTCGGCGCCGGAAAACCAACGCTTATCAGAAGAGCTTTTTCGACCAGACCCTGCACAAAAAACTCTGGTTAAAGATCCTAAAACTGGTCAATTGACACTAAGCTCCAAGAAAGCACCACTGAACATGGACAAGCCTACACCTGTTCCACCACCTAGGAGGGGATGTAGCAATGTCCCTCTTAAGTCCCTTCTCTAACCCCTCCACCTCATCCTCCTACACCATCTCCTACACCAGTAGACTACGACGACAACTCTGATGACACGGGGGGGCTGCGGATGATGTGCCACTAGGGGATCCCAGCCCACCTGGTTCCCATGACCCTTGGGATGGCTATAATACACCGGATGTCCCTATTCTCCCGCAAGACGACATCTACCCCTCTAGGCCTTCCCCACCAGAGGACACCATGGGCTTTAATCAGCTCGTACAATGAGCTGCCCAGTACCACGGGGTCGACCTACACACAGACCCCATCGAGGAGGATTTCTTGTTGGACACTTTCGACACTACACAAAGGTCAACATCTACTTTACCCATGCTCAAAGGAGTTATTAAGCATGCTCCTGGTGTATTCAAAGATCCTGTCGGGGCTCGAGTCATCAACCTTCGCATAGAAAAAAAAAATACAAAGCTATCCCTACAGACCCAGCTTACATTAAGGGCCCTGTTCCATTAGACTCCATGGTGGTATCCAATGCCAGGAAGAGAGCTAACTCTCAGACATCAGGTGATGCAGCCCCACTTGATAGAGTCTAAACTATTGGACGCCTCCGGCAAGAGGACAGCCTCACAAGTGGCTAACATATGGTGCATCGCCAACACTCGGGCCCTGCTAGCCAGATATGATAGGGCACATTATGACGAGTTAGAGTCCCTAATGCAAAACCTCCCGGACAAATATAAAAACAAAGCCAACAACCTCATACAGGGGGGTAAACTAATAACCGATACCTCCATTTGTTGCGCTCTAGATGTGGCAGATACCGCCTCCAGAGCTCTAAATATCAGTCTCCTTTTGCGTAGGCACGCTTGGCTGCGCATTTCAGGCTTTAAGCCTGAGGTACAAAGTTCGATCCTGAACCAACCATTTGACCAAGAGCACCTCTTTGGCCCTGATGTAGACGCCTCCCTGGAGAAAATGAAAAAGGACACTGACACAGCCAAGTCAATGGGAGCCTTGCAATCGCAAGCTCCCAGTCTTTCTTTTCGTCGCTCCTCCTACAGAGGCTACTCATCAGACAACCCTTCCACCTCTTACAAGGCTTCCACCCAGTCAACCTTCACCAGAGGTTACCAGAGAGGAGGTTACAGAGGCAACAATAACAAGGGCAGAGGCAAGAATAACAACACCCGCTCTGCTTCCACCCCTACCCAATGACTTCCCTCCGCTTCCCCCGGACCATTCCACTCCTGTCGGGGGAAGACTACAACAGTTCCTTCCTGTCGGGACCAACATCACCACAGACAGGTGGCTGCGACAGATAGTTCAATCAGGTTACTGTCTCAAACTTCCCTCTACCCCCCCAAACATACCACCGAAACAGCGTCCAATGTCACAAGAACTTCTATCACTGCTAAAGCAGGTGGTAATCTCCCTTCTACAAAAATATTGAATAGAAATGTTTCCCCTGCGCCAACAAAACACAAGAGTCTATTCGCTGTATTTTCTCATACCAAAGAAGGACGGCTCACTGAGACCTATTTTAGACCTCAGACCCCTAAACCTATACATACACTCAGACCATTTCCACATGGTCACACTTCAGCAGGTCCTTCCTCTTCTTTCACAAGGCGACTTCCTTTCTACCATAGATCTCAAGGACGCCTACTTCCATATTCCCATTCACGCAGCTCATATGAAGTATCTCAGGTTTGTAGTGGACGGACAGCACTATCCATTTAAAGTGCTCCCGTTCGTAGTCACAACAGCACCAAGGGTATTCACCAAATGCCTAGCGGTAGAAGCAGCCCACTTAACAAGAAAGCAAATTCACGTATTCCCATATCTCGACGACTGGCTCATAAAAGCCAGCTCATACAACCAGTGTGTACACCACACTCACGCGACTATCCAACTACTCCACGACCTGGGGTTCACATTAAACCACACCAAGTCTCATCTGCTACCATCCCACACACACACTACCTCAGTGCCACCATAGACACCTCAAGAGCACTAGCCTATCCCACTCCAGCCAGGATAGCAAGCATACAGGCTCTCCTCCCCAAATTTCAACCTCAACACTCCCTTCCAGCTTGAGTGTTCATGCAACTCATAGGGATGATGGCCTCTTGCATATTTATAGTGCCTCACGCAAGACTCCAGATGCGTCCACTACAAGAGTGCTTAGCACTCCAATGGAACCAGGCTCAAGGTCAGCTAACAGATCTGGTGTTGTTAGACGGTTGCACTCATTGCTCTCTGCAGTGGTGGAACACCAAAAACCTTTCCAAAGGGCGACTGTTCCTAGAGCCAGTTCCGCAAATTGTCATGACAGCGGACGCATCGCTCTCTGGATGGGGAGCTCACCTACTACATCACATCATGCAGGACAGATGGACACCTCAACAAAAGTTACTCCACATCAACCACCTGGAGTTACTAGCCATATTCTTAGCCTTAAAAGCATTCCAAAAGCAAATATCAGGCAAAGCGGTCTTAGTCCGCACAAACAACATGACAGCCATGTACGACATGCAGAAACAAGGTGGGACACACTCTCTGTAGCCCTCTCAGCTAGCACAGAGCATATGGAGATGGGCTATACCACAGAATATATTTCTCCTAGCCCAACATGTCCCGTGAGTCCAAAGCACCATAGCTGATCTGTTAAGTCGGCAAACACAACAGATCCACAAGTGGGAACTTCATCCGCAAGTTCTTCAGCCATTCTTTCAAATGTGGGGGCAACCACAGATAGACATCTTCGCCACCCACGAAAACGCCAAATGCCCAAGCTTTGCCACCAGATACCCACACCCATTGTCCAAAGGCAATGCGATATGGATGAATTGGTCAGGCAGATTTGCGTATGCTTTTCCACCTCTCCCACTCATTCCACTGGTGGTGCGCAAACAACAGCAACACTCTCTAACTCTCATTCTAGTTGCTCCAACTTGGGCCAGACAACCGTGGTACACCACATTACTGGAACTGTCCGTAGCTCCGCACTAAAAACTACACCTCTCACCACGCCTCTTAACCCAGAACCGTGGAGAGATCAGACACCCGGACCCAGCTCAGCTCAACCTTGCGATATGGCTCTTGAGGTCTTAGAGTTTGGTTACCTTAATCTTCCCCCTGACTGTATGAACGTCATTAAAGAAGCTAGACGTCCCACCACTAGAGCCTGCTATGCAGCCAAGTGGAAGCGATTTGTGAGATATTGTCATAACAACACCATCAATCACCTAGACGTGTCTATCCAACACATCATAGGGTACCTGCTACACCTCCAAAGGTGCAACTTAGCCTATACGTCTCTTAGACTGCACCTTGCTGCCAGAACAGCATACCTACAAAATAGACAACACATCACTTTTCAGAGTACCTGCCATCAAAGCCTTTATGGAAGGCCTTAAAAGGATAATTCCTCCCAGAGTTCCAGCCTCACCTGTGTGGAATTTAAACATCGTTCTCACGTGACTAATGGGCCCTCCTTTGGAACCTCTACATAAATGTGAACTACAATTCTTATTATGGAAAGCTGCTTTCCTAGTGGCCATTACTTCTTTTAGGAGAGTTAGTGATCTACAAGCACTAACTATCCAAGAACCTTTTTTGCAAATCAGTCATAGTAAGGTTGTTCTACAAACTAATCCTAAATTACTTCCATAAGTCATTTCTTCCTTTCACCTCAATCAGTCTGTGGAGTTACCCGTATTTTTCTCGCAACCGCGGACAGTCGCAGAAAGAGCTCTTCATACTTAAGATGTTAAGAGCTTTATTACATCGAGAGAACACAACCTTTTTGTAAAACCAAACAACTTTTTGTGTCTTTCTCACCACCACACAAAGGCAACCCCATATCACAGTCGGGGATAGCTAGATGGATCGTTAAATGTATAGAAATCTGCTACCATAAAGCAAAACGTACTTTATCTGCTCCTCCGAAAGCCCACTCTACACGAAAGATAGGAGCTTCTATGGCATTTTTAGGGAACATTCCCTTAGATGATATCTGCAGGGCAGCTACATGGTCTACACTGTACACATTCACAAAGCACTATTGTGTAGATGTGTAAACAAAACAACAAGCTAGTGTGGGCCAGGCTGTTCTCAAAGCACTATTTCAAACTACTGCAGCAGATACTGGTGGTTGCCGCTAAGGATGGGTACTGCTATACAATCTATGCTAAGTGTGTAATCTGCAGCTCATATGCCTCGAACCGCAAATGCTACTTACCAGCATGCATCTGTTCTTGGCATGTAGAGCTGCAGATCCACACACGGCCACCCGCCTCCCCGGCTACCTTTATCTGTTCCAGTAACATCTTATTTAGATACAGCATACATGGGCATCTTTCCTGTTTCTTACAAAGCTCCATCATTTCCCTGCTGGCGAAAAACAATCTGAGGATGGAGCTGATGCCCAAGTGCACCATGATCCAAAGGAGGAGTCCCCTACCTCGTGACTTCCAAAGACTTTCCAGGACAAAAACAAGTGCAGACATCCGGGCCCAACACCAGATGACGATCTATGCTAAGTGTGTGGCTCTGCAGCTCTACATGCCAAGAACAGATGCATACTGGTAAGTAACATTTGCCTTCTGATATTGTAAGCTGACTTTCAAGGTAGTCGATTTTTGCAACAGCCAATTCTCATCAGTCTGAATCAAATAGTGTCACCATTATTGTGCCACCAGGTAGAGAAGCAGTGGTACTGGATAGTTTTTAAAGTAGGCTCTGGACCAGTATGGACAGTAGGCATCACGCTGCAAAACAAAAAGAAAGAAAATGCATATCACATCAGTAAGATCTTCAGCTGACACAGGTGGAAAGTCCAGGGCTCTTCTATTCATTGCACTTCCATTCTTCAGGTTCTCCACCCTAGATTCTAATTATGGAGTAGCAGTCCCGTGAAAAACATAACAGGGCTCTGGTTACAAGAACGCAGCGAGACAGAAGCAGGGTAAATATTTCAGAAACAACAAAATAACCGGCTAACTGTCCTCTATCAGTGCTGGAACTTTTAAATATATATCCTTCAACAATCACATTAGAGTTATAATATTCAATAACAAGAGTCAAATACTTTCGAAGACCTCATCACGAAGCAGCTGCAGCCTAAGGTACTGTCACAGTACTTCTCAATTGAAAGAGCTCACCGTGTCCCGAGTGGGAGACCGAGACCTGAACTCCCACGAGGCCTATCCTGGCGAGAGTATTTAATTTTCGGTATCGGGATGCTATTCTGCAGATGGCATGCAGTGCTGCTTCCAGGAAGTTTGAAAAGATCATGATCACCTTCTTTCCAGATTTTATACTGAAAGTGCAATAGCAGCGTTGGAGTTTCTTGGAGGTCAAGAAAGCTCTTAGAGGCATAGGCATCAAGTACTCTGGTGTGTCTGGCAAAGCTGAGGGTTTAAATGGAGGGGAAGGCGTATTTTCTCTCTTCGCCAGAGGCATGGGACTGGCTCGATGGCTGGAGATAAGTTGGGAACTCTGGCAAGGACAAACTGCTTGGCCAGAGATGACCCCGTATCGAACACTCCAAAGAGTTACAGAAGGACACAGATGAAGTATGGGATCAGAAGCGGCGGTCTGCATGCTGAGCAAACGTAGAATATTAATGCAAGGTTGAAATGTGTATCTAAGTACCGGACTGAAGTTAAATCGGGTGAGACCTGTTTGGGCTGGGTAGGAATGGCAGGAGTTCCCCTTAATAATGTTTAAACTGATAACATTAGACTAGGGAAGGGATTGGGATGTTGGCTGAGACGGGCCGAGTGATTAGAACCTGAGCTAATGCTGGGCCAGTTTACTAATATGGTACAAAGAAGGGCTCGGGGAGGGGCTTATGGGCTACAGAAGCATTGGCTACGGACCCCATGACGATGTTATCTCAGGGGGGCAAAAGGGGGTGCGATAGGCACTCTTCTGAGTTGGGGAGGCGGGTAGTTCAAAGTCTGTCAACAGGGAGGGGGAAGAGGAGCGGGACGGGGGGGTTGAGTTTGATATCGGTGTGTTTTTAATTTTTTTTTATTAACGTGGTGACTGTCTATGCGACACATTGGCACGAGAGTTACAATATACTGGAGGATACCATCTCTGGGTGAGCGGGAGGGGGCGTGGCGACAGTGGATAGGACAGGATGCCTTCACACAAGATATGGCTAGTCAGAATAAGTCGAGCCTGAGGGCCATTACTTGGAATGTGAACTGGCTGAATGACAAACTGAAGAGGACAATGGTGCTAAAATATCTACACAGACAATCGCCAGACCTTGTTCTGTTACAAGAGATGCATTTAAAGGGCAATTCTTACCTGGCTCGCAATAAATTTGGATATAAGCTCCTAGTGCATGCGGGGTTTACCTCAGGCTCGAGGGGAGTGGCAATACTTGTGAAGAGTTCAATACCTGACATACCGGGTTGAATATGGCAGGATACTCAGGGTAGATACGTTGCACTGACGGGTAGCTGGGAGTGGCGTGTGTTGAATGTTTTTTCTGTGTATGTGCCATCCAGGGTGCATGCTGAAACTTTACCGCTGTTGAGCAAATTGATATTGGACCTTCCACCTGGGATCCTAATGCTCAGGAATGATATGAATGAAGTGATGTGTCAAGAGTTGGGCAGGACCAGATTGCCTGCGCAGACCGGGAGCCTTGAACCGCTGCGGGTATTTGTAGAGGCTATGGGTTTGGTGGATGTATGGAGAGAGCGAAATCCAGGGCTAGGCAGTACACGCATATATTGCTGCACACGGTAGTGGATCCAGAATCAATTACTTTTTTACACAGTGTGCATGTGGGGCAGTTTTGGGACGCGCAGCATAGGGCTAGGGGTATAGTCAATCATGCCCTGGTGGAGGTCACCCTGGGGGGCCCACGGAGGGAGCAGGTCCTGCCGCCCAGAGCAGACCCGTGTGTTTTTTTATTTTTTATTTATAGAGATCGGGACTTTCAGGACAAGTTTCAAGACCGATCGGAGCAGAATATTTTGGGAAAATACAGGGTTGGTGACCTCACAGTCTGGGTTGTGGGACGCATACAAAGTGGTCATGAGAGGTTATACGCAGGCGGAAATGGGGGAAGAAAGAACGAAGAGCACAATGCGTCACAGTGGAGCGGGATATACTAGCACTCGAGGAGCGGGTTACACAGCTCGGGGGAGTAGGAACCGGTGCTTCGGCATAAGCTGGGGATCAAGCTAAAGGAACTGAGAGAGTTGGAAGAGGAGGCCGCCAGATCCCATGCATTGGCAATACAAAGGAGATTGTATGATGATGAGGCTAATAAGTGAATTGCCTGATTGGAAAAAAGGGACCAAGGACGGAATTGATTAACTGAAAACAGGGAGATAGATGGCACATGTCCTAAAGAAAGCAGTGACATAGTGGAGGTATTTGCACAATACCATGAAGGGGTGTACCAATCGGTGTCGGTTGAATCTGAGGAGGAATGTGCAGTCTTTCTCCAAGATCTAGATATGCTGACACTAACTGCGGAGAACAGCGAGGCAATGGATCAGGACTTGTCAGTAGAGAAGGTGGCCAGTGCTATAAGGGAATTACAATCTGGGAAGGCAGCGGGCCCGAATGGCTTGCCAGCTGAAAATGTTTAAGTGCATCGCAAACATAGTGGTACACCCTATGTTAGACATGTTTTGTGAGGCACGAGAGGGGGCATGCGTACCGTAGTTGAATCTCCGACGTCTCTATGGAGTCCTGCACGACATGCTGGCATGTCCGACTGAAGAAGCAGCGGTGGTATCGTTGGATGCCCGTATGGCATTCGATAGTATTGAGTCGAGATACCTGTTTATGGTCCTGTCCAAGATGGGGTTTGGACCGACGTTTTGTGCATGGGTCCGGCTGTTCTACTCGGACCCGAGGGTTGGAGTTCGAGTGAATGGCAATTTCTAGGCCATTCGTGCTGCACCGGGGCACGCGTCAGGGATGCCCACTTTCTCCGATGCTATTTGCTATAGCCTTCGAGCCTGTGGCGGCTTGGGTGCGCAGGGATCCCCTTGTTCAAGGTATCGCGGGGGGGGGGGGACGCATCTCCCTGTATGCGGATGATGTCCTGCTGTATGCGCATAGACCACGCCAAACTATCCACAGATTGATCCATATTTCCAGAACGTTTGGACGATACTCTGGATACCAAATAAACTGGGATAAGTCGTTGGTCTTCTCCATAACTGGGCAGAGGATACAGCTCATGTGTGGCATTGCAGCAGGAGGAAGAGTTCAGGTCCCTGGGAATATGGGTCACTAAGTCGGCAGAGAGGTTTTATGATTTGAATTTGAAACCGCAGATAGAAAGATCACACAGAGACGTGACGCATTGGCGAGGGCTGCCAGTTTCGTTGATGGGACGGGCAGTCGTGTTTAAAATAATGCCCCTCCCTGGGTTATTATACATACTCCAGAAAACTCCCTATCAGATCCCTGCTGCTGTGTTTCGGACCATAGATGCTGAGCTGAGGGCCTGGTTGTGGGCGGGAGTGAGCCCGCGAATATATCTTCCAAAGCTGCAGCGTGGAATTTATGAAGGGTGGCTGGCGGTACCATATATCAGGTGCTACTACTTGTCGGTACAACTTGTGAACGTGAATGGCTGGGTTTTTGCACCAAATGATGAGCTGGCGCATAGGATGGACCGGCATGAATTTGGATCTCTGGTATATCCGACAGCACTGTATAGAGGAGGACGTTTCCTACATTTGCCGGTGCACACAAGGACGGTTGTCCAAGCATGGTGGACAGCTACGAAACTATTGGGGTGGGAGGCACGGCTGACCGTACAGTCCCCGTTGTGGGACTGCGATCAACTGAATGAGGTTGGACGACTGCAGAGATTTCGTAGATGGAACCTCATTGGGATTGACAAGTTGGGTGATGTCTGGCGCAGTGGTTAGATGTGTACGTTTGAAAACCTTCAATCAGAGTATAAATTAGGGGAGGGGGAGAAGCTCAGATACCTACAGTTGCGGCACGCGCCAAAATGCATGTAAAAGGAGATGTACAGGTGCCGGACTACTCACTGTTGGAGGCTAGAGTGTTGATGGATCCAATGGTGGGTAAGGCAGTATCGCTCATATATCGCAAGCTCATGAATAATTTGCCAGACCCGCTGGGCCACTTACGAGAAGCATGGGAGACAGATCTGGGTCTCCTGGAAGACGATGACTGGGCGGAAGCCTTACAAAGTCCTAGAGAACTGGCTATTCGTGCCAGGTTTCGGCTAGTGCAGCTTATGATCTTGCACAGATCTTACATGGTGCATACGCTGCAGCAGAAGCTGGGCAGATGTGACTCTGGTCAATGTGTATGGGGCTGCGGGGAGGCGGATATCTTCTTTCATATACTTTGGGCCTTTCCCGTGATCAAGAGATACTGGGGGCAGTGGTTGATGCACGGGTTCCGGTCGAGGCGCGATGGCATTTGCTGAGTGGGACAGGAGAGACAGTATGTCCTAAATACGTACAAATCTGGCTGGCGTTAGCCTTTAATGTGGCAAAAAGGAACCTAGCGAGAGCGCGTGGGGCGGCGGAACCACCAACAGTGAGTGCATGGAAGGGGGACCTGGATTGGTGCCAACAGGCAGAAAAAGTTGTCTATGAGAGTAGGGGATGATCCAAAAAATGGGAAAAGGTCTGGAACATGTGGGAAAAATATAGTAATGGCTGAGCACCTGGGGGGACGGAATTAGCCAACTTGGAAGGGAATGCTAGGAAGGGAGAGTGGGCGAGAAATAGACATGTACGGTATTGGTATACAGTGTATTGCTTAGCGTTGTCAAGATGCCCTGTGGAAATTTGGATTGTAACTATGTGTACTAAGTATTTGTTTAATTTTTTTAAATAAAATAAAAAACATCACATACATATTGTTTCAAAACCATATTATACATATATACCCAATGTAAATTTTCTATAGCAAAATGTTTCTCTCTAAGCAGTTTGAAACTAATGATAGAAGAGCGTACTCCTGTACGATGATTCAGGTGAAGAAAGGTAAAGAGGTAAGTGGTGCAGTCGGGTTGCTCCTCCAGAGTATGAGGAATGTATAAGTAGGGCTCCCGGTTTTATGGTATTTATTTTTTCAACATTTCTGTCTGTATTTATCCATATTTATTTTTTGGCCATTTTATCTGTATTTATGCATATTTATTTTGTGTTTTGCGTATAAATGAAGTTGAAAAAAATTTACATTTCCATATTTATTTAACTGATAGGTGTGCACTTATACTTTGATGTCTGTCGTGTTTTAGCTATTTAACCCCTTCGCCGCGGCAGGAATTCCGCCACGGCGCTGGGGGGGTTTGGGGGCAGTTGCGGGTCCGCTGTGCTCGTGACGGAACCACTCCGTCACGAGTCACGGTTGAGTTGTGCTCATGACGGAGTGGTTCCGTCACGTCTCCGCCCACTGCGCTAATCGCCCGCACAGGCGGGGAATTAGCGCCGCGTGGGCGGAGCGGCCGCCAACGGCCGCAGCATGACGGAACCACTCCGTCATGAGCACAGCGCAACCGTGGCTCATGACGGAGTGGTTCCGTCATGAGCGGGGAAGGGGTTAAGCTGTCCAATATTACATAACAATACATCCACTGGTAAATACTAGCATGATACCATAAATGTATCTTGACATATGCTGTTATTTAAATACATTTCGACCTGTTTTTTTTATTTCCCATGATGTCCATAGGCTCAGTTGCTGTCCTATAATTCATCAAAGACAGCTTGGAGAGTCACTTTAAAGGAGCACAATTTTCCATTTTTATCCACTTTTAAAAATAAATGCAGACAGAAAACACATTGTTTTCTGTCTGTATTTACCTCTAAAAATCCATAAAAACGGAAAACCGGGAGCCTTATGTATAAGTAATCGAAAAAAGCACTCTCCTTGGGTCAAGGAGAGTGTCTCCCCGATGCACTCGATTCAATGTTCAGTTCTTTATTTCATGGGTAAAGAAACTTTTTTCTGGAAACTTTGCTTGTAGTCAGAAGTTTTATTTTTTATTATGAGATTTCAATTTGTTCTTTGAATGTTCATCAATTCCGTTATTATTGCTTCATAATAACTGTAATGGTAAACCAAACAATTCTTTATGCCCAATGCATTTCGGGCATAGATGGCCTTCTTCAGGGGCTATACACTGGAAAATGGAGGAAACTAAGTGTCAGCACAAAGCACTGAATACAAATATTCACAGTTAATAAGGGTGACTATCTCCAGATCGTGTGCTTGAGTGCAACATGCACTAAGAGTGTCTATGGTGGGTGTTGACCATTCCAGAACCTGCCTGGTGATTGTGACTTTTGCTCGTAAAAATGAAACAAATCAATGTGTGTTATATCCGGGTGATATTCAAATAAGGATAAAAGCGTTAGTTTTGCCCAGACGTGATGTGCGCGAGATTGATTAACGTGATGGTGCTGAATCGGCGTGTATGTTAAATCGGTGTGATAATATCATGAAAGATAAAAGTGTGAGTGGTACCCGAACGTGATGTATGCAAATATATTTCTAGCGTGGTGGTGCTCAATTCATGTGCGTAACTAAAACATGCTCGAAACGTGACTCACGTAGCTGTCATGATTCACTCTGGTACTAGTGCGGTGCTGTAAAAAGAACATGGAGGATGTTAAATACGCTCCTAAAGAGGTAGTCAAAAAGGGTTTGAGGCTGTGGTACACTTACTTAATGACAGATCGATACATGAACGCGCAGTGCTCCAAAGATCTTGTACTAGTGCAGTGCTATAAACAGAACGTGGAGGAAGTTAAATACGATCCACGTTGATAAAAGAAACGTTGAAAGAGGTTTGAATCCTTGGTACACTTACTTCGTGACAAGTCGGTAAACTCTCAGGACGCGCGATGCTCCGATGGTTGTGCCCGAGCGGTAATTACCCAGAAATATAAGTGGGTCACGTGATGGTTCGAGGCGTGTTACCTGCAAGTGAAGGTTAAGTTAAGCCAGGTACATACATGTATCATATGTATTTGGTGTCCCTCAAATTAGTCGATGTTAACAGTGACCCACGTGCTTTTTCAGAGAGAGGAAAAGCGAACTACACGAATGTGAGTAATAGAAAAAAGACTCGTAGTTCAACTCGAACTTCGTAATAAACAACAATATAAATGATGAGAAACGAAAGATCTTGCCAGTTTGGTAAACCCAAAGGTCATATCATATCAATTTGTAACAACTACAAGCGTTGGAACACATCGTTGATGTTGAATTAGTGTATCTGCATGTGTCAAAGACTTGTAGTTCCACTCGAACTTCATAGTAAACAACAATATAAATAATGAGAAACAATAAATCTTGCCACTTGGTAAACCCAATAGATATATCATAGCAATAGGTAACAACTACAAGCAGTGGAACACATCGGTGATGTACAATTGGTGTATCTGCATGTGCCACAAGTAAACCCAATGGTTATATCATAACAATTGGTAACAACTGCAAACAGTGGAACATATCGGTGATGTACAATCGGTGTATCTGCATGTGTCATAAGATCTGTGTCATCTCTGGGTAAATCAACATGAATGGAAAACCAAAGCCTCTAGAGCTGCCTACCGGTCATGCCGGTACAGACCCCCAGGGAGTGCCACCCTGTACCAGTCTTTTTTAGATACCATCACCAATTTATCCCTAGCACACTCCAGAATGATTATCCTGGGAGACTTCAATCTGTGGGAGAACGCAAATACGGGAAATTATCTGAGAGATCTGAAGAATACCTGTACTAATTTTAACCTCCAACAATTAGTTACTTTCCCGACCCATCAGGGAGGATACATTCTTGACCTACTGTTCGCTAATGGGCTGGAAGTTGAGATACTGAATATTATACCCCAAAATTGGACAGACCACTACTTAATCCATTTTAAAATTATGTTACCTGGTCTGATGGACCAATCTAAAACCCCTGCGGCCTTTCGGAGAGGTAGGGGATGGGGGCGAAATTAGGTAGGACGGGTGCCCTTTTAACACCACCCACTGCGAATCCCTTCTGTGCCTCTAGCACGGTAGAGGAGAACTATACTATCTACCAGAAATATATCACGGATGCTTTGGATCAACTAATCCCAATAAAAAAAAAAAAAGAACTAGAAATAAAATCTCAGCACCATGGTATAATGATGAACTGAAACAGTTACGTCTACTATGTAAAAAGGCTGAAAGAAAATGGAGGAAGAGGTACTTAGAGGGGGACAAGTTGGAGTTGAGGATTGCACAGACTAAGTATAAGATGATTATTCTAGAGTGTAAAGCAAACTTCTATGCCAATTCCATCTTACAAGCGTCTAATGGGACCAAAGAACTCTTTAGGATTGTCAGGGATATCTCCGCTCCAACTTGCCTGGGTAACAAAGTGGAGGCTTCACAGAAATTATGTGATGAGATCGCTTCCCATTTCTTGGATAAAGTGGCAAAGATTGTTGGATCCTTTAAGGACAACGAAACTGCCGCCCAGGCCCATGCTATACAGGTGACTGAAGGGGATCCGGGTCAGTTATGCTCCCTGGATAGCTTTCCGACCTTTACAGATCTCACTTTTAACACAGTTGTGCAAAGCATATCCTCAGGCTCCCCGCTTGACCCTTTACCTCAGAAAGTATGGAAGACCTACGGCCAAATGACTCTTCCCTGGTTACGACAGATATGTAATCAGTCCCTGGAAGAAGGCATCGTCCTGGAGGGATGGAAACGGGCGGTGGTGACACCACTGGTTAAGAAGCCCTCCTTGGACCAGACAAATCCGGTTAATTTTCGGCCAATCTCTCTCCTTCCCTTTCCTAATTGGAGGAACATCACCTGCTGGATAAGAACCAGGTTTTTTTTCGTCCCGGACATGGGACAGAGTCAGCTCTGTCCACTATGATGGACAACCTACGGATGCGGGCCGACAACGGGAATGCTACGGTTTTAGTGCTTCTTGATATGTCGGCCGCATTCGACACAGTGAGTCACGCAATCCTGCTGGAGAGACTGGAGAGAACAGGGGTGAAGGGATGGGCATTGCAGTGGCTGCGGTCCTATCTGACAGGGAGACAACAGACAGTAACTTTAGCACCATTTACATCTCGCAAATCACCCATAGCCTATGGAGTACCGCAGGGTTCTAGTATTTGCGTTCTCCCACAGATTGTTCTCTTTAACATCTATCTACAGCCACTCTTTTCTATCATTAAATCGTTCGGGGTTGACTTGGTCAACTACGCGGACAATACACAACTGGCGTTCTCCTTGGAAGGAAAACAGGCAGTCTATGGATTTATTCTAAGAGTGCATGCGTCAGACCGTAGACTGGCTGCGGAGGAACTCCCTGCAGTTCAATGGAGGGAAGACTGAGGTGTTGTACTGCTCATTGGCGAGGCTGGCTCTGCATACACCGGTGGAGTTTAGGCTTACCCCCGAGGAGGACCCGCTGGCCCCGGCCAGTACGATACGTAAGCTGGGGGTCCTAATAGATAAGAACCTCCAAATGGAGTCGCAGGCCAACAAGACAGCCAGTGTGTGTTTCGGTCTGCTGCGCCTGTTACGACGGATACTTCCGATCTTACAGAAAGATTTGCGTCCCCTGGTAGTAAGCAGCACAGTGATGAGCAGACTGGACTATTGCAATTCCTTGTACTTAGGGGCCCCTCAATACATCTTTCAGGGTCTGTAAGGAGTCCAGTCTGCCGCGGCAAAACTGGTGCTAAACTTGTGGCGTAACTCGTCCTCGACTCATGCCTTGAGAGAGCTTCACTGGCTACCAATTAAGGAAAGGGTCCTTTTTAAATCCCTCTGTCTGGTGTACAGAGCAACACATGAGATGGGCCCGGTCCCTTTACAGGAAAGGTTTGCCTGGTACCTCCCTCGGAGACAGCTTCGTTCCTCCAGCGCCTGTCTGCTGGTAATTCCCAGATTTAAACGCTCTTGGCAGGGGGGGAGGGCCTTTAGTGTGGTTGGTGCTCGGCTGTGGAATGAGTTACCACAGAAGATCAGACAGATCGACTCTCTAACTGATTTCAGAAAGAGCCTCAAAACATGGCTCTTCCCGAAAGCCTGATCCTCTCTGTCCTTCCTTTGATCCCTCATCATGATGGCTGTGTGTTCCTATACATGAGCGCCAGGATACCCGTGGGGTGACAGCAGCGCTATATAAGAATCAGTACAATACAATGCTGGTTATTGATGGTTACTTAGTGCGTACCTGAATATATATGTGGGAATAACCAACGATAACAATGATGGGTGACAAAGAAAAGGTGCCCTAAGCCTATGCTTCACGTGGTAAGAGTAATCAGACTAAGGAATCGTAAGTGATAAGAGTGAAAAAAGTAAAAAATTCAAAAAATGCTGTCTAATTCCGAACGTCAAACAGAACTTCTTCATGATAAGTCAAAGAAAACAACTAAAGTCATAGCGTTCATTGAGCCCCTGGGGCTGATGGTGTCCATACGGTTAATCCAATAGACCTCTCTCTGTAACATAAATTGTGTATTGTTACGGCCCTTTAAAATAGGAATTTGTTCAAGAATCAAAAAGCGGAGTTGACTTATATTATGGTTCGTGGTATTGAAATGCACTGCCACCGTAGATTTGGCGTTGTGAGTGCAGATGTTACTTTTGTGTTCAGTCTTATGTGAATTTTTCGTTCCGTCTTGCCAACGTAAGCCAATCCACATGGACATTTAAGCATACAAATTACGTTTTGACTATTGCAAGCAGCAATAACTTTCAGTTTGATGATTGATCCTTTACTGGGGTGTCTGGTCGTGTTCCCTTTTATTATGGAATTGCAGTTGCCACAGTTCAGGCAAGGTGTTATTCCTTTGAAGTTTGATTCTTTGTAACTCGTGGATGTGGTTAACATTTGTTTCATATTCCTTGACCGCTGGTAAGCGAATCTTGGGGGCGTATCAAATATGTTCTTGAAATCACTTTCCGTGCTCAACATGGGCCAGTATTTTAAGATGGTTTTCTTTATCTGGTGGCTTTGAATTGAGTATTTCGATATGAACACGCATCTGTTTTCACCTTTGTCTTCTAAGTTATTCGTCAGTAAACTCACTCTTGATCTCTTTCCAACCTTGCTCACTGCGGTTTTCAGAATGGCGTCTGGGTAATTCTGTTTCCTGAACTTGTCAATGCACCTCTCCATGCTCTCTTGATACAACTGATCGTTTGATGATATTCTTTTGAGTCTGAGTAACTGGGAGTATGGCAAGTGTTCCTTCAAAGATGGCTGGTGGAAACTGTGAAAAGGTAACAGGTTATTGCGGTCGGTAGGTTTGGTGTATACTTGGGTTATTAGAGTTCTATTGTTATTGGTGAGTCAGGTGTCCAGAAAAGTGATTTGATCCTTACTGATGGTTGAGGTGAATTCACTACGTTGATCAACCCTGTTGAGGGTCTCTATAGCCCTTTGTAAATCTATTGAAGATCCCCGCCATTGTATGAAAATATTGTCTATGTATCTCTTGTACATAATCAGATGTTGTACCCAATCTTCTTGATTGAGTATGTGATCTTGCTCAAAGCGGTACATAAACAGATTCGCGTAAGTTGGTGCGGCACAATTGCCCATAGATGTTCCGGAGCATTGGATGTAATATTTGCCAGACCATTTAAAATAACTGTGGTATGATGTGAAATGAATCAGTTCCATGAGGTAGATCTTTAATGGTTGTGGTTTGTCGCTGTTGGCTAGGAATGATACTACTGCTTCAATGCCCCTGTCGTGAGGAATAGATGTGTACAAAGATTTTACATCAATGGTGCAAAGAATGGTTTCCAGTGTTATTTGGGCTTTGATCATCTCCAGTATGTTTAGGAAGTCTGTAGTGTTCCTTATGTAAGTGGTCATTGATTGCACCAATGGTTGTAAATGGTTGAAACAATTGGTCTAAATGTTGGTAGAGTCTTGTGAAGCTTAAATTCTACACATGCACATAGTTTCACCTGAACCAATTTGTTGCTTTACTCTGAATTCCACCCCATGTCTGGAAAATTGAGAAAATGGAGTGTCAGCACAAAGCACTGAATAAAAATATTCATAGTTAATAAGGATGACTATCTCCAGATCGTGTGCTTGAGTGCAACATGCACTAAGAGTGTCTATGGTGGGTGTTGTCCATTCCAAAACCTGCCGGGTGATTGTGAAAGGTTGAAAAGAGATCAAGAGTGAGTTTACTGACGAATAACTTACAAGACAAAGGTGAAAACAGATGCGTGTTCATATCGAAATACTCAATTCAAGGCCACTGGATAAAGAAAACCATCTTAAAATACTGGCCCATGTTGGGCACGGAAAGTGATTTCAAGAACATATTTGATACGCCCCCAAGATTCGCTTACAAGCGATCGAGGAGTCTGAAACAAATATTAACCACATCCGCGAGTTACAAAGAATCAAACTTCAAAGGAGCAACGCCTTGCCTGAATTGTGGCAACTGCAATTCCATAATAAAAGGGAACACGACTAGACACCCCAGTAAAGGATCAATCATCAAACTGAAAGTTAATGATACTTGAAATAGTCAAAACGTAATTTACATGCTTAAATGTCCATGTGGATTGGCTTACGTTGGCAAGACGGAACGAAAAATTCACATAAGACTGAATGAACACAAAAGTAACATCCCCACTCACAACGCTAAATCTACGGTGGCTGTGCATTTCAATACCATGAACCATAATATAAGTCAACTCCGCTTTTTGATTCTTGAACAAATTCCTATTTTAAAGGGCCGTAACAATACACAATTCATGTTACAGAGAGAGGTCTATTGTATTAACCGTATGGACACCATCAGCCCCAGGAGGCTCAATGAACGCTATGACTTTAGTTGTTTTCTTTGACTTATGAAGAAGTTCTGTGTTTGACGTTCGGAATTTGACTGCATTTTTAAAATTAGTTAATTTTTTTACTTCTTTCACTTCTTTCACTCTTATCACTTAGGATTCCTTAGTCTGATTACTCTTACCACGCGAAGCATAGGCTTAGGGCACCTTTTCTTTGTCACCCATCATCGTTATCGTTGGTTTTTCCAACATGTATATTCAGGTACGCGCTAAGTAACCATCAATAACTAGCATGACCGGTAGGCAACTCTAGAGGCTTTGGTTCTACATTCATGTTGATTTACCCAGAGATGACACAGATCTTATAACACATGCAGATACACCAATTGTACATCACTGAGGTGTTCCACTGTTTGCAGTTGTTACCAATTGTTATGATATAACCATTGGGTTTACTTGTGGCACATGCAGATACACCAATTGTACATCACCAATGTGTTCCACTGCTTGTAGTTGTTACCTATTGCTATGATATAACTATTGGATTTACCAAGTGGCAAGATTTATTGTTTCTCATTATTTATATTGTTGTTTATTACGAAGTTCGAGTGGAACTACGAGTCTTTGACACATGCAGATACACTAATTGAACATCAACAATGTGTTCCAACGCTTGTAGTTGTTACAAATTGATATGATACAACCTTTGGGTTTACCAAATTGGCAAGATCTTTTGTTTCTCATTATTTATATTGTTGTTTATTACGAAGTTAGAGTTGAACTACGAGTCTTTTTTCTATTACTCACATTTGTGTAGTTCGCTTATCCTCTCTCTGAGAAAGCACGTGGGAGTGCACACTTCACTGGTGTTACTGCGCACGTTGTTGACGTATGGGTCACTGTTAACATCGACTAATTTGAGGGACACCGAATACATATGATACATGTATATACCCGGCTTAACTTAACCTTCACTTCCGGGTAACACGCCCCAAACCATCATGTGACTCACATATATTTCCGGGTAATTACAGCTCGGGCACAACCATCGGAGCACTGTGCGTCCGCGTCCTGAGAGTTTACCGACTTGTCACTAAGTAAGTGTACCAAGGTTTCAAACCTCTTTCAACATTTCTTTTATCAACGTGGATCGTATTTAACTTCCTCCACGTTCTGTTTACAGCACTGCACTAGTACAAGATCTTTGGAGCACCACAGTTTCATGTATCGATCTGTCATTAAGTAAGTGTACCACGGCCTCAAAACCTTTTTGACTACCCCTTTAGAAACGTGGAACGTATTTAACATCCACCATGTTCTTTTTACAGCACCGCACTAGTACTAGAGTGAATCATGACAGCTACATGAGTCACGGTTCGAGGATGATTTAGTTACGCACAAGAATTGAGCACCACCACGCTAGAAATCTATTTGCGTACATCACATTCGGTTACCACTCACACTTTTATCTTTCATGATATTATCACACCGATTTAACATACACGCCGATTCAGCACCATCACGTTAATCGATCTCGCGCACATCACGTCTAGGCTAAACTAACGCTTTTATCTTTATTGGAAGATCTCCCCGATCTAACACACATTGATTTGTTTCATTTTTACGATCAAAAGTCGCAATCACCCGGCAGGTTTTGGAATGGACAACACCCACCATAGACACTCTTAGTGCATGTTGCACTAAAGCACAAGATCTGGAGATAGTCACCCTTATTAACTGTGAATATTTTTATTCAGTGCTTCGTGCTGACACTTCGTTTCCTCCATTTTCCAGTGTATAGCCCCTGAAGGAAAGCAAGTGTGCCCGAAATGCATTAGGCATAAAGAACTGTTTGATTTACCATTACAGTTATTATGACGCAATAATAATGGAATTGATGAACATTTTATTATTAGATGAAATCTAATAATAAAAAATAAACCTTCTGACTATAAGCAAAGTTTCCAGAAAAAAGTTTTTTTGCCCATGAAATAAAGAACTGAACATTGAATCGAGTGCATCAGGGAGACGCTCTCCTGGACCCAAGAAGAGTGCTTTTTTCGATCTCTCTAAGCAGTACCAGCCATACCACACATGTACTAAAATTAGTTCTCCCACTCACTTATGTCACAATCATATATCATCCATGCTGAGAGTACATCCAAAAATACATACAAATTAAAACATCACATTAAGAAACCTCAAAACAAAGTAAAATCTGCAGAAAGGTAACATCAAGCACAAATTAATGCACAAAAATGTTGAAGCACAATGAAATCCTTGCTACTATGATGTAGGTCAATGTACACATTCTACTTTCTATAACTGATTGTGATATTCAATAATATTCTTGTAGAGTATACAGATTTGCAGTGAGAACTGATTTTAGTACATGTGGGGTATTGTTGGTACTGCTTTTAAAGAAATATTTTACTATAGTAAAATTACATTTGGTGTATGTGGTTTGAAAAAATAGGTATATGTGAAATTTAAACATGCATGTTCTGAAAAGTAAGAGATGCATTATGTAATACATGTTTTTTTCTAAATAAAGGTATTTGGTCTGGATGGGTTATTGAATATTATGGCTTTAATGTAATTGTTGAAGTATATATATTTAGGAGTTGCACTATTGTCAAAGGGCATAGTTGGCAGGTTATGTTGTTGTTGGAGTAGCAGGCACGCCATGATAAAAATCCAATAACACACCCTTCGAGATGATCCAGAGACCCAACCCAGCACATTCTCCACAGTGCTCTTGGTTCTTCAGATCTTCATTACACATCACCACCGCCACATTAACAGCCTTGTCAACCCTGTCCAATTTCTTCCTTATAGTGTCAAGGGGTGATAGGATTACTTTGTCTCCTCATTAGTGCCCCGTTATCAATGCCTCAAGGACTTCTTCACTTTTGCCTGAAGCTGAAATGGTCTTTATTTTGCCCTTTGCCCTTATCCACCATCCATGACACTCTGATGTCATATAGTGGTTACACTAGGCCAAGACTCAGATGAGGAATTGCATCTCAACAGGTGACACTCCCTCTTCTTCCTACTCCCTGCAGATCATGGTGGCTCTAGCACTTTTGTACCTCCCATGGATCATCGCAGGAATACAGGAGTTCCACTTGAGGGGCAGCCGTCATCTTGGATTCCCCATTTACATGCAGGAAAACCTCTTCACCCCAAGATTCATTCAGCAGTAATAGACTCTTCTGGCACACCACCAGTTCATATATGGGATAACCCATGTGAGTGATGGCTGCACCTAAATGGCCTCAGCAGTCAGTGACTGGACTGGCCCAGGGATCTGTGAGACAACCGTCCATTTCATCCTGCACCAAACTCGGCAAGAGCAATGCAAGATTTGTTGTCATAGATGCAGGTAGATACTGGAGCTGTACAATGGTTACATAGGTATAGGTATGGGCAGTACAAGGTTTACCATAGATATAGGTAATGTCTAAAAGAGTATAGTCAGTTTAACTTGGATGCTAGGCCAGTTTTTTCAAGTACTGATATTTACAAGACCAACACGTAAGACCAGTGGGCAGGGATTGTTTTTATATAGAAATAAGTAATAGGCTGCAATTATTAACATTGTCGATGTAGTGAGTCTCTGGTATAGTCTGCATTCAGATGCTCAGTCATTTATTAGAGGGGTTTTTTCCGCAATGCTTCTTAAAAACATAACTAGCAAGCATTTCTGATATCTTTGGGTAGTGTGTTTCATTGCTTGAATGGCAAGTCTGAAAATAATCTGTAAAGGGTGTGTTGATGCAAGATGTGTTGAATATGAATTTCGTTCTGGTTCTGAGAAGTATGGATTACCTAAAATCGTTATTCGGTAACCTCTGTGTTAAAAATCTGGTGACATTAAGGTGTAGTGCCTTATAAGTTATGTATGATATTTTGAATGAACATCTGGCCTCATTGGATTGTCAACTGAGAGTTGTGAGGGAAGGGTAACAATGTTTGTGTTATCACTAACATTTCTATTGCTGTTTTCATTTCCTAATTTGATGACATATGCTTTAGAGCCATGATTCTTTGTAAGTGGAATTTTCCAATCATGACCAATAAGTCACCGGAATATACTATACAAGGGTTCTCTAACCTTTTCTGTAGTGAGAGCTACTTCTGATCAGTGAACATCATCATGAGCTACTGAAGGGTAAGCAACTTGTGCATTGAAACCAGAAACCTCCATGCCCATCTTCATTGACTTTAAGCCTAATATCAGTGGAGCCAGATACTATGGTTTGAACAAAATACCTTGACTAGGGACACTATGACAGGGCTGCAGTGTGCGTCAGTGAGAGTGTGGTCTTTCATGTTTTCTTAACGTGTGTGTATGAATGTGTTGTATGTATATGGGTTACTGAGAGCCTGTGTTGTATCTACTTGTGACACAGGCCCTACCTTTTGTCATATTTGGCACTGTTACAAGTATAACACAAACATTCAACCATTTTTGTATTAAGTGTAGAAAAATGCTCTGCAAAACAGTTCAAATGTGAAATATTTTTCTGCACTTTAAATTTCTCCCACTCAAAATAATAGCTCAATTTTTTAATTATAAATATGGCACCATGTCTGCCAGCCACTGGGAGCAAGATGCCTGCTGTGTGTAAAGGTGACACTTTGAAATGGTTGAAAATTAAACTGAAGAGTTAACTTTGTTTATATGGATTCCACAAAACTCATCATTTAAATGTTCTCCCATGTACGAATAGCAGGAATCTTGCTCCAAGTGGCATGTAGATATGGTGCCATGTTTATTTCAGAAAACGCAGCCAGTTGTTTAAATGGGAGAAATTTAAATTGAGTAGACATGCTTCATACAACATCAAGACTTAATTGACGTAACAAAGTGCGGAAAAACATTGTCTTCTGTTAAATAGAATTATTTGTCTTCACTTTAAATTTATCCTACTTAAAATAAATTGCTGTATTTTTCAGTTATAAATATGGAACATCATCTACAGGCCACTGGGAGCAGGAGGCCTGCTGTTTGAAATGGGAGAGAATTAAAATGAAGACAACTTAATCATTAAGGTATGTTTTTATTTATTATCTCCCATTCAAAAGCATTCAGAAACATAATTTTGTTCTTGCGCTCCAATATTGAGTTACAAGGACTTTTATTTAAGAGTTAAATTCCTCGGTGCTTCACTTCTTCACCTCTGTGTCCCAGCCTGGGTCATACATCTGACTGGGCACTGCTTATTATCAGGCCCTGCCATCTGCAGCCTGATAATAGTGTAAAATAAACACAGCCTTCCCTTAACGTTAAAAGGAAAATGTGACCCTGTGCTTACTTAAAAAAAATTAACTCAAGGCTTTGAGCTACTCTGAAGGTGTCTACGAGCTACTGGTAGCTCACAATCGACTGGTTGAAGACACCTGTACTATACAGTCATTAGTTGTGAAGATCAGTGTAGAAAACTAGATTTGTGTGTCAGTGCCCCCCACTTCTTCCTGGTATATGGTGCAACTTTGACTACGTGTGTGCTGGGTTGCTGCTAACCAGGTACACAGCTCCAGTGTTCTTTCCCTAAACATACGATTATTCTACATTGGCATCCCTTTAGGATCATTAATAAGTCCCTTGTGAGTAGTATCCCTGGTACCTAGGGCATTGGACCTAAATAGAATCCCTAAGGGCTGTAGCACGAATTGTGCCACCCTAAGTGACCCCTCAACAAGCTCATGCAAACTGTCATTGTAGCCTGCGTGTCTTGGTGCAGAGAAAACAGAAGAGTCGACATGGCACACACCCCTGTGTGCCTTACCTGCTAACACTACATGTTGTAAAGTTAGTCACCCCTACAGCAGGCCTTACAGTGTTAATGCAGGGTGCACTATACCCATGTGAGGGATTATCTGTAAGAGTGGATATGTCCCGGTGATATCTTAGCTCACCCTTTGCTGTTAGTAGTGCACTGGGAAGCTATGATTAGTACATCGGCCAGACGCTCTCAATTACGAGTTCCCCAGCTACATGATGGCATCACTGTACCCCAAGGTGTTTGTTACCAAACACCTCGTCTTAATAAACCCATACTGATGTCAGTGCTGGATTTATCAATAAATGCACACAGAGGGCACCTTAGAGGTGTCCCCTGAAAACCTACCTACTACTTGTGTGTTTACTGACTGGTCTCAACCAGCCAGCCACCCTAGACAGGTTTCTGACCTCCTGAGGTGAGATCCTTCACTCTCGGAGGTCGGGAACAAAGCCTGCTGTGGGCAGAGGTGTTCACTCCTCCTCCAAGCAGGATGGACATTCCAGGGCAGGAGGCTTCATAGTCCCTGCCGCCTTTGCTATGTGACCCAGGCCTCTCCAGATAGTGAAGGTGCCCACCCCCTTGTCCTGGCCATACTCTTTGGCGGCAAGGCAGGTGGGAAAATTAGTTAGATTAGGAGGCGTGCCCATATTCAGCCAGCACCACCCCTAGGGCGGGCCGGCTGATGTGGACCCCACTTGTGAGATTCCTCCATGTTGTTTTGGACAAATTAGCCTTCTAGGGTCAGGATTATGCCCGGGACCCACATCTGGGCATACCCGGCGCACTTAGGGCGAGAAAGAAAAAGACACACAATTGATGGACGGAATGCAGAACCAATAAAAAGATTCACCCCCAAACAAGAGATCTGGGTTAAATCCATCATTCTTTTGCTCACCATGCCACCCCAGTTTAGACCTGCCATATGCAAATCAGTCTTGGCCCTGTGCCTCATGGGAACAGTCCAGCCCGAACTGCCAGGCTTGTTTCCAGTATAGGGAGGACCTGGCCTGGCAGTTCGGGCTGGACTGTTCCCATTGGACGCATGTTCAAGACTGATTTGCATATGGCTGGGTCCAAACTGGAATGGCATGGTGTTAGAAAAACCCCACTCCCACACCGGAAGGGTGGTAATGGGATTTTCCCAGACATACACTGTGGTAGCTTGGCTCGAGTGGTCAGGGGTCAGGCACCGTGTTAAGCATACGACATACCCACACAATAACCATGCGTGCATCCGTTCCAAAAACGACACTACACCTTAAAAATTATACTGAAAATATATCTCTTTATCTTCTTTTCTCTTAGTTGCTGATTAAATAAATAATAATACAATCACAGTACACAAGGCTTTTTCTTACAAAGTGCAGGTCAAATAAATAATAACACTTTACAGGTGCAATAAATAGGATCAGGTCAAATAAATACTGTGAGGCAATAAATACTGTGCAGGAATAAGTTAGCTCAGGACAATAAATACATCACCGGAATAACTTAGATAAATACAATAAATACAGTACCCTCAATAAATAATATCAGCCAACAATGACATTTGTAAAATCAGATCACATTTAAAATACTATGGGCTGATTTGGCCCAGTCACAGCTTATGGTTAGGTGGATGGCCTGAGGGGTATACTCCTTGGCTTGGACAAGGCTGAGGCCTAAACTGAGGTAGATAAAGGGGGAATCTAGAGATCTGGCTCTCCCACACTACACAACCCCTCTGTATTAGTCTCAGCTCACCCCTGGCACAATCAAGCTGGTTCCAGCACCTCTCTAGCCCCTAGGATAGTCTTTCAGGGCTCCACAGGGCCTTAGGCGCCCTCTATTCCACTTACTGCCCTTTTTATGAAGCTCCGACGCCGCTGGAGTCGTGTCGACGCCGTGAGGCGGTTCCGGTTCGATGTCGGCGGCCTCGGCTCGATGTCGACCTCCGGTTCGATGACGTCGGGCAGTCTTGGCTCGATGTCGACTTCCGCCGGCTCCGGTTCGATGTCGGCGGCCTCGGCTCGATGTCGACCTCCGGTTCGATGACGTCGGGCAGTCTTGGCTCGATGTCGACTTCCGACGGCTCCGGAGTGCGATCTCCACTCCCGACCTCCGGTGCTCCTTTCCTCAGGTTCCGGCGACTCCGGAGTGAGACCTCCACTCCCGACCTCCAGTACGATTCTCTTCAGGTTCCGGCGACTCCGGAGTGCGGTCTCCACTCCCGACCTCCGGCACGCTTCACCTCGGTCTCCGGCGACTCCGGAGGGCGGACTTCACTCCCCCGTCGACGCCGCACACTCGACCTCGGGTGACTTCCTCCACGACCTCTGGTACTCTCCACGACCTCCGTCGGCGCCCTCTTTCGACCTCTGGCGGCTCCGGGTACAACGTCTGCTTCCCAGTCAGCGCCGCTTCTCCACCTCGGGCTCCAGGTCTCTAGGCTTCTCGACGTCGGACTTCAGGTAGTTACCAGTAACCAGGTCAGGTACTTGCTGTTCTTTACTTTTAAGGCCTGTTCCTGCTGTCCAGGTCCTTAAGATGGTTTTTCTTGCTTTCTCCCACACAGGGCTCCAGGCTGGGCTCAGTCAGTAGGGACTAGTATCAAGGGTGGGTTTATGGACCCCACTCCAGGCACAAGTTTCCACCCCTGCTGCCTCACTCCTTCAGGTTTCTGCTGCTCTCCCTTCACCAGTCAGGTGCCAACTGCCAACTCCAACTGCCAACCTGGAGATGCCTTCCCAACATTCCAAACTGCCTCCAACTGTCACAGGGTTCCAGAATGTTGCAGAAGGTTCTAGTAGGTTCCAGTGATGTCACAGGTGACAATGGGTGGCCACCATTTTGTGCTCCAGGCCCTCAGACAGAAGTTCCAGGGGTAGATAAAATGGCTCCCTGAATCTGCATCAATACTAAAAAGTCTGGTGGTTCCCAAAAAGGAAAAAATACTAACAGGGTTTGAGGCAAAAGTGGGACAAAATAAATAATGATGAGGAGGGACCACCCAAAGGGCTGACAGGTCTAACACGCGTCCCCCCCAGCTGAAAGTGGGGAGAGCTACCCAACCCCTTGGGAGTTCTCATCACTAAGGCGAAAATACCTTGAGAGACTGTCTGCATTGGCGTGGTCCACTCCAGGCCGATGTTCCACCTGAAAGTCCATTCCCTGTAGGGAAATAGACCACCTCAACAACTTGGGATTCTCCCCCTTAATCTGCTTCAGCCAACGAAGGGGTCTGTGGTCGGTCTGAACCAGGACGTGCGAGCCAAACAGGTATGGCCGCAACTTCTTCAGAGCCCATACCACTGCAAAGGCTTCACGCTCTATTGCACTCCACTTCTGTTCCCTGGGAAGTAGTCTCCGGGATAGGAAGACCACGGGTTGATCCAGACCCTCTTCATTGAGTTGCGATAACACTGCCCCAATGCCATGTTCTGATGCATCTGTCTGGACAATGAACTCCTTGGAAAAGTCTGGGGCCCTTAAGACCGGGGCCTCGCACATGGCTTGCTTCAGCTTCACGAAGACCTGCTGACAAGCCTCCGTCCAGACTACCCGTCGAGGTTGTTTCTTGGATGTAAGCTCCGTGAGGGGGGCTACAATGGTTCCGTACCCCTTCACGAAGCGGCGGTAGTATCCCGTGAGGCCCAGAAAAGCTCGGACCTCAGTCTGTGTCTTGGGGGGTTCCCAGGCCATGATGGCCTCGATCTTCGCCTGGAGGGGTTGCACCGCTCCCCTACCCACCAAGTGTCCAAGGTACACTACCGACCCCTGCCCGATCTGGCACTTGCTGGCCTTGATCTTTAACCCAGCTTGTCTCAGGGCCTGGAGAACAGCTTGCAGGTGACGCAAGTGATCCTCCCAGCTGTTACTGAAGACGGCTCTGTCATCCAGATAAGCAGCAGAGAAACTCTCCATTCCGGTGAGGATCTGGTTTACCAGGCGCTGAAACGTGGCAGGTGCGTTCTTGAGCCCAAAGGGCATCACACAGAACTGGTAGTGGCCATTGGGCGTGGAGAAGGCTGACCTTTCCCTTGCTCCATCAGTCAAAGAGATCTGCCAGTACCCAGAAGTAAGGTCAAAGGTACTTAGATGTTGGGCAGCTCCCAGCCGGTCAATCAATTCATCCGCCCTAGGGATCGGATGAGCATCAGTCTTGGTTACTGAATTCAGTCCCCGGTAGTCCACACAGAACCTCAGTCCCGGTTGGGCACCCGGTGGTGCAGCTTTTGGTACTAGTACCACCGGACTGGACCAGGGGCTGCTAGAAGGTTCGATCACTCCTAGCTCCAGCATCTTAGTGACTTCACTGTGAATGCTGGCCTTCACCTTATCAGACATCCGGTAGATCTTGGACTTCACAGGTGGGCTGTCTCCTGTGTCCACATCATGGATGCACAGGTGAGTCCTACCCGGAACAAGGGAGAACAACGAAGAGTACTGTCCCAGGACCTGGCGGCAGTCCTCCTGCTGTTCAGGAGTTAGAGATGGGGAGAGAATCACTCCCTCCACCGACCCATCCTTCTCTTGAGACGCAAACAAATCGGGGAGAGGCTCGCTTTCCGCGTCCTCTGCTCCATCAGTCACCATCATCAAAATGACTTCAGGCCTCTCGTGGTGGGGTTTGAGGCGGTTGGCGTGCAGCACCCGTAGGGGCTGACGAGGGGTTTTAAGATCCACCAAGTAGGTAGCCTTACCCTTCTTCTCCAACACCTCAAAGGGTCCTGACCAGCGATCCTGGAGGGCGCTAAGCTCTCCGGGTTCGATCACCCACACCTTCTGGCCAGGCTCCAACTCCATCGGGTGAGCGTTGTGGTCATACCACGCCTTCATTACTGCTTGGCTGGCCTCCAAGTTGTCAGAAGCTTGCTTCCACAACTTAGCCATTTGGCTCCGGAAGGCCAGCATGTAGCTCACCACATCCTGGGGAAGCTTTCTGGGAGTTCTTTCCCATCCGTCTCTCACCAGGTTGAGAGGTCCACGTACAGGGTGCCCATACAGAAGCTCGAAGGGGCTGAAGCCCACTCCCTTCTGTGGCACTTCCCTGTAAGAAAAGAGTAGACAGGGTAGGAGGACGTCCCATTTCCTCCGCAGGCTTTCAGGCAGACTTCTGATCATGCCTTTCAAGGTTTTGTTAAACCTCTCCACCAGACCATTGGTCTGGGGGTGGTAAGGAGTTGTGAACCGGTAGGTCACTCCACACTCCTTCCACATGGCCCGCATGTACGCTGACATGAAGTTGGTCCCCCTGTCGGACACAACTTCCTTGGGAAAACCCACTCGGGTAAAGATTCCCATCAGGGCCCTAGCCACAACAGGTGCTGTAATGGTCCTCAGAGGTATTGCCTCTGGGTACCGTGTGGCATGATCCACCAGAACCAGGATAAACCTGTGACCAGCTGTAGTAGGTGGATCTAACGGACCCACAATGTCGATGCCCACCCTTTCAAAAGGGGTGCTAACGACAGGAAGTGGTTCCAGGGGAGCTTTCAGCTTCACCCCTGTTTTCCCACTGGCTTGGCAAGACACACATGTCCGGCAGTAGGTATCGGACGACACTTTCATTTGAGGCCAATAAAAGTGTGGGACAAGACGGGCGAAGGTCTTGTCTTGCCCCAGGTGTCCTGCCAAGGGGATCTCGTGAGCCAACTCCAGAAGGAAGGCTCGATAACGTTGAGGGACTACCAAGGCTCGTGACGATCCATGTAGGGGTGCCTTGGGTTCACTGTAGAGGAGGCCATCCTCCCAGTAAACACTGTAGTTCCCTTCAACGTTCCCTGCTGCCTGGGCTGCGGCCTGACGCCTCAGCCCCTCAAGGGTAGGGCACTCCCTCTGGCCCTGGCAGAATTCCTCCCTGGACGGGCCTCCCTCCACGTGCCACTCGGCCGGGATGGGTAGGTCCTCCAGTTCGGTGACATCCCCCACCGCAGACTCCTGGTCCACCACCTCCGGTGGCCTATCCGTCCTACGGGGTGTGGACGCCGAGGCAGGCTCCTCCTGTCCTCGGTTCTTCCCTTGACTGGCAGCTGGCTGGGCCTTTGTTCCAGGCTCCAGCCTGAACGAACTCCCTCTCCGGGTAGTCGCGGACCTTGTGCTCACACAGGCCCAGTCAGGTGTACCCAGCATCTCAGTATGAGTCCGGTATTCCACCTCCTTCCAAGCATTGTGCTCCATGTCATTCCCCAGTAGACAATCGACTGGCACGGCAGGGCTTACGGCAACTCGAAGTGAACCTGCAACCCCCTCCCATTCAAAGGGAACCTCGGCCACCGGATAGTGGCCTGTTCTGCCGTCAGCCATCGCGGCTGGGTGGAGTACATCGGGAATTACCTGCTCTGGAGACACCAGTTGGCTACGCACCATAGTCATACTGGCTCCTGTGTCTCTCAGAGCCTCCCCTCTTTGGCTGTTGATGGTGACCCACTGCCCATACTTTACGGTATTTGCGGGCACCTGGATCTTAGGAACCATCTCCCGTTCTCCCAGGGACACTAAAGTGACACCCGCCCACTCCCTTCCCTTAGTTAAGGGCATCTCCTCCCCGAGCACTGCACTAGCTACTCCGGGGGTCTTTCCTCCAATGGGAGGGGGTGGTCGTTTCGGGCACTTCGCATCTCCCTTGTAGTGTCCAACGCCACCGCACTCGTAGCAATGGACAACCCTTGGCTGCTGACTCTGGCCAGGATTAGGGTTTCTGGGTGGGTTAGCCCTAGGGGTGAATCCTGTTCCCTTACCTTGGAAATTATTTTGGGGGCCTTTGGAGAACTCCTTTTTCTTTTCCCCTCCCTCTTTCTTCTGGGGGGCGCCCTGTCCGGCCTTTTGAGTATCCCCTCCAGTCCCCCTTGTGGACACCCGGGTACTAGCCCAAATGTCCGCCTCCTCAGCAAGCTTCCGGGGATTGGTCAGCTTGCTATCCACCAGGTGTTGACGCAGTTCAGGGAAACATTTTTCGAGCAGGTGTTCCTTCAGTACTAAATCAAACAACCCCTCGTAGTTCCTCACTTCACTGCCCTGAATCCAACCCTCTAGTGCCTTCTTTGCATAGTCCAGGAAGTCCACCCAATTCTGTGTGCCCAGTTTGTGACTACCCCGGAACTTCTGTCTGTACTTTTCGGGTGTTAGTCCAAACTTTCTTATGAGCGCCACCTTCATGGTGGGGTAGTGGGTCTGCTCATCCTCCTCTAGGGCCAATAATGCATCCCTACCAGCTGGAGGCATGTACCTGTACAATCCCCCTCCCCAGTACTTCTCTGGAACCCCATGGGCCCTTAACGAGACCTCATAGGCCGCTAGCCACTTGGCGATATCGTCACCCGCTCCATAGCTAGCTACTATGTCCTTTGGCAGGTAGGGTTTGGGTTCCCTGGTGATTTCTTGGTCTTTGCTGCCACCATTAGGAACAGGGTGTGCCCTAGCTCTTAGGATCTGAAGATCTATCTCTTTCAGCCTTAACTCATGAGCCATCCTCTGTTCCTCCTTCTCTTTCTCCAGCCTTGCTAAGTCCCATGTGAGCTGTCTTTTCTCCCTCCGGTCTGTTAACTCCACTTCAGACAAGCCACCGCTAGAGGCACTGCTGCCCTTCCTGGAAAGTGTCCTGGGCCCCGCTAACAGGTTCCCCACCTCAGGTTGGTACAACCCAGCCCCCTCGCTGTCAGGCTCTCCATCCCTGTCTTCCTGCTCAGCCTTGCTTTCTCGTCGTGCTTCCCCCCAAGCCCTCAAGCTGGTCTGCAGTTCAGCCTTCTTGGCACCTGGGGGACAATACACCCCCTCTCTCTGACAGAACTCTCTGAGTTGGGCCACAGTATAGGTTTCCACATTTTCTAAGACAAATTCCATTTTGCCCACTCAGAACAGAAGACAGGTTTTTACAGAAGCTATGCAGGGGGGTACCTTATATAATACCTCCTCCCACCACCAGAGTAAATTTGGAAAAACAAAAACTCACAATTAGGAAGGCCGCTTTGAGAAAACTCCAGGTGTAGGCCTATGGACTACCCACAGTTATTGTCGAGTATACGTAGGCACAGCTCAATCCCACCACTGAACACCAATTATGTTAGAAAAACCCCACTCCCACACCGGAAGGGTGGTAATGGGGTCTTCCCAGACATACACTGTGGTAGCTTGGCTCGAGTGGTCAGGGGTCAGGCACCGTGCTAAGCATACGTCATACCCACACAATAACCATGCGTGCATCCGTTCCAAAAACGACACTACACCTTAAAAATTATACTGAAAATATATCTCTTTATCTTCTTTTCTCTTAGTTGCTGATTAAATAAATAATAATACAATCACAGTACACAAGGCTTTTTCTTACAAAGTGCAGGTCAAATAAATAATAACACTTTACAGGTGCAATAAATAGGATCAGGTCAAATAAATACTGTGAGGCAATAAATACTGTGCAGGAATAAGTTAGCTCAGGACAATAAATACATCACCGGAATAACTTAGATAAATACAATAAATACAGTACCCTCAATAAATAATATCAGCCAACAATGACATTTGTAAAATCAGATCACATTTAAAATACTATGGGCTGATTTGGCCCAGTCACAGCTTATGGTTAGGTGGATGGCCTGAGGGGTATACTCCTTGGCTTGGACAAGGCTGAGGCCTAAACTGAGGTAGATCAAGGGGGAATCTAGAGATCTGGCTCTCCCACACTACACAACCCCTCTGTATTAGTCTCAGCTCACCCCTGGCACAATCAAGCTGGTTCCAGCACCTCTCTAGCCCCTAGGATAGTCTCTCAGGGCTCCACAGGGCCTTAGGCGCCCTCTATTCCACTTACTGCCCTTTTTATGAAGCTCCGACGCCGCTGGAGTCGTGTCGACGCCGTGAGGCGGTTCCGGTTCGATGTCGGCGGCCTCGGCGCTATGTCAGTTCTTGACGACGTCGATAGGCGGTTCCGGTTCGATGTCGGCGGCCTCGGCTCGATGTCGACCTCCGGTTCGATGACGTCGGGCAGTCTTGGCTCGATGTCGACTTCCGCCGGCTCCGGTTCGATGTCGGCGGCCTCGGCTCGATGTCAACCTCCGGTTCGATGACGTCGGGCAGTCTTGGCTCGATGTCGACTTCCGACGGCTCCGGAGTGCGATCTCCACTCCCGACCTCCGGTGCTCCTTTCCTCAGGTTCCGGCGACTCCGGAGTGAGACCTCCACTCCCGACCTCCAGCACGATTCTCTTCAGGTTCCGGCGACTCCGGAGTGCGGTCTCCACTCCCGACCTCCGGCACGCTTCACCTCGGTCTCCGGCGACTCCGGAGGGCGGACTTCACTCCCCCGTCGACGCCGCACACTCGACCTCGGGTGACTTCCTCCACGACCTCTGGTACTCTCCACGACCTCCGTCGGCGCCCTCTCTCGACCTCTGGCGGCTCCGGGTACGACGTCTGCTTCCCAGTCAGCGCCGCTTCTCCACCTCGGGCTCCAGGTCTCTAGGCTTCTCGACGTCGGACTTCAGGTAGTTACCAGTAACCAGGTCAGGTACTTGCTGTTCTTTACTTTTAAGGCCTGTTCCTGCTGTCCAGGTCCTTAAGATGTTTTTTCTTGCTTTCTCCCACACAGGGCTCCAGGCTGGGCTCAGTCAGTAGGGACTAGTATCAAGGGTGGGTTTATGGACCCCACTCCAGGCACAAGTTTCCACCCCTGCTGCCTCACTCCTTCCTCCTTCAGGTTTCTGCTGCTCTCCCTTCACCAGTCAGGTGCCAACTCCAACTGCCAACCTGGAGATGCCTTCCCAACATTCCAAACTGCCCCCAACTGTCACAGGGTTCCAGAATGTTGCAGAAGGTTCTAGTAGGTTCCAGTGATGTCACAGGTGACAATGGGTGGCCACCATTTTGTGCTCCAGGCCCTCAGACAGAAGTTCCAGGGGTAGATAAAATGGCTCCCTGAATCTGCATCAATACTAAAAAGTCTGGTGGTTCCCAAAAAGGAAAAAATACTAACAGGGTTTGAGGCAAAAGTGGGACAAAATAAATAATGATGAGGAGGGACCACCCAAAGGGCTGACAGGTCTAACACATGGTGTGCAAAAAAACGATGAATTTAGGCCCAGATCTCTGTACTGGGGTGAATGTATGACATTGTTCTGCCTCCTGTCCATCAATTGTTGTTTTTGCATTTGTCACCCCGAGTGGGACGGGTATGCCCAGACGTGGGTCCCGTGCTCTCCATGCCACTGGAGTCAAGCTATCCTGTCTGATTAGGGCTGAAAGCCCGAAACCGGTCCTAGGATGCTTGTTTCCAGTCCAGGGAGGACCTGGCCTGGCAGTTCGGGCTGAACTGTTCCCTTTGGGCGCAGGGTCAAGACTGATTTGCATATGGCTGGGTCCAAACTGCAATGGCATGGTGAGCAAAAAAAAGATGGATTTAGGCCCAGATCTCTGTACTGGGGTGAATGTATGACATTGTTCTGCCTTCTGTCCATCAATTGTTGTTTTTGCATTTGTCACCCCGAGTGGGACGGGTATGCCCAGGCGTGGGTCCCGTGCTCTCCATGCCACTGGAGTCAAGCTATCCTGTCTGATTAGGGCTGAAAGGACCTGGCCTGGCAGTTCGGGCTGAACGGTTCCCTTTGGGCGCATGGTCAAGACTGATTTGCATATGGCTGGGTCCAAACTGGAATGGCATGGTGAGCAAAAAAACGATGGATTTAGGCCCAGATCTCTGTACTGAGGTGAATGTATGACATTGTTCTGCATTCTGTCCATCAATTGTCGTTTTTGTCTTTACTTGAAGAGCATCACAAAAAATATTGGAAAGTTTATGGCCCATATGTTTGACAAACATTCTGTGCTGGACCATCCTGTGGTGAAAAACCGGAAACATAAGCCTTCTATGACTTTACAAATGCAACATACTCCCGAGAGTCCAGAGCCCAGTGGCTCTTACCAGGAGATGGATGGTTTAGAAACAAATGCTTCTCTTGGTAGACAGAATAAAAAGGCTCCTCAGTTAAATGGAAGGATGGGTGACAACAATTCTTCATCTAATATGGAAGAGCTTCCCCCTTTAAGACCATTTGATCGAGAGCTCAGTACTCAGTTTAATTCTACTCAATTAAAGTCAGGAAGCTGAATGGTACCGATGATGATAATTATGACAGTCTATGATAACGACTTAATTGGTTTTGCCCTCCTGGAGAGAAATGTAAATTTCTTTGAAATGATGATTCCGGGAAGGTCACACATTCTGTGGTTATGGACGCTTCAGGGGAACCCATTTTTGACCCCACAATAATCCATCACCCACATTTTAACAATAGACCCATTCCTGACCATGTAGAACATTATATAACTAGTAGGCTTAGATTTATATGTATAACAAATTGTATCTGATTTTGCCACAATTTAACATGGAGCTATGTAGTCAGGTACAGTTATGGATGTGTAAAGTTGAGATGGGATGGTTCATTTTCACTGATCTGCATGGGCACTAAAAAGTAGTCCCCCTGTTAGCTGCTACGTCAAAAATGCTCTCTGTGATCAGCAGTTCGCCACAAGGACTTAATGTACATTACAGTTAGCAACTGCACCAGTAATGACTGCTGGCCCTCTCCTGTACCTATACTAGTCAACTGCCTATTCTCTTATCTGCACAACATCAATTACCTGTCCCACTTTCCCCCTTCCTTTTCCTCTCCCCTCCAATTATGTCCACTTTACTCTGTTTATTTGACAAAATGCAAATAAAGATATTTTTTTTAAAAATAGACGACACTTTATTGGCATTCTTCTCTAAATTTGGCAAGGACCCTAAAAAAGGGTATTGATAAAGCATGGCCAAATTGTCAAGATAAATCACTTGACATTCGTTTGAGGGATCTAAGGCCTGGTGAGAGAAGCTTGACTGCAGGTAGATCAAGAAGCCCACATTTTAACTGTTGATCTACCAGAGGTAAGGACGATCCCTTCCGGTACCCACAATTCTGTTGCGCCTAATCGTGCCTTCCAGAAGGTGCCCCAAATGAAGGAAAAAGCCAGAGGGCAAAAAACCTGTGACGTGGCAACAAGGCTCCAAGTGGATGAAGGAAGGTGAAGAGGGTGTACTGAACACCTCCAAGGAACAGGAGAAGGTTGGGGAAACTTGAAACCACCAGGAACAGGAAAAAACTAGAGGCTGACTTTCTGAGGAATTACCAGTAGAAAGTCTGGAGAGAGGAAGCACACCGACGGGACTGATGACGTGTTGAGATGCAAGGAATGATGGAATTATTTCCTTTATACCATAGATAGAGGTAATGACCTCAAAACAATGGTGCTGCCATGTTTGATAGGGAAACACTCATAGATCGGAAGGGTGAGGCTGCTATCTTGGATTGGGTGACATATGCCTTCCAGGTAACCTCCCTAGAGGCTTCTGGGAAACTGAAGGACAGGCATAATGGGGGTGCCGAAGGGACTTCCCAACAGAACCTCCCAGGGAAGGAGAAAGGCGTAGGAGACTATGGGCAAGCAAGCTGCCGTAAGGTATGTTTTTTTTAAAAGAGATCACAGTGGCTCACTGGCACTCCCAAGGCCTGGCTCATGCCCGTCTAAGGCAGACTTGGGGGCTACCATCGGATGGGGCGCTAGCAGCAGTACGACAATTATTGGCTCTTGGGAAAGGATTTTAGATATTAATGAGGAAATTAGGTTAGAAGGCACAAGTATTAATCCTGATGAGATTTATAAATGGACAGAGAGAGAGAGATTTGTCTTTTAGGCACTGTAATTCTTTAATTGCCCCTGAACAGCAAAAGGGTCTTCTTTTAAAGGTTTATACAAAGTTGGGATCTATGGCTTCCACTGAGGCTAGTAACCAATCTGAAAGCATGGTATTTTTCGACTCTTTAATGAAAGAATGAAGCAAATATGTCACCACTTTGGGAGGGCTGGCAAGCTACGAACCACTTTGCTTGCCACTTCGGCTCCTCCACCTTCTCCAGAGGCTACTTCAACTTAAATTAAGCCTCCAATTGTTCCCACTAAAAGGATTTCCGAGGCTTCTGGAACAGTATCAATAGAGCCCAAACAGAAAACATAGGCTCTGATAAGTGAAGTTTCTGGCCCTCTTTTAATATGGGATTTTTAGCAACCTATGTTTCAGCCAGTCAAGAAAAAACCACAGACACTTGGGTGTTATCCACAGGTCAGGAATTCACTATACAAATTTATGCAGAGCCTTTTCAAAATTCATGCCCTCGTCCACTTAATGTTTCTAAAAATGTTTCTGCTCTTGTCTGTTGGGAAGTAGAGTATCTTCTAAAACAAAAAGGGCTAATGAATAGACTTATTTGTACCCATCAGGCTTTCTAAGCAACAACTTCTTGGTCCAAAAGAAGAACAAATGAACTCTTCCAGTAATCCATTTACAAAAAAATCAATCTTTTGTTGTGTGTCGTTTCAAGATTTAAATCATTCTCAGAGACTTTCTCTGACAAGAAGATTGGATGGCTCGTTTGGCCATCCAAGATGCCTATCATATGTCTCCAAGTCATGTAGACATAAGGCAATATCTACAGTTTCAGTGATTCAGTCATTTTTATAAACATATGTGTCTTCCTTTTGGTCTAGTATCAGCACTGCAGTGTTTTACCAAAATAATGAAGCCACTTGTTTCCCTTCTGAGATCTCATCGTGGGGAATAGGATCAATCATCTACCTAGACAACTTTCTTTTCATGGTGCAGGAACTAAGTCTATTTCAACAACATATTTCCAGAGCAATTCAGTTATTGCAAGACTTAGACTGGGGAGGATAAGTGATTGGGAGAAGTTTTGAACAACTACCTCAAGTCAAAATTTCTCGGATTTGTACTACACCGAGACAAAGCTATTCTTTAATCACAGCAATCCAAAATAGCTTTTATTCCCAAAGATGTCAGATTAATAATTCACAAGAAAGTGATATCCCTCGGCTCTCCAGCCATACAGTGGGCCTGTTAACTTCCTCCATTTAAGCAGTCGTTACGGGTCTTCTCCACTATCGAGCATTACTTTTTTTTTATAAATCTCTCATTTAAGGAAAGGTTTAAGTTACACTGACTTTATTCCTTTAGATCAAGAATCTCTGTTAGAACTTCAGTGATGGTTAGATCATCTTCAAGCCTGGAATGGGAGGACCATTTTCAATTTTGTTACAGTCTACAAGTAGAGTCAGATTCAAGTCTGACTGGTTGGCGGGCAAGATCCAGTTAGTTTTCAAATGGAGGCGCAAGGTCCATTCAGGAGTCATCTCTGCACATAAGCAGTTTAGAGATTTTTGCAGGTTCTTTTTGTTTCCAAGGTTTTTCAAAGACAGAGTAAACTGTCAGTTTTCCTGCAAATGGATAATCTAACAGCTGTCCAATATATAAATCATTTGGATGGAACGAGGTCCAGACCCCTGGCAGAACTAGTGAAAGGTTTTTGGGAGTTTTGTCTTCAATACAAAATGTAAAGGTGGAATATCTGCCAAGTAATCTCAATACATTAGCAGAATGGCATTGTAGGCTCCTACAAAATTTCTGTGATTGTCATTTAAACCATTTGATTTTCAGAAAATGTTCTTTATAATGGGGTCCCTTTCCCATAGATCTTTTTGCTTCTTATCTCAGTACTCGTTTACCTTCTTTCTTCAACTGGAGACCAGATCCATTTACCAGTGACAGATGCTTTTCTTTAAGACTAGTCGGAAATTGCTTTTCCACCTTTCATAATGATTTCCAGATCTTTGGCACAAGTTCGTCATCACAAAGCAATCGTAATATTGACTCCCTTATGGCGATCCCGTGTTTGGTTTCGAACTATTTTGTAATCAACCACCTACTTTTGTCTACTTCTTCCCCAGTCTCTTACAGAATCCTTATGTTCTTAATCACGATTTAATTTGGAACCAGTCTCTGTCTCTGACCGCCTAGAGGATTTCAGAATCTCCCAACATTTCATCCAAGGCTGCAGGATACATCAAGAAATATTAGGCGTCAGGATGCGTGGTTAGTCTGATCTAGCTGGTGTCTGGGAAGATGTGCTGCTCTACTTTTTGCTGGTGTAGTTAGTGTTTTAGCCTCTTTAGCTAATCAAGGGAAATCTTACAGAACTCTGAGTTTATAATGTTCTATAACTTCAGCAGATCATATCAGGAAAACGCCTGGTTAACAGCCTTAGGTGCGTCATTTTTTTTAAGGGAGTACATTTCTGTAATCCTGTTCTAAACATAATTCTCTTTTGGATGTGAACCCATGACCTAAATTATTTATTGAATGGCCTCATAATCCCTCATTATCTCTCAATATGTTATCTGAATAGACTGTGCTGTTATGTTTGATTTCTATGAAACGTCTTCTGATGTAAAAGGTTTGGATACCTTAAGCAGACGGTATACTCCTTCTGGGGTTTGTTTTAGCATTTCAAGAAGAACAAAAACAGTATCCACAGTATTCCACTCTTATTTCCTGAGTTAATCAAAGGTACGTGCTGGCTCTTCTCTGAGAGAATATGAGAAAAAGACAAAATCTAAGGCATCCCTGCTTCCCAATTGTTGATTTCATTAAAAAAAACCTTTGTCTTTCCTCGCTGGTATTGACATTTGCTCACTTGGGGCTCATTCAGAGACAGGAGCAATGGCTTCAACAGTGTTTTGGGGATGTTCCAGGTTAGAGGACATTCTTAGATCAACTGATTTGTCAAACGATTCACTCTCCTGTGCTTTTTATTGTAAGCCAGTGTCTCATGTTGCATCTGATGTAATTGATATGCTTTAAACAAGCATGATAGGAGCCTCCAGTCTTGTCATAAAATGTAGATTTTCCTAGATTTTAATGAATGAAAGTCTGGATTTTATTAAAATCACAGAGGCAAGTACTATCCTTTCTTACATACATTATCTCCCTTGCTTTGTTTTGCAGCAACCACCAATTAGTCTCTTGAACAAGGTAGGTATATTTGACACCCTCTGGCGAATCTGTCCTTCATCCTGTTGTACTCAGCATTCTACCATTTTCTCTTAAATAACAGAAATGAGAAATTCATCATATTCAGGATCAAGCCAGTTTGTTGTTTTTTTCTCAGTACTAACTCATTCTTTTGTTAGCTATATCCTCAGGTATTTTTCTAGTTTTTGATTCAGTTTAGAACTCCTCCAGCAAGAAAGGGGACTTGATGCTTGCAGCCAATGTATAGTATATACTGATTGCATGTTGGTTGTTTACAGTTGTTATCCCTTTGGTCACTTTTCTTTGGCATGTGGATTCTGTGGGGCATGTTGATATTCTTGGCTGCAGTTGATTAAACTGAGAATAGAATATCATACTACTAGCCTCCATGTCTTTCATAAAATCCAGACTTTCCTTCATTAATAACTCGAAAAATCTACATTATCAGCTATGTCCTCATCTGAAACCAGGATGATAAATTACAAGTAAATTGTGTTGATGGATGTGTACTTTTAGGTGGGAGGCACATGTTTTTCCGCTGATTGCTGCCAGAAAGATGAGCACTTTGGGTCTGTAGTTTCCTGTGATATCGGGATACATGTGTGTGATGTCTGTTGTGTAGTATACTCTGATTTTAGATCATTTGAGATTATGCCACTTTGGAGTGGGCACTTGTCAGGCTTAGCAAGTGTGGATTCAAGGGTTTGAGGAGTTCTTTAACTAGAGGTGGGTCAGTGGGGAAAACTGAGAACTTGAGATGTACGATAGCAGGTGAGAGTGAGTCCTCTGATACTGGGGAGAAATTGTCCCACAGTGTGAAATTTATAGTGGAAAAATGATGTGGATTTACTTGATTCACAGGTTGTTCACCTGTTGTTCTCTTTAACAACAACAAAAAAAGAGTTGGCAGACATACTACAGTGGCTTATCTGAATCTTTTTTTTTTTAACAGAGTTTGATTGAAGCGCAAACTTGACCCGAATCTGGTTTCAGAGCGCTTTACATAGCACCAGTTGTGTTACTTGAGGACACATAAATTTGTTTGTTAGGCACGGGGAGATTAAGTGATTTGCCCAGAATCACAGGATGTTCAGCGTCGTTGCCGAGATTCGAACCGGGTTCCCCAGATTCGTGGTCAACCGCCCTAGCCGTTAGGCCAACTCCTCTCCCCCTTAGGAAGCAGAGTCCTGGATTTTCTCAGTAGCATAGCACAAGCCCTATGGACACTGAAGCAAGCACGGAAAGTTTCCCTCATCCCCTAGTTTGGTAGTAATTGAGGTCAGGTGGGCGCCTCAAATCCCTGGGCTTCAATGCTGTTTTAGGGAGTGTTTAAGTTATGTAAGAACATTTGGTTATCAGTGGTTAGGGGCTAGCTATTTAGTGAAGGAGGGGATCATGGTAACTACTTTGCCAATGTTTTTGAAGTTTCTCTCCAAAATATATTCTCATTTTTGATGAATGGTTATAATTTGAGAGTGGCATGGCATGGAGGAAGGGATCAAGGTGTGACTTTTATGGGTTTTGAGGTTTTTATTGAAAAATGTTGATATCTTTTGAGTAATGAGGTGAGTTTCGAGGTAATACCATTTACATTAAAATCCCCAAAGATGACCATATCAATAGATGAGGACCAGTGGGAGGCGCTAAAATCACTTGTGAATGTGGAATTCTCTTCTGGAGGGCGATGGTTTGGCGGGCGACAAGTCTCACATTTGTAGAAGTAGAGGCTGAGATCTTGACTTTTTGAACTTTGAATGGTTGAGCAGTGATGGCAGAACCTGACAAATTACTTCTGAAGATGACATCTCACCATGACAATTCTTTGGTGCTTCCTTTTGTGAGGATGGGGCAGTGTGGCGAAAGAATAATGTAAATGAGGGATTGTGAACGGCGATTCAGCCTTATCTCAGTAAGAGTGAGAAATGCAGTCATGTTCTAGAATGGTAGAGGGGTGGGAACGATGGCCACCAGTCCCGTCAATGAGAAGCAGTTTGCTGCCTAAGCTGTATTTGCAAGCAGTGGCGGTGTATTTAAAAACTGAAATGAATCCCCCAGGCATATGAAAGAAGAGCAGTCACCCACTTTGAGAAACCCCACCAAGGGCATGTACTTACACACGTTAAATTAAGACCGTTGAATCGCCCTGTCTGTAAATATTACTATAAGCAAGGTGGTCGTCCGAAGAGGAGGGGCAGGCGGGGCATAAAGAGTGGCGCTCCACTAACTATGAATAAATGGTGACGGTGCAGGCCCTTTCGGTTCAAGATGTGTCAGCCACCAGCAGAAGAGGGATGCAGGTCCTTAGATCTGCAAAGGCATCGGAAGCGGCTGACATGGCGGTGGCCATTATCCATCCTCTGCAGACATGTGCATTATGAAAACTCCTCCTCAAATCCTGTTACAGCTTCAGAAGAGGCTTGGCGTGTGCTCGATGGGCTGATGGAACATGTTCCCCTGTGGAGCCTAGAAAGAGGTTGTTGAAGAGATGGATCTAGACTCTGTACCTGGCCTCACAATAAAAGAATCTTGAACTGGCAAATTCAGCACATGCTCTGCAAACAGTGTAGGTTTGGCTCTGCAGCAGCTGGGGAGAACAACCTTTGCATCTCAACCAGATTACAAGAAGAAAAGCTCCGGACCATCAACCCTGAAGCACAGAGAAAGGTGACTGGAGGGAGGGGTTGTGCGTTGAAAAATGCAACCTAAAATACATTAAAAGGAAAAGTCAAGAATGCATGTTCGGAGACTAGAAATCCCAATGTAGAGGAGAAGTGGTGAGGCGACCTTAAAGAGGAAGGGAAAGGACTAGTGCAAGCAACCATTAATGCACTTGGTTGGAAGGGGCATTAACGAGGTAAATGTGTCTGAAACTGGTAAGGTGGACCCACTTTTTCCCAGGAAACTCTGGGATAAAATCAATATCTTGGACATTACCACAGGTGACTCGCCGTAACTGAAAATGCCCTACATCCCAGATTAATTCTGAATAACACACTAGAGGCAAGTCTAAAGAGGGTTGAGGCGAGTCCATGATTAAATGACAGAATGAAAGTGAAAATACCCACTGAATTAAAGAACTGTCAAGCATAAGGCTGACAATAGTCCACATGTAACAATACACGAGGTGAGTATAACCAGCAGGACAATCTCACCCTGGCATAACTGTTGGCACCCTTTATAACCAACCTAACGAGGGAGGTTCGATTAAAAAAGAGATTGATTAATACCTGACATTGTTGAAAAGAATGAACAAACCCAAGCCACTGAGATGGCGGTCATGGGGTCCTTGAGATCGCCATCCCCAAAAAAGTGTAATACATCGGTCTATTCGAATTTAAGACAGAGCCTCCCAGTATACCTGTTATGCTATCGCACGTCATCCGTAGAGGTCACCAGTGATATTCACACTTAGGAGAGTCAGGCAGAAGCTGCTTTCCAAGATGTATATAGTAAGGGGGATGCAGAAGAGAACTTAACGAAAAGGTAATAGAGGAACTACAAAAAAACAAAATATTGTTAACCTCTACTCAGAGATCTCTGCAATTCCAGATTACATTTGCGGCTCTCCAATCGATTTCAAAGTTTAGCAGAAATATTGGTCCAAATAGAGACTCATATATTGAATGGAATGGGCAAGAGAATGTTCAAAGAGAGAAGGAAGACGTTTCAAGCTCTGAACCCAATACTTTTATCTTGGAAGGCTCACTCAAAGCCTAACTAAAGTAGAAGAAAGGCTGGGCCGAACAGAAAAGATGTGCATAGAGCGACAATAGGTAAATGAAAGTTCACTCAACAATGCAGCAGAAGAATGAATATTGGGAGAACAGACCGATGTGCCAAAAGTTTTGTATTTGTGAAAATCCCAGAGGAGGCAGAGGCAACTTTTGGGTTTATCAGTTCATTTTGTCGTTAACCAGAGAGTCTGTTCTGAAAGAAACAAATTCTAAAGAAAGTACATGACACTTGTAAAAGTTCATCAAGTCCCATTTCAAAGATCAAAGCCTTGAATCCTCCACCTATTACACAGTCCTGGTTGCCCTAAGTTGGCAGAGTATGCCCAGACGTGGGTCCCTTGCTCACTTTGCCACTGAATTGAAGCTGGCCAGGCTAATGAGGGGTGTTACCCCGAAACCGGTTCCTGGATGCTTGTTTCTGGTCCAGGGAAGACCTGGCTTAGCAATTCGGGCTGGACTGTTCCCATGAGGCACAGGGTCAAGACTGATTTGCATATGGCCGGGTCTGAACTGGGGTGGCGAAGTGAGCTAAAGAACGATGATGGATTCAACTCAGATCTGTGACTGGGGGTGAGTGTCTGAAAAGTTTCACCACTCCGTCCATCATCTCCTTGTGTTTGCTATTTCATAGACTCTCATATAAAGAAGGTAATACATCAGAAAGCCAGATCAGACCAAATATTTAAAGTATGGGGCATATACTCATTCTATATATTTCCAGATGTGTCATTTGAAACTACCCAAAGTGGAGATGTGATTGCGGACGAATTAATTCAAAAGTTTAGGCGCACAAGCTCAGGTCATACAGTAATCTAGGCTAATAGTATTGAGGCGGAGAGCATACGATTTCCCGAATGAACCAGAAGAAGCACAGATGTTTTTCATAATTGAACAGAAGAGAAGTCTACCTAAGGAGGTAAAGGGTTGAAGGCATGGCGTAGTCTGTATAGATTGCATGATTAGCGAAAGAAAATGGAAATCAAGAAGGGCATTGCTCATACTGAATTGGGGGAGGGAGATGAATAAGTTCCTTACCTTCGGTAACGCTTTTTCTGGTGGATACAGTATCTGCCTGTGGATTCCTCACCTTGTGAATATCCCCTGCGCCAGCATTCCACTGAACTTTTTTCCCCAGCTCTCTACGCCGACGTGGACGTCATAATACATCGGCTCCGTTCGCGAGCCCGTATAACGTCACCGGAGCCATAAGAGAGCCACGTCGGCGTGATGACGTCAGTTCCACCCATTTTTTCCTTGCCTCCGAGGCGAACAGGTGGACCGACAACAGATTCAAAGTATACACAGTATATATCATTCGAACAAATATACATAGTACATGTACAAAAAGGAAAGCTTATGAACAAAAGCATTTCCTAAAAGTGTACCAGATAGAAAGAAGACACAATATAAAACACATGCCAAACAAGACATCCTTTAAGGTATACAAAGGTGGACAACGGGGTGGCGGGTGGGCCAGTGAGGAATCCACAGGCAGATACTGTATCCACCAGAAAAAGCGTTACCAAAGGTAAGTAACTTGTTCTTCTGATGGATACATCTGCCAGTGGATTCCTCACCTTGTGAATAGATTCCCACAGCAGTCCCACTCCCAGAGGAGGGTGTCCACCTTCCTCTACCAAAAAGTCTTGCAAGACAGAGTGCGCGAAGTGGCCCTCCCTCAGAGTCTAAGCAATAATGCTTTGCGAAAGTATGGAGGGAGGCCCAAGTCGCGGCCTTACAAATGTCTGCAACAGGAACACCCCTGGCCAAAGCAGTGGTGGAAGACTTAGCTCTAGTAGAATGAGCTCTAATACCCTCAGGTGGAACCTTACCAGCCAGGGCGTAGCAGATCTTGATGGCCAGGATGATCCATCTGGACAGAGTGCGCTTGTGCACAGCTTTGCCTTTAGATTGTCCAACATAGCCCACGAAGAGCTGATCGTCCAAACGAAAGTACTTTGTTCTAGCCAAGTAAAAGCTCACAGCTCTTTTTGGGTCCAGTTGGTGAAGTCTTTCCTCCTCCTTGGAAGGATGAGGAGGTGGATAAAACACAGGGAGAGTGACAGACTGCCCCAGATGAAAGGGAGTAACTACCTTAGGAAGGAAAGCAGCCCTGGTCCTAAGAACCATCCTTTCAGCATGTAAGGTTAAAAACGGGGGTTTTGAACTAAAAGCTTGAAGCTCACTCACCCTCCTTGCCGAGGTTATGGCTACAAGAAAGACCGTCTTAAAGGACAACCACCTAAAAGGACAGCTATGAAGGGGCTCAAAAGGGGACCCCATCAAGAAAGTTAAGACAAAATGAAGGTCCCACTGTGGCATTACAAAAGTAGTAGGTGGAAACCTGTTTGTAAGGCCTTTGATAAATCTTAGTACAATAGGAGAGTTAAATAAAGACGGCTGATCTGGAAGACATAGAAAAGCTGATAATGCCGATAGATAGCCCGTGGCCACAGCACAGCCCTGCTGAGCCAAGGAAAGAGCAAACTGAAGCACATTAGAAATATGAGCTTTTAAAGGGTCAATGGATCTCTCTCCACACCATTTAACAAACTTAGACCACCTATATGAGTAAATGGACTTGGTGGAGTGTCGCCTGGCCGATAAAATAACATCCACCACATCAGGCGGGAGAGAGAAGGAACTCAGGTTGCCCCGTTCAATCTTCAGGCATGAAGGTGCAGGCTCTGGAGGTGGGGGTGAAGAACCACCCCTCCGACTGCGAGAGGAGGTCTGCCCTGAGAGGGAGATGGAGCGGAGGGTGCGATGAGCGGTGAAGTAGATCTGTGTACCACACCCTTCTTGGCCAATCCGGAGCGACCAAAATAACTTGGGCCCGGTCTTGGCGAATCTTCTTCAGAACCCGAGGAATCAAGGGTATGGGAGGAAACGCGTAAAGGAGTTGTGAGCTCCAACTCACCTGAAACGCGTCCCCCAACGCCCCCTGCATCGGAAACTGGAGACTGCAGAATGATGGGCAATGCTCATTCTCGCGGGTGGCAAATAGGTCTATCCGAGGAGACCCCCACGTCCGAAAGACGTGACGAACCACCTCCGGATGAAGCCTCCACTCGTGGTCGACGGAGTACTGAGACTGTCCGCACGTACGTTCAGCACCCCGGCCAGATGATTTGCCATCAAGCAAATCCGATGATCCTGAGCCCAGGACCAGAGCCGTAATGCCTCCCTGCAGAGACGATACGACCCTACTCGTTGACATACCACGACGCGGTAGTGTTGTCTGTCAGGACTTGAACCGACTGACCGCAAAGGGAAGGGAGGAAGGCCTTGAGCACCAAATGTATCGCCCGTAATTCCAGAAGGTTGATGTGAAGCAACCTTTCCTCTGGAGGCCAAAGACCCTTGATCTCCAGATCCCCCAGATGAGCACCCCACCCCAGGGTGGGGGCATCCGTTATCACTGTGGCCACCGATGGAGGTAGATGGAAGGGCTTTCCTTGAGACAGATTGCCCTCCACGCTCCACCAAGACAGATCCACTGCAGCTTCTCTGGAGATCCTGATCGACTCCCTGAGATCTCCGTTGTGCTGATACCACTGCCTGCGGAGGCACCACTGGAGTGCCCTCATGTGCCAGCGTGCATGGTTGACCAACAGAATGCAGGAGGCGAACAGACCGAGCAGGTGAAGGACCTTCAGAACTGGAACAACCGCTCCATTGTGAAATAAAGGGATCATCTCCTGAATGTCGAGAATTCTTTGCGGAGGAGGAAATGCTCGACACACAGTAGTGTCCAGTACCGCCCCTACGAACAGGTTGCGTTGAGAGGGCACCAGGTGAGATTTGGGCACATTGATCGAAAAACCCAAGTCGAATAACAGCTGAGATGTTACCTGCAGATGAAGTTGCACCATCTCTGGGGATTCTGCTTTCAGAAGCCAGTCGTCCAGGTAGGGGAAAACCGGAATCCCCGAGCTCCTGAGATGAGCAGCCACCACTGCCATCACCTTTGTGAAGACTCGAGGTGCGGTAGTAAGACCAAACGGGAGGACCGCAAACTGGTAGTGTTGCGACCCAACCGTAAAACGGAGCTACTTCCTGTGCGACTTCAGGATTGGGGTGTGAAAATACGCATCCTGCAAGTCGATCGACACCATCCAGTTTCCTTGCTGCAACGCTTGAAGAACCTGTGCAAGGGTCAGCATCTTGAATTTCTCCTGCTTCTGGTAAAAATTCAAAACTCTGAGGTCCAGGACTGGACGCAATCTGCCGTCCTTTTTGGGAATCAGGAAATACCGGGAGTAGCATCCCTGACCCTTTTCTTGCTCTGGAACCACCTCTATCGCACCTTTTTGTACCAATGCAAGAACCTCCTTCTGCAGAAGAAGTAGATGGTCTTCTGAGCAAAAACCTTGGCAAGGAGGGTAAGGGGGAGGAAATTCCCGAAAGGGAAGGGCGTACCCATTCTCCACGAGGTTTAAAACCCAAAGGTCCGTCGTGACGGATTTCCAACCTCGCAGAAAGTGGGACACCCGACCCCCCACAGGTCTCACATGATTCAGGATGGGGTATCTAGGGCTGCTTCCCTGAAGCTTCATTGGGAGCAGAGGAGGCAGAAGATGAAGACGGGTTGCGGCCAGAACCTCTCCGGCCCCTTTGCCTTCCTCTATATGACCTATAGAGGGGATTCTGCTGTTGCTGTTGTTGAGGTTGACGGAAGGTACAAAATGAAGACCTCCCAAATCCTCTATATTTTCTGAAGCCAAATCCCTTAGCAGGAGTCTGTAAATCCAAAGACTTCGCAGTAACCCTGCTATCTTTAAACCTTTGCAAGGCGGAATCGTCCTTTTCCCCAAACAGTTTTTCTCCATCAAAAGGCAAGTCAACTAACGTGGCCTGAACATCTGCAGATAAGCCGGAAGAACGAAGCCAAACTTGCCTCCTAGTGGCTATCGGAGGCCCCATAATTCTAGCCACAGAATCAGCCGTGTCTAGACCCGACTGAATAACCTGCCTTGAGGCAGCTTGAATGTCCGTAACAACCTCCATAAAAGAGGCTTTCTCTTCTTCCGGCAGCTTAGGGGCTGATAGCTTCATCGAGTCCATCAGTGCATGAACATAGCGCCCCAATAAGCAAGTGGCATTGGTCGATTTAAGAGCCATGCTTCCAGACGAAAAGACCGTTTTGGCTGTTTGTTTGATTGGTCTTCTTAGAATCCCTATCCGCTGGTGTTTGAGGGAAGGCGCCTGACGATTGCTTCGAGCATGAAGCTTGCACCACAAGGCTCTCTGGAGAAGGGTGAGAAGAAAGGAAGCTTGGATCCCCCGGAGCCACCCTGTATCTCCTTGCCACTTGTTTGGATACTGCAGGCGAAGAAAGAGGCTGGCGCCAAACGTCCATCACTGGCTCTAAAATAGCCTCAATAAAAGGCAACAAGGGCTCTACAATCGACGATGGTGAATGTAGGACTTCAGTCAAAAGGTTTGGTCTATATTCCGAAGAGGGCAACTGTAAGTCCAGCAACTCTGCAGCCTTTTTGATGACCGAATGATAAGGGGCCAACTCTTGTGGTGGCGAAGACCTAGCAGAAGAATGCTCCCATTCCGGAGTAGTATCAAGACCACTAGCATCCTGAATGCCTTCAAACTCATCAGATGATCCACCAACCTCACCTTCCTCCACTTCCTCCCTATATCGCTCCTCCTCCAAAATCCTCTGGGCCTCTCTTCGAGAACGGATCCGCGGACCCGGCATCGACGGCGCCGAACGTGGAGTCGGCGGAACTGAACGGGGAGTCGGCGGCGCCAGAGGAGTCGGCGGCGCCGGGCGTGGAGCAGATGGAGTCGGCAACGGCGTCGAGGAAGGCTCCAAAGGCAAACGATCCAGACAAAGCCGGGATGGATCTCCAGACAGCGCTGGGAACTGCCATGAAGGAGCCATCGGCAAGAAGGGCATAAAAGGAGCTTGAGCATAATGCTGCGGCACTCCCAAGGTGTATGCCAATGGACCCACGGGACCAGATGGTGCGCCGGATGGGAAGGCAGCCCTTTAAAAAACCCCATACATCGCATTGAGGAAACGCGTTGGATCCGCACCCGGAGTGGGGAATTGCGGGTATGGGTTTGACCCTGGATCCGGTCTAGGAGTAGCTGGAGCCGGAGCCGAAGTGTCCTCCACTGGCACCGCAGGTTCAGCTGGCACTGGAGAAAGCTCTTCCTCCTGATCCGGATCGGCGTCGGAAGCTGGAGACTCCACTGGCGCTGGTGACTGCGCCGGGGACCGCGCCGGAGTCAGCTTCGGCGTAGGTGTCTTCTCTGGAGACATACGAGAAGGGGAAGGAGATGGAGAAATAACTTCCTTGCTTCGACGCTGAGGCGACGGCGACCTCGAAGCCTTACTCCTTGACGATCGGCGCCGAGAGCTATGCTTCCTCTTCTTATGATGTTTCTTCAACTTCGAAGAGTGTGAAGTCGACGACTCCGGCCTCGACTTCTCCTTTTTCCTACCTCTTCTTTCCTTCTTCGCCTTGGCCATGAAGAGTTTCGCCTCCCTCTCCTTCAGTGCCTTGGGGTTCATCTTTCTACAGCAGGAGCAGTCGTCCACATCATGATCTGAAGAAAGACACCACAAACAAACTTCGTGGGGGTCAGTAATGGACATATGGCCCCCACATTCCCTACAAAGTTTAAAACCTGACTTTCTCGTCGAAGACTTGGCTTATCCAGAAACAGTAACCCACTGCAAGACAACAAAGTAGCAGGAGAGTGCTGGAAAACCGTTACGCGTCGACGGCGTGGAAAAAAGGGAACTGACGTCATCACGCCGACGTGGCTCTCTGATGGCTCCGGTGACGTCATACGGAGTCGCGAGCGGAGACGATGTATTATGACCTCCACGTCGGCGTAGAGAGCTGGGGAAAAAAGTTCTGTGGAATGCTGGCGCAGGGGATATTCACAAAGTGAGGAATCCACTGGTGGATGTATCCATCAGAAATGTGTATACATAACTTTATACACTGACCTATAGCTTGCATAGTGCCACCCAGCCCATTCACACTAAGGAAAGGGCGGATTCCCCTCTTTCTTTCTCATGGGAATGGGGAACAATGGGACAGTATAAGGGGGAGGGCCTCGGTACGACCTTCAGAGGGAGGGGCTGCCAGCAGGTCAATATGCAAATCATGGGCTGTTAAATACAAGCGAAGGATTAACAGAGTGCTAGGTACAGTAGGGACCACTTCAGTTTAATCTGGGCAGTATCAATGAATGTAAATGGATTAAACACATCGAGGAAACGCATTAGGTCTATGCAGTTATTAGATGAAATAGAAGATGACATTATACTATTACAGGAGACACAATTAAGATTAGAAGGTAGGGATGTGTTGCCAAAAATAAGGGGGGATTTCGAGGGACGATGCCAAAGGAAAATCAATTATTTATCGCCATAAGATTCCTCCCGACATCAAAGGCCTCAGGGTAGAATTGCTTCCACAGTGAGATATATAGGATGTTTATGGATTATCTAATCCCAGTCTTCACCACTCTTTGTAATGATGTCATACAAAAACTGGAGTATTGCCCCCATCCCCCTTTAATAGAGGACATTTGGTAACGTTTATAAAACCGGCAAACAATTCCCTTGTACATAGACTTACTGACCTATAATTTTATTAAATTAAGATTACAAAGTATATATGAAAGTAATTACATTAACACTTTCAAGGAAAATAGACTGTCAGGTTTCAGGTAACCAAACGGGCTTCATCCCAGGATGCTTATTAACAGCAAACACACACTACGTATGAGAGGTGACTGACTATGCTGAAGCAGAGAAAATGTTACTAAAAGTATGGTTTTTAGATGCTAAAATGACATTTGATTTAGTGAACCATCAATATTTAATCAGAATGTTAGATGCAAAAAACTTTTAAACCATTTCACTGAGACGCTTAGTTCCCTGTATCAAAATTCGACCACTGAATTAATACTTCATGACTAGTCAATTATAGAGTGTAACAGAGGAATGCACCAGGAGTCCTTATTGAACCCTCTGTTGTTTGCCATTTAAAAAAAATCATATCTCTGTCCTGTTGCAGCACTAAAGAAGAAACCATTAAGGCCAGTGCCAAAATCAGGGCTGCTACTAATATTATTTTATACATGGATGATGTGGCACTTTTATTTGATCCTGAAACTTCCAGCATGTACAGTGCCTTCCAGATGATGTACAGATGTTCAGAAATTAGCAGATATAACATTTATAAATCCTAGACAGCACGTATCCTGGTAAATAATCCATAATTGTGCTTTGAGGGAGAATTGCAGAAAATGGTTACTACAAAGATTCTTTGATATTTAGGAATAAGGGTAGCAGGACAAGCTTCTTCTGTATAAAAGTTAAATGATCAAGCCCTCTTAAACATTATCAAAAAAGACGTTCAGAGATGGTGGCACATCTTAGTCTCGCTTGTGGGCAGAATACATTTAATAAAAATTGTAATGCTTCCCCACAGCCTTTATTGTTCCAAAGGAACCCTAATGTTTAGAGGAATTATTTTCCCCCAAGCTATAAAGAATGACCTTCACCTTTCTCTGGGTAAGGAAAACTAAAACTGCCGGAATCAAGCTATGCACCCCCTGAATAAAGGGGAGTGGACACTTTTTGAATTTGAATTATATTATCATGCTTGCATTGCCCAAACTCTCCACAAAATGTTAATTTCAAAGGTGCAAGAGAAACATTTCACAGGCATTGATGTCTTCCCATACAATGGGTGAGAGGGGCAACCTGGGATTTGCTGACAAGTTTGACAGTGCCATGTTCTTTAAACAGATTCATATAAGAACCCTAACCAGATCATGTCAAAAGGTCAATTTTATACAATAGATAAAAGGCATCAAAACCCAGAATGGAAGATGATGCATCCCATTATGTGATAATCCCACCCTTCCTGAAGTACTCGCCGATAATCATACACCTCGGCTTAAGAAGGGCATCTGGAAAATCAATAATCTACTTAAAAACAAGCATTGGCATAGCCAATAGGTCTCGCCTTTGGGACCTTATAAGTGTTTAGCCATGCAACAGTTGCGTAACTAAATACTTATAAGGTCCCAAAATCGAGACCTATTGGCTATTCCAAGCGGCCTTGAGGCCGCGAAAGTTAAAGTGATCGCGATTGCGATCAACATCAAAGCGGCGGCAAGGCGAAAGTGAAAGTAATTGCGGTAAAACGCAGCGCGCGCGCCCGTGCACATGCACTGTAGCTCTAGGCTGGCCTGGTAGCACTTTTTGGAGCCCTCTCAATAAGTCTCGCCAGACCAGCGCAAGCGCTGGGTCAGGCGAGACCTAAAAACGGATAATGACTATTTCCAAGATCCAAGCCTATTTGAGATAGAAAGGAGGGAGAGATTTTAAATTATTTATAAACACAAAGTTTTTTGGGGGGCTAAAGGAAGAACTCCACCAGCCTGTTTGAAACCATATTTCGTTACTCTCCTGGCAGGGGATTCATAGATTTTTTTAATACCATTTCTTATTAGGAGCCATAACTCTGAACCACACTACGATCTGTGCCCCGTGTTTGGAGGTTCTCAGGACTCCAAAGACGCCTGGAATCTTGAAAGACACGACTGCTCACACACATCATCTCCCAATTAATTCTGATTTGAGGCACGCACAATGTCCTGCCACTGTCATTTATATTACACTTCTGAGAGAATACGCAAAAGCGTATCCAGGCATAGTAGCCAGTGTATTAGATAGCATAATGCCCTGGTGAATTGTAATCACGTATCATGGGATGGTACCAGATTGCAATCACCCTGGATCTCTGTTTATCAAAAAGTGGAAGACATTACAGTTGTCAATCTAAACTCTAGACCCAGAGCAGCCCTCGTATGAAAAGTGCAAAATTCCGTCCAGAATAGGAGCAAAGACAACATAATATTCTTTGGTTGCAAGAAACATTACTGAACTGAAACAGATCAGAAGACCTCTCCACATTCGCAGAATGGATCTTAGAGATGAAAACGATAATGCACCTTGAAGATGTGTCCGGCACTCAAATGGAGTAACTGAAGTTGTATCTGACTATCCGGGGACTTTTAGAGAAGTAGATCAATTTACTGTAATTAACATAATTATTCTTCATTATGCTTGAAGATTTTTTTGAGTCTGAAATTCGTATGGTGTGCCTATATAGTCATAAACTATTTTGTCTTCCGCATAGTTTACTATGGTCACAGAAGTCTAAATATGCACTGTAGTATATCCTTCTGGTTATCTGCCCAATAAAAATAACAAAAACTGAAATGTTAGCACAGTTTGTGATTCAAGACCTACAGCATAAAGGTGCACATTTCTGGTGCGATTCTTTATTTGTTTTCGTGTGTGTGTGGTTGTGCTTTTGATATTTGATGGATTGATTTGGATTGACATGGTCATCCTATTGCTGTTTCAGGGATATCAGGATGAAAGATGACTGGGATGTGAAGTTCTGTGAAAGGGGGTGATTTGCAGTAGGGCATACGAGTTTGGTTACAGACAAGAACTAGGGGCCGATTACAATGTCGTTAGGAAGGGCTCCAGATGGGATTCGGTATTGTTGAATTGGATTTGGAACCCTTGTTTCCTACCGAATCGGTCTCCTTTCCGGACGACCGAGTATTATGCAAGGAAGCCGTCCTGGCTGTCCGAATCGGTTCCAAATGGGATTCAGGCACCCAGAGTCATTTAGAGCCGAATCGTACAGCCCAATGGAGACGGTTTCCGAAAGAGCAAATAGGATGACCTATTTGGACAGCCGTTCCGAATCGGTTTGACCGAGACAAAACGGCTTTTGGAATCGGTCTTTGGGGGCCTGCTGCGGGCGCCCCTTCACCCGAAGGTGACCGAATGTGGTCCGTGGGTGTACCCAAGGGACCCCTCTTCCCAACCATACACAATGTGGCAGGCACCATGGAGTGCCCACCCCAGAGTGCAAGGTTTTCCCCACCCACCCCTTTTTCCAATGGGAGCCTGTGTTCTCGTTCAGGACACAGGCTCCCATTGATGTCAATGCGATCCCGACCGAACCGAGTCCATAAGCATCCGTACAAATCGTAATTGGCCGGTAGGGCTCCCCGAATACGAATCGTTCAGAATGCATTCCTAACCCAATTCGGTGGGAATGCTTTTCTAACAACATCGTAATCGGCCCCTAGGTATTTTGATTGAAGTGACATAATGTCAAGTTTTGCTGCTAAGGGTTCCATGGTAATACTGGGTAGGTCAAAGTGGTGATCAAATGGCATCAAGTTGGCATATTTATTTATAAGGGTATTTTGGACCATTTTGGTGTGCGTTGGCTTGAGTTGGGCTAAAAATCATTATTTGAGGAACTTTTGTGCTTGAGGTTGCAATTGAATGGTGTGGCTGGGAGGTGGAATGTGGAGGTTGTACTTGAATTTCTAGTTGTGGTTTTGTAGTCTAATGATAAAATGGTTTCAGGAATGTGTTTCAGAGACATTCTGCAGTGGCTTTAGTTTTATGGTTAGTCAACATAAAATTAACACAGTCCTACTAGGACACAGAGGGAGGTGCAGTTAGAGGATAAACAAGTATATCATTAATTGGACCATTGTTCATAAACTGGAAGTGAGATGAGTGCCTTTCAGCTTAGTCAGGATTGGGAATTTGTCTGCCTCAGATAGGACTGGATGGAGTTGTGAGATTTGTGTTCCTGTTTTTGTAAGGTGATTCTTGTAAGTGTGGTATTAATGTGCTGCTGGGGGTTGATGTGGGACACATGTTATACGTAGCTGTTTTAGAGTTCTTATACACACAAACAGTTTCTTTGTACTGGGTGCTCAACAGTACAGTGCATACATATGTGTGAGCCAAGATAACAGGTGTAACAGTTAGTACAAAGCCATGGGCCCGATTCACAAACTGCATTTTGTAGTACATAAAGTGTTTCACTACAGTAGTATTGCTCACATACCACAAAATGCAATTCACATATCTACAGCGGGAGGCTTCCACCTCCACCTCTCTTATCTTTTCTGTGCATGGATATCCACCACAGTAATAGATTTTTTATTTTTAAATATAATGATAAACGTAATTACTTCATTAAATTAAAAATCAATGAAAAACATTGTTAGAAAAATATTTAAACATTTAAGTTAAGTAAATACACATATTTGTAACCAAGTTTACTAAAACATATGTATAAATAAAAATGTTAGTGAGAGTGAATAATTTGTGTTTTAATTATTATTTAAAAATGTAAATGTATAAATTAAATTAATTTAATTGTCTGCTGCAACACTCTGTGAAGGTAAAATAAGGTAAACTGCTAATCAGCTATTTCAAATGATATGTAGACAGAAGTGAGTGCGGCGACTGGGGGTCAGTAAGACGGAATTACAACTTAAAGCCCAGATCTCAAGTTTAGTTTGCCAGAGATGTGTGTAAATTGCATAGCAGAAACACTATATGTAGTATCATATGACACATGGTAATAGAGATAGTTTGGGTGTTTACAAAGTCAGTTCAAGACTAAGTGGTGAGTGGGACAAACAAGCTACTAAATTGACTATTGAGGTGGGTCAAGAATGCTGACGGGGAGCGGAGACTTTTCACATTTGCGAGTGGCAGGAAAACAGCGGGGCTATGCTGCTCAAGGTACAAAAAGGGATCTTGGGGCAGAAATGATAAATCTTTTCAGATAGCTAATGGGTATTGCTTAACACCAGAGTGAGAGGGTATTTTAACAATTTACTCCTCTCATGTCAAGGCTATTAGTGATGACTTTGGCAGAGTGACTATGAAGATTTAGGTAGAAATTGTGAATGTTCAGTACTTGGACTCTCCTTGCAGTTCTGTGGTAAATACAAAAGTTTCAAGCTGCCTGTGGAAATTAAAGTGCACACCAAGATTTCTTATGGTTGCAGACCTGATATCTAGGGCAAGTGGATTGTTCAAGGTGAGGAGTCTGGTGCTGTTGGTACCGGACAATATGCAATCTCAGTTTAGCCATTCACTGTTCGGCTGCCTTTAGACATTTGCAGGGTCAAGTCATGCGGTTGTGGGGGAGAAAAGGGAAAGAGAAAAATATTTGAGGTTCAATAGCGTAATGTGGGGTACGCAAATGTTAAGATGTTAGTGACGTGAGTGACGTCAGTTTCCACACTGCCCACCATTACTCAGTTTTGTAAGGTAAGCTTAGGCTAAGGGCGGGCCACCTAGCCCCATGCACTGCAGAATTTCAATTGCATTTAGTATGATGTGGCTGTCATTGGCATGTAATAACAAAAAAACTATTGTGAAATCCAGAACTGGGAGGCCGATTTATGGATGTAACCAACAAGATGTAGAACTCAAGAAGGTTTGAGAGATCATCAAACCTCGGGTTGTCCCTAAATTTGGATGATTCCAGTCCAACCCTATTTTCTTCGCCCCTGCTTCCTTGTGGCACCAAGGCTTTTCTGCTGTGTTGGTAAACTCAGATGGATGGAGCAAGAAGGGAACCATTTTTGTGTGGCTCAAAGGTTACACCCTGTTATTATGGACTCGACTTCGAAAAAGTTAATGTTGCTTTGGTGGAAATTAAAATATGTATTTTCAGTATTATGTGGCTCTTATGTTACTCACAATCATTGCCAAAATATTTCTTTAACATTTTTGTTATCGCACTACACGTCACATCGCGGCCACATTCACACACCTTAATGTACAAACAACTGTGCATAACGTTTATGTTAGTTTAAGTGTTATCAGTTATTGGTTTACCTATTAATACGACAAACTACTCCATATATTTTACTTTGCCCTATCTTTACTAACAGCAAAAACAAACATCACTTCATATTGGCCTACACATTTGATGTTTCTTTCCCAAACACAGTTGCTGCCTATTTTTTCATTTTTTATTCATAGATGTGATGAAAATTAAAAGTGAATACATGAATTTGAAAATGTGTTAACTGCATGTAGTCTCTTGACCATGGCGTTGAATTAGAAAGCTGAACAATTGGGTCCTCATTCTGGCTTAGGCACATGACTAAATAATTTTGTGATGCTGGACACATCATCTAAAAGAAAACCTGTAAAAACAAAGTACACAATATTTCCATTAAGGTGTTCATTTTATGTCTGTATCCTGCCTTGTCAACATCCTGTGAACCCAGTACTCATCAAACCAAGATTCTGAATTAGAATCTCCAGCTGATCCCACACACCAAACTGTTATATGTGCAACATCACTTGTTGCTTCTGCTATACCAGAAATGTCTGTACCACTCTTTATTATTTTCTGTTTGCAGGCCTACGCTACGCAAAATAACGTTATATAAAAAATGCATTAAGGTTCCTTGTCTCACAAATAAAATATTGTTAGATCTCTAGCTCTAAATTATATTTTTTCTGAGTAATACATTTTTCAATGGAAATTCTAGTAAAATGTTGAAGGCCCCAATTCACAGTGCCTTCTGTCTCCCTATGAGTTGTGACTCACGTCTGAGCATACCCTGCCAACTTATGGCGAACAAAGCGGTACAAAAGGGGGTGGTGATGGACGGAGCATCAGAACCAATCAAGCACTCACACCCAGTCAACAGATCTGGGTTTGATCCATCACCGTTCTTAAGCCCACTCTGCCACCCCAGTTCAGACATGGCTTCCTAGGACCGGTTTCTGGCATTTCAGCCGTCTTCAGCCAGGCTTGCTCACTTTGCCACTGGATTCAAGCAAGCCTGGCTGAAGACGGCTGAAATGCCAGAAACCGGTCCTAGGAAGCTTGTTTCCGGTCCATGGAAGACATGGCTTGGCAGTTCGGGCTGGACTGTTCCCATGAGGCACAGGGTCCGACTGATTTGCATATGGCCATGTCTGAACTGGGGTGGCAGAGTGGGCTAAAGAAAGGTGATGGATTAAACCCAGATCAGTTGATTGGGGGTGAGTTCTTGCAATGTTCAACACTCCGTCCGTCATTCCCTTTGGTTTTGATAAAATAGTACATGGCCTGAAAAAGACATTGATAAGGGAACTGGAAGAGATGGAGAATAGTATCCAAGACCTGGAAGTGAGATTTATCCAGGACCCCACCATAACACAACAACGAGCTAAATATAGATTAGATTATAAGGTGCTATTGTATTGTAATTGCATTTGTATAGTGCTTACTACCCCTGACGAGGCGTCAAAGCATTTTTTTCGGCGAGTAGCACGCTACTCTGGGACCCACAGAGGACTAGTGTTGAATTAGTATAGTGAAACATGCAAGTCAATAGGTGATAGGTTAGTCAGTTATTTGGATTCGGACGGATAGCGGAAAGATAGAAGACGACAAAAGGTTGTATTTATATAGAGCTTGTTACCCCTGATGGGGTGTTGAAGCACACTACTCCGGAAACCCATAAAGGATTAGTGGTGAATTAGTATGGTGAAATATTAAAGTAATTTGAGTGGTGGATATTAGTCAGTTATTTGGAATGAGAAGAATAGCGGAAGGATAGAAGCGAAAGAAAGGTTTGCATTCATATAGCACCTGTTACCCCTGATGAGTGTTAAAGGGCTTTTCTGGCGAGTAGCACGCTACTTCGGAACCCATAAATGATTAGTGTTGAAAATGAGTATAGTGAAGTATGAAGTAATTTGAGTGGTGGATATGTTATTCAGTTATTTGGATAGAGAAGGGTAGGTGGCGGGATAGAAGGGGGAAAGAGGTTTGTATTTATATAGCGCTTGCTACCCCTGATGGGGTTTTAAAGTGCTTTTTTGGTGAGTAGCACGCTACTCCGGAACCCATAAGGATTAGTGTTGAATTAGTATGGTGAAACATGAAATTAATTTGAGCGGTGAATATGTTAGTCAGATATTTGGATTGAGAAGGGTTGGGGAGGGGTCGAAAGGGGAAAAAAGGTTTGCATTTATTTAGCGCTTGTAACCCTGATGGGGTGTTGAAACGCTTTATTGGCGAGTAGCACGCAACTTTGGAACCCATAAAGGATTAGTGTTGAGTTAGTATGCTGGAATATGGAATTTGAGAAGTGAACATGTTACTCTGTTATTTTGATTGAAAAGGATAGTGGAGGGATAGAAGAGTGAAGGACTTTTTTTATTTTTTGTTAATTTTTATTTCTTTTTGTTTAGGTCATAGCAGTAGGAGGAGGCTTTTGGGGGAGTAAAAAGGGTTTTTGGAGGGGAAGAGTCAGAGGAAAGAGTTTAGAGAGGTTTGTTTTGGGGATCAACATAGTAAAAGAGGTGTCAGATGATGCAAGGAGAGAGTCTAGAAAGGGTTATTTTGGGGATCATAGTAGTGGAATGGGGTTTGGGATAAATGAGAGATTGGATGTATAGGATATATTGATAGATGTATAGGGTGAGAGATAGGGTAGTGCTTTGGAAAGAGTAGTAGAAAGAAGTTTGAGATGAGGAGATGAGTCAGAAAGTTGGCTTAGAAGATATATTGAGAGAAGTATAGGGTGAGAAATAGGGTAGTGCATTGGAAATGCCAAATTAGAAGAAAGTGATAAATATATAGATCCATAAGTACATTGAAAGTATATAGATGCATAAAGGACGTAAGTATATGTACATTAAAGATATTGCTAGAGGTACAGGATGAGAAATAGGGTAGTGCATTGGATATGCTTTTTCAGGAGAAAAGTAAGAGACACACAGATCCAAGTACATGGAGGTACATAGATGCACAATGGAAGCAAGTACATGTAGACCAAAGATGATTTTTTTTAACAACATAATTATCCTACATGTTTATACAAAGCAATACACAAAGATAGGTACATATCTATGGTGAGAATAAATTGTGGGTGGGTATTACTGAATGGGAACATGGGCAGCATTTCTGGCCCTAGTCCCGACCAGTTTTGAACAGGCTCAAACAGGCAACTGCCCTTGTCATCTCTGCCCTAACCCTTCCCTTTTATAGCCCTAGTAATCAGGTGACCCCTTCAGCCAATGGGAACCCTAGCCCTAACACTATCCAATCACAACACTACCCCTAAAATCTGGAACCAGTAGGAGACCAGGACCGTTCAGCCAATCTCAGCCCTGGTCCAAGCAACCAATCAGTTTAAAAAACCCTGATCTCTACGTACGATAGAGGCCCTAGCCGTACCAGTAGTCCCAACCTAAGTCCTAGCAACCAATGGCACAGGAAGCCCTATTTCCTATTTCCAATAGAAAGCCTAACCCTACTCTTAGTCCCACACCTAGTCCAGCAACCAATAACACCAGAAGCCCTAATCGCTACTTCCAAATAAAAGCCTAACCCTAGCCCTAGTCCCACCCTAGTCCCAACAACCAATAACACAGAAAACCCTAGTCCCTACTTCCAATAGAAATCCTACCCCTAGCCCCAACCCTACATTGATTGAATCACAGACCCAGAAACCAATCAGAACCCTCAAATACCCAACCAATGAGGTCATTAACCCTAATCCAATAGAAACACCAGATGCAACCACCAATCAGTTTGCACATGTACCAAACAATAGCAGACTATATAATCTCCCAGCTACCTCAGACAAGGTTGCTAGCCAGGGAGTTGGAAGCTGCTGCTCTATTCAGAAATCTCCTAGGAAACAGACAGGCTCAATCCACACTTTGGACTTGTTCAGGTATGGCCCTAACAAACTTATGCTTTAACAATACTGTTTGAATAAAACTTTACTCCCTCTCCTGGCCAAAAAACGAAGTGCACAATCCCTATTAAATACCGTTTACACAGCACACAGCAGATTACTGCTGTCTCAGAGCACCCTCTGATATAGAATATCCCTGTTGCGGGGGTGGGGTCGGGTGGGTTGGGGGGTAGTGGGGCTGGTTTCACTGACCTCTTGGAATAGCAAGCCATCTTTTAATCCGTGTTTTGCTATTCCATTGTACCAAGCGCTGAATAAAAACCACAAGTGCAGGGGCCTAAAGTTTTTCTTATGAACCTTCCACAATCACTGCAGAATACCAAGGCTGCCACGTCTTTATCCTACCTCCTGCCTGTTTCTTCCCCCTCGAACATTTCCGAGTTTCTTTATCTAAGTCTTGCAAGTTCCTTTTCTATCCTCCCTTCCGTCCCTTGTCACTGGTTTCCTATGCTTGTTTTTAATCCCTTTTCTGTCCTTTTCCTCTTCTGTTGGATCAGAGATGCAGGAAAAATAAAAAAAAATAAGCTCTAAAAAATAATAATTCCTGTGACAGCCACCGGCAACCACTGGCACAAATTAAGCACTGCCTAGAGGAGTGGGTTTGAGTGTGCTGTATAAGAATTGTAAATATTGCACTAAACGTTGGTAAATAAGCTGTACTAACATGACAAGACCGATAAGGTCTCTGCCCAATCTGCCCCTTACCACGTCACCCACGTCACAGCTGCCTGCACCAGTAATACTCATAATGTCATCGCCCCCTCCCAGCCAGCCTTGCCCAGACCCCACCGACCTCCCAGACTTGGTGATGATCATCTCGGTTCCTTCCTGGGGGAACTTGGTCCAGAGGTCCGCGTCCTCGAGGGCGGCCTCAATGGTGCTCTGGGGTGAAGAGGGGCCGTTCATCAGCAACGCCGCATCGCAGGGGGGCTTGGTGTAAGAAATTGGGGCACATTGATCACAGGGAATATATGTGGCCTGCCAACAATCGGAGGGTGATGAAGTGGGTTGACTATTAGCCTGTTTACTCCATTCAGAACAGGTTATGACCCCCATACACACTATTCCTTCCCAGCGCAGGTTATTAAAACACACAGGAAGACATAAACGCCCCGTTTCGAGATTACTACAGCACCCCGTGCACTACCCCACCGGTGGAACGAAGGCAACCCTGAGGGGGTATCTAGACGCGATCACGCTACCCACCTTGACAAGCTGCAGAGGCTGGAGATGGAGGAACTGCTTACAGTCAAGGAGATAAAACTGGCATTGAAACAGTTTGCAAGGGGTAAATCCTGTGGCTTGTATGGCCTGCCCACTGAATGTACGTCTGCTCCCCCGATCATTATCTGTCTCGGAGGCAGCCACAATTCAGGAACTACTATCAGAATCAACAAGAGAGGCATCGCTGGTGGTGCTTCCCAGGGCAGGAAGGGATCCACTCGATGTGGACTCATATCTACCTTTGTCTTTGCTTAACTTCGACTCTAAGATGTTGGTAAAGATACTGTCTAATTGGTTGCCACCTGTCGTACAATGATTAGTACAAGATGACCAGATTGGCTTTATCTCAGGGCAGAATCCTTTCCTTAACTGAGGGAGGAGGCTCTTCATGGTTATGGACTGGGCCAGAGAGGGAGCGACTGACCATTGGATGGCCTCACTAGACATTGAGACGGTCTTTGACATCCCAGGCTGGACCTACCTGATAGAAGTATTACGCAAGATGGGTACGGGTCCCATGCTTCTGAGCTGCATAAGATTGCTGTTTACTAAGCCACTGGAGAGGGTGTGCACAGGCAGGGGTTTCTCATTGAGAGAGGGCGGCATTCTCTTGCCACTCGTTTCTGCGCTGGCCATGGAGCCCTTGGGATGTTTACTGCGTGCTAGGGGTTGCAAATGGGATAGGAAGGTAGCCAATAGATGGCATATTATATCTGTGTGCGCAGATGATGCGCTTGTCTATCTCTCTATTGATCCTAAAATTCTGATGCTATTGATGACCTTCCTGAGTGAGTTTGAGAGGATATCGGGTCTTCGCATAAACTGGAGTAAGTCATGCTTGTTCCCCTGGGTGAGGTTCTCAGATGTGCAGTCCAGATCGATACCGAACGTAGGCATGCAGTGCCATAAATATACCTTTAAACATCTGCCACGTAACAGTTACCACGGCAAACAAGATATAGTGGAGAGCAACAGGTGGAGAGCACTTACAATGATAAGACACTCTACCCTCACTTTAGTGTTCCTTAACTCTCCCATGGGCTGGATGGCTAGCTCTAAAATCCTGTTCCTGCTGAGGTTGCTGTGTTTCTTTGGTACTCCCCAGTAGTGCTCCACCAGACATTGTTTAGGGAACTAAGATCACTGCTAGTTGCACTGATATAGAGTAATGTACGTCATAGGATGGCCAGATCAGAACGTTGTGCCCTCCCTAGCGGAGGGTGGTATGGGTGCCCCAAACCATGACCTATATTAAGCTGCGGCCCAACTTCAGTGGCCGTTGCGCTGGCTTTCTGAACACAATAGTCTGGAGAAGGACAACATCATTACAGGATTGGGGCACACAGACATTTTACAATGGCTGATGATTGTAGACAGGGCAACTGCTTCGGCAATATGCTCATGACAGTGGCAAAGTGCGTTGAACCACCTACATCCAACTGGGAACTCAATAGATCCCTTATGCACCAGAGCTACCACTAAGGACTTTACTTGACTGTTTGCGGTTCACATTAAGGTGGCGCAAATCAATAGATGGGAAGACCTGTTTGATAATGGGGTGCGGTTTCCTATTCAGGAACTGAGTGTAAAGTTTGAAACGTGACTTGGCAACTTATTGCATAATGCCCTGATGGGACAATTATCTTGGATATGGTACACCACTCATGAAGAACCCAATACCTCTAATGAGTTGTGGGTTATCCTAACACATGAGTATGAACATAAAAGTGATCACAGTACTGTAAATAGCACTATTGCAGGTGAGGGATGTGCCTATGCTCCACCCAATCAATCAATCAGAACATTTGTAAAGCGCACTACTCACCTGTGAGGGTCTCAAGGCGCGGGGGTGGGAGGGAGGGGTGCTGCTACTGCTCGAATAGCCAGGTCTTGAGTAGTCTCCTGAAGGTTAATAGGTCCTGGGTCTGCCAAAGGAGGATGGGGATGGTGGTCCAGGTTTTGGCGGTAAGGTGGGAGAACGATCTGCTGCTTGTGGTCGCTCTTCGGATGCGGGAGACGGTGGCGAGGGCGGCGGAGTGGAGCTGGCGGTTCGGGGTGTAGAAGGTGAGTCGTCTATTGAGGTATGCCGGTGCGGTGTTGTGGAGTGCCTTGTGTGCGTGGGCGAGGAGCTTGAAGGTGATGCTCTTGTTGACGGGAAGCCAGTGCAGGTCTCACAGGTGGGGTGTGATGTGGCTGTGGTGAGGGATGTCGAGGATCAAGAGTGCAGAGGCGTTCTGTATGCGTTGTAGCCGTTTCAGGAGTTTGGCCAAAGCTCCTGCGTAGAGGGCGTTTCCGTAGTCCAGCCTACTGCTGACGAGGGCCTGGGTGACTGTTCTTCTTGTTTCAGTGGGGATCTACCTGTAGATCTTGCGGAGCATGCAGAGGTTGTTGAAGCAGGAGGACGAGACGGCGTTGACTTGGTCATGGAGAGTGTTGAGTCGAGGATGAACCCCAGGTTGCGTGCGTGGTCGGTGGGTGTCGGTGCTGCTCCCAGTGTGGTCGGCCACCAGGAGGCATCCCAGGCAAGGGGGTGGAGCCGAGGATGAGAACCTCCGTCTTGTCCGAGTTCAGCTTCGAACGGCTGTTCTTCATCCACACGGCGACATCTTTTATTCCTACATGGAAGTTGGTTTTGGCGGTGAGGGGGTCCTTGGTGAGGGAGAGGATCACTGGTTGTCATCGGCATAAGAGATGATGTTGAGGTCGTGTAGTCGGGCGACGTGGGTGAGCGGTGCCATGTAGACGTTGAACAATGTCGGGCTGAGGGATGATCCTTGGGGTATGCCGCAGATGATCTCGGTGGCTTCGGAATGTAAAGGGGGGAGGCGGGCGCTCTGGGTTCTGCCGGAGAGGAAGGAGGTGGTCCATTCCAGACCCTTGTCTCGGATCCCTGCGTTGTGGAGGCGTGTGCGTAGGGTGCGGTGGCAGACAGTGTCGAAGGTGGCTGATAGGTCCAGGAGGAGGAGGACTGCGGTTTTCCTGTTGTCCAGCAGGGCCCCGATGTCATCGGTGGCGGCGATGAGGGCAGTTTCGGTACAGTGGTTGCTGCGGAACCCGGACTGGGACGGGTCCAGGATGCTGTTCTCCTTGAGGTAGCGAGTCAGTTGTCTGCTGACCCAAAGATACCCAGCGCCTTGAGACTCTTATGGGTGAGTAGTCACGCTTTACAAGCCTGTGATTGACTGATTAAAAGAGATTTTGGGAAGCCCACTACGTTTGGAATTAGCTGATGATAAATGGCTGAAATGTTTGAGTAGCGTTAAGGCAGTCTTAAAAACACATGTGAGGCTAAAATACGCTTTTCTTTTGAATATGTCTTTATTTGTTTTCGTGTAAGACAAAGTTGATTTTATAGTCTGAGAAAAAAATTAATCATTTACATCTGAATGTATACAATGCAATGGTTACATAAAACATGAGATAGGTGGATGCAGATAGAGGAGCACATCTTAAATTGAGGTAATTCATTACATTCCACGTCTTTGTGATGCTAAATTCAATTTGCCAGGAATTACACTAAATCTCGAGAGTTATTTTGTTTAACTAACAAAAACTTAAAGTATAATTTGTGTAGAGAGCTTATCCTTTTAATTTTTTCAGTTTTCGTTTTTAATGTCTATAAGTATTCAGATTCTAACTGTGTGTTACAGTTGTTCCGTATGGTGGGCGGCGAGGTGTTCCAGCCGCAGGGGACAGAGCGAATGTTTTGATACCACCAAGAAAAAATACACTGCAGCTTATGTATGGCGAATCATTATCTGTTGCTCGGTTCCGAAGTGTCTTGTTGCTCAGCAGTGTCTCTAGTTAGTGCTGCCTCGATTACCATTAGGTATGTCTTCCAGTCGGGAGGATTAGGGGACAACAGGTGACCCGACACGTGGCCACGAGATGTCTCTAGCTCGGACACTAGGGCCGTGCTGCTCAGGTCAGTCAGCCACGCTCGAATATGAGGGGCAGTGTGGGATTTCCAGGACATGGCCAGTCTATGTTTAGCTAATCCTAGTGAAAGATCCAGGAACTTGTTTAATCTTTTGTGTTTGGATGAACATTTAGTAACTCCCAAGAGAAAGCGTAATGCATCCAGCGTTATCACTCTGCTTGTTGCCTCCGTTAGCGTATCCGCTATAGGATAGGATAGGATAGGGATTTATAAAGCACACTAAAACCTTAGGGTGCCAAGGCGCTACCTTCTCCCAGTATCCCACTAACCCTGGGCAGTCCCACACCATATGAATGAAGGTGGCTCCGTTGCCTGAGCAGCGGGGCAGATATCTGCGCAATTCGGGTACATTTCCGCTAGTCTGTGAGGGGTGAAATACGTTTGATGTAGATAATTAAATTGAGTGTATTTGGGCCTAGCGTTTTTTGAAATTTTCTTAGGCACCCCTAGACATTGTTCCCATTGCTTGTCTGATAAAGCTTTTTTTTGTTTTAAAAAAAAAAACATTTTTTTATTTGCATTCTGTCAAACAAACAGGTTACAGTAGACATACGTGAGACAACGGAAAGAAAGGGGGGAGGGGAGGGAAAGGTGAGACAGGTAAGGAATTGAGTTCTGATGAGACATTGAATAAACAAACATCACAGGTGCAAGAGAGGATCAGAAAAGATGGCATGTAGTACCCTAGACTGCTTCTAATTAACCTCGCTTGAGGAGGTCTCCAACGCTCTGTCTACTGCCAAATCTGGTTCCCCTCAAGATCTTTGTCTGCCAAAGACAATGGCTCGCCTAGCCACTAGTTGTGCTCCAGCTATCCGAGATATCTATAATCATTCAATACAATCAGGTACTATTCCAATGACATGGAAGGAAGCGTTCGTACGCCCAATATTGAAAAAACCTATGGCTCATCCTCAATTACTCAGCAACTATCGCCCTATTTCCCTACTACCTTTACTGAGCAAGTTGCTGGAAAATATAATAAACAGACAGCTAAGCTTATATCCGGAATCCAATCAAATTTTGGATCCATCGCAATCTGGCTTCCGACCGGGCTTCAGTACTGAGACCGCCATCCTGGCTGTGACTGACTCCCTTAGGCAGACAATAGACGCAGGAGGATCAGTAGTACTGATCCTCTTAGATCTCGCCGCGGTGTTTGATACCATCTTGCATTCAAAGCTCGCGGAGAGATTACTCTCTTGTGGTATCCAAGGGACAGCCTTGAAATGTCTGCAGCATTTTATGTCAGACAGAACGCAAACCACCATGTTAGGGCCATACAGGTCAGAAAAAATGCGTGTTGATAGGGGTGTACCTCAGGGCCTGTGCCTAAGCCCAACTTTATTCAACATATATAGCCCCTCTGGCAAAAATAGTAGAACAGCTAGGGTTTGAGATAATTTCATATGCTGATGATACTCAGCTTATGTTTACTATCGGCCCTAATCTAGAAGCAGAGAAAACTCGATTCTGCGCCGGAATGCTTGCAATCTCTAGCTGGATGACGGAGAACTGGCTTCAGCTGAACCCTGGAAAAACCGAGGTCATGCTAATGGGGAAAGCCTCAGATATCTGGTCTTACGAATGGTGGCCCTCACAATTGGGAGTAGCCCCTGTTCCTAAACAATGTGTTAAAAACCTAGGTCTAAAACTGGACCAGGCGTTAACTATGAAAGACCACATTGCTGCCACTACCAGCTCCTGCAATTATAGTTTACGTCTACTCTGCAAAATCCTTCCTTACATGCCTATTAACCATCGGTGAACTCTAGTGCAGGCCATGGTAATTAGCCGTTTGGACTATGGCAACGCCCTGCTGGCCGAAGTGGGAGAGACCCTGCTTGCTAAATTACAAGTGATTCAGAACACTGCAGCTAGAATGATTCTGAATCGCCCAGCAGGTTCCTCCTCGGCCCCTTTGCTCAGAGAGTTACACTGGTTACCTGTAAGGAAGAGATCATATTTTAAAATCTGCTGTCTCACCTATAATACTTTGAAAGGTAGAGGCACTTATTATCTGAAAAAGAAACTCGTAAAATATTCACCGTGCAGAAATCTCAGATCCAGTACATTAGGTCTTCTACAGGTACCCCGTTTACGTTTGTGTTGTACAGGGGGTAAAGCTTTCTCATATCTTGCTCCAAGATACTGGAATAAACTTCCTATGGCCTTGCGTAAAATCTCCATTTACAGTACCTTCAGGAAACAACTAAAAGCATATCTCTTTTAATCTTTGCAGCTGGTCCGATTTCTAGCTTCAGGCACTATTTCTAGGCAAGCGCCGAGATGCCCCCGGGTGAGTCGTGCGCTATAGAAATAAAGATAACGTAACATAACATCAGCAACGTTTAGTGATTATCCTTTTAGCTACAATAAGGCCCAGGTCAATAAACCTGGATGTGACTCTGTGTTTCTTTGGTCTAGGATACGAACCCAGTATGCACACCTCCCATGTCTGTGGTAGTGTCCTTTCAGTGCATGCCACAAGTGCCACGTTAACCTCCCGCCAGTATGCGTGCAAAGAGGTGCAAGACCAAAGCATTTGTAGAAAGTCCGCATTCACCTGCAGACAGCGGGGACATGCTGATGTGGTCATATGAAAGTATGTATTTTTTATTTTATCTGGAGAAAGATATGCTCTATGTACAATTTATGTCTGTATGAGCCTGAATCTGGAGTTGCGTGGGATACTCGTGGGGGTGGCTAATATCAGGGCCCATGCATTGTCTGTCCATGGGGTGCCTCTGTCTGCTTCCCATTTAGCACGGAGTGACGTCAGAGGTTGTACGGTGTGTATAAGCAATGCTTCCACCAACCAGTGGACGATGTGGGACCCATAACATGTAAATATTGCAATAGTAGGTGTGTCTCTGGTTCGGTGTTAATGTCGCCCCATGCTGCAGTGAGCGATTGCAATATGGAGGTATATAATAAGAATTGACCTGTGGGTAAATTATATTCTTCAGCTAAGCTTTCAAAAGATATCAGGGCACCCTTGGTGTAAAGGTCGCCTAGAGTATGTAGATCCGCCGCATGCCAGCACACCAGCACCCCATTGGTGATGCTCACCCTGTCCCTAGGCTTTCCTAGAAGTGGTAATGACGTGGCATAAGGGATTGTATTCCTAATGAGGTATAGACTCCTTTTATAACAACGATGTGCCAGGGCAAGCCATGTCTGCGATAGGCGTAGTGGCCAAGCAATAGGATGAAATAATTAATATATCTGGGATTGGGACCATGGTGGTTGTGTGGTAGCCGTGTCATCTAGGTTGAGACCCACCAGCCACTTCGTCACCCACTGTAACTGTGCCGCCAGGTAATACAGCTCCAGATTGGGGACCGCCAGGCCACCTCTGTCGGTAGTAGCATAAAGCTTACAGAGTTCCATCCGGGGCCGGCCCCTGTTCCAGATGAGATTGCGGAGATAGTGGCCGGGACATAAACCGGGAGGTTGGCAAAATAATACAGCAGTTTCGGCAACACCATCTTGGAGAGCGCGCTTGTCTGATAATGTTACTTCAAGTGTTGTGTCCCAATAAGTACGGAGCGAGGTCAATGGAATTGCGGCATCTTGTCTCATCGAATTGTACAACATTGTGATGGCGAGACGTCCAAGACCATGAGTGAGCATCATCTGCAGCAACTTAGATGTCTTATGTCCCTCATGTTTTCTGTCCCATAACTTACGTAATTGGTATGTGAGGGATGCGTATAATAAAAAGGAGCCAGGAGATATACCGTAGTCGTCCACTAAGTCCTTGAATGTAGAAAGGATTTTATCAGTGCATGAGTCGCCCCCTGTGGTGATGCCCGCTCTATCCCATTCTGTCTTCACCAGTCAGGATGCCATTCTCTGTTGGTCAGGTAGCACCCAGAGGGGTAGCTCTGGGGCATAAGGTGGGTAGGTCTGGTTTTTTACGCAGGTAACGTTTCCAACAAGTTTGGACCCAACAACCACTCCAGCACCATGTGCTGAGGCTGAAATACACTTAATTAAACTATCTGCTCACACTTACCTGACCCCAAGGCAGACAGGGCAGATGTATCAGGGTGCGCCGACTACATGCTCGAGATGAGCTGATGAGGAGGCCGACTAACCCCACATGGTTTGGTATTGTTTAGTGGTGTCCAGACTTTTGGATGAGATTACGTAAACACTGACTCACATAACTGCAGACTGATACCCGAGGAAGCAACGATTTATTTGCTGGTTCTATTGACCAGCACTAAAAAGACAACACGTGGGGATTTGTGGACTTAGCGAAACACCGCATAACTATGGCTTGGAAGGCGCCAGCGGTGCAATAAATATGGGACTGGTTAAGAGATGCCAAGAAATGGATGTATGCTGAAATAGACAGGCTCTCCAAGGTGAGTGCAGATGAAACAAGCAAACTCGAGTATGAAGCTTGGAACATGTATCTGGAAAAGGTAGAGGCCTAATCAGATACACGGCTACCTTGAAAAGAATCTAGTGTGTATGGGAATTGGACTTGGCGTAACCATGGTCACATGTCGTGCTGTTAAGGCTGATTGACGTGAGGAGTCTGAGCATCGGAGGGTGGGAAGGGATGCTGGCAGAGTAGGAAGTTGACTGAATGGGGGAGCGATGCTGCTGTAAACAGATAGTTTGCTTTTCCTTCTCTAGGTTTACTCTTCGGATCAGACTAATTCAACAAAACGTAGTAGACAAATAAACAAAAACCTTCCACATTGGGAGCATTAAAAAATTATTGGCGCATGTTACAATATTTGTATGTTTTTGTGGCTTTAGGTGCAGTCAACATCCTTGCACACATGGATTTCTATACCACAGTTCATTGCAAAACAGAATCCAACTGGGTCAATACCAACTTGGCAAGGAATAGATGAATTGTTGGGGATAACAGGTGATATAACAAATAATTTAAGCAGTGTTCCTTGGGGAGTGGAACGTGAATGTAAGGTGGGGCTCCAGGGTGTCTGGAGTCATGGCATTAGAAGAGCCTGGAGGAAAGTGCAGGCCTTGGAGTCAGAGTGTACTAACCTGTGGATAGTTGTCTGGTGGTCCTGTGTGTCATTCTGGGAGTAGTGTGCTCACAGCTCTCTAATCTGGAAGCTGAATTTCAATGTTATGGTGCATCTCTACTATGCTGCCACCTTCTTTACAAACATGGTGAATGGTCTGGCTGTGGTGGTAGATTGTGCATATGATGCGGACAGCCTACCTGCGGTCATGCAGGTGGTCTAGAAGTGATATCACTCAATCAGCCTGGAGCTGAGTGTAAATGAATTTGACATAGAGCTGAGAGCAGGATTTTCTAGTGTCCTTTGAAAGTCCTTCCTAATCACTTCAGAGAGGGCTTTTTTGAAAATGTTTTGGAGATATTCTTGAGTGATTGACGACCATGGTGAGGTGTGCATGAAGGAACGTCTGGAAAAAGAAACCGAAGTGGTGTGGTCCTTTCCAGAACTGAGCACAATGCAGACAACATAGTTCTGCAGCATCATACCCCACTGTCCACTTTTTAGCTCTTGGGTTTCTGAAAGTGGTGATTTGGGCTTGGTGATCCATGACCACTGTGAAGGCTTTTCCGTAAAGAACAGATGAAAATGCTTGCATGCCCAGACAGCAATAAAGCTCTTCTCTGCTGGTGAGTAATCCTTCTTAAGCATTGTCTGACTCCTGCTGGCACACATAGTAATTAGTTTGGGTGCTTCAGGATACTGCTTGTGCTGGACAAAGATCCACGACGATAACAAGGACCCCTGATAGTTCCTAGGACAAAGATCCACCCAGACCAAAGGGAATGATATATGCACAACTTCAGTTGGCTAGAATGGATCAGAATTACCATCCACAATGCATGCTTTAATGGCTTCAAAAAGTGTCTTAAGAGTGCTGAGACCATTCGTAGGATTGGCCTTTCTTGGGGAGTTCTTGCAGCAGAAGTTTGATTTTGAATATTCCTAGCAGATTACCCGCCCAAGCCCAAAAGGGAGTTGTGTGAACGCAATAGATGAGAAGGGCACCAATCTTAGGGTCTCTGCGTTCTCTGGGTCTGGTATTCGCTAGAAAGATATATTCAGGAAATACTAAGTGCTGGCTTGCAAAAGTCACATTTGTTTGTTGAGGTTAAGACTGACTGGTGTAAGGACACCACATAGTTTCATCAAGGCGTCCTAGTGTTAGTTTCGGTTTTTGATCAAATCCATGTCTTCATATTCGAAGTTTAGGAAGTTAGGGATGCCTTGAGCCACTCTGCATATTTCCTATCAAAATATCTCAGCAGCTGACGAAACACATGATTTGCTCCTTATTTCAGAACAGGGCTGTGTGTGACAAAAGTGGCGCTATATTGCCATTATTCGGGCAAATCTAACTGATGGTTTCCTTGTTGGAGAAGCACTATTCCCTGTTAAGTTGGTGAAAATTGTCCTGAATTTATGGGGCAAAGTGCTCCTCCACTTGTATAGCCAGGTTTGGCTGCCAAACGTGCATAGAAATGCAGATGTGGCATCCTGCTTCTTCTGAGTACAGGGACAGTGGAGGACACACAGGAGTCAGAGCCTTACCACGAGCTAAATGATGTCATGCTGAAGCAAGTGATTAAATACCGCTTTCTCTAGCTTTCGAGGTTTAAAATGTGTATCTTTGAAATGCTGAAATGCGGTGCAACAGGATTTATGGTATCATTAGTGTGCAGCTTGATATGCCCATCCTTGAGTTTGCCTAGTCTTTTACTCAGCTTTGGAAAGAGCTTTACTTTGTCGGCCACTAAGGCCTCTTCAGTCCTCAAGAATAGTTGACAGTGTACCTGAAGATGCCAATGCTTGATTGACAAATGAAATCGCAGCAGGTGTTCGGTGTCAGATGCTGCTTCATTCATGTATATGGCAAAATCACATTACCATCTATTGTGGGAAAGCATGGCGCAAACGTAGCTTCTGCATACAATTGGCCTATGTGAGCTACTTTTATTGGTCATTTGCTGGCAGCCAGTGGTGTTCCACCAGGCAGTTTTGTGAATCCTGCCTCAGTCATCACAGTAACGTACGGGCCCGTGTTGACCAGAAGTGGGATTTCCAATCCAAGTATCTGTATGTCCACTAATAGTTTAGTGACTTCGTCATTGCCTTTTAGGAGACTGCTCCTGGAATACGTGGTAGTCCTTGGAGGAAACATGCTCAAGAGAAGACCCACTTGTGGATACACTTGCAGCAATGACTTCTCTGGCCAAATGTTTTGGCTTGATCATTTATTTTTGGTTTTTGAAAACAGATGGCATTTAAGGGATGTCCCTTTATATAGCTATCTGAACTTGCACACTTTCCTGAAGTGAACCTTTATCCCATATGCAGCACATTTCCTTGTAAGAGCAGGCCAGTCACCAGCTTGCAGAATTCTGTTATCACATTCCTTTGCCGATTTCTGACCAACTGGGTGGGGTATCTTGGACCTTGCGTGTGCCACCATATGCAGCCTCTGCTCCTCTGAAGTGATCGGTAGGTTCTGCCTGAATGTCACCCTTGTGAGCTGCATGAACTGTGCCAACATTGTCCTCTAGCTTCATGAGTTTGTGTAGAATCTTCATGAACATTGCGCTGATGCTTCTCAGACATCAATGACTTGTGGCTTCAGCACTTCTTTAAAACTATATTTATCAAACTCTCACACCATCAGGTAAAATCTTTATTGCATGATTAATTAAAATCTTTGCAAAATAGTACATTTAAATTAGGTCACATATACCAATACATTTGTTAAAAGAACTTCAATATACATTACAGTAAGAAGAGTTAGTAATAAATCACAAGTTTTATCGAACAATTGGCTGGGGTAAAAGCAGATAAAAAAACTCCTGATTTAACTATTATTATTATTGTCTATGTCCGTAGTGCAGTGTCCTGCATTGTGCTCCGTTGGTATCTGATTATGATTTCCAGTTAGAACCGCAGTTTGAGAATTGTAACTAGTGCCTTTTAAAACCAGATCTCTGTGCTTGATCTGTTATATTACAGTTAAATGTGACATAGCTTTTGCAATATTACCAAATTTCACCAATCTACATGCTAATTGGATGTCTCTTCCATCAAAGCAGGCTTTTAAAGCTTGCCTGCAGGTTCGGATCCCTCTCACGTTCCAGCCTGGTTTTAGTAGCAGTTTGCGCTCTAAGCCTCTGCAGCTGCACAACAAATGGAGGATATCGTTTTTGGATTCGACGCGGATTTTACAGTTTGTGGTTGTGTCTGACCTTTGCCAAGTGGGAAGGTGCTGGTTGACCGGTAAAACACCCATCCTCAGTTTCAGATATGATTCCTTCGCAATCTTCGAGAATCCTGTTCCCAAGTAGGTTTGCGGCGCGGCCCTTGTATAACTCTGAATGACAAACCACCTGTGTGCTCATTTGGATAGGGTAGATTTGTCTTCTTCCAAAGACAATAACTTTACTGTTTTGTTTACTAATTGTTTAAAGGCTTTCTGTGGGCCATTGATCTCCCAGAGCTCTTGTAGGGCTAGATAGTTTATTTGCCGATTGTAGCTAGATCGCAGCTGGATTGTCTTTGTTTTTGTTCATCTCTTTCCATAAGTATGAGTTCATAGAACCGTTCTCTGCTCCCTTTATTTTGAACCAGCACTTTGCATAAGCCCCCTTCCGTGCTACTTGCGACTCCATCATGCACACTCTCAGGTTTGTGACAATCACCAATGTCTCACCAGGTGTGTGACACATGAAATGGAAATAGTACCATAACCTACACTATTCTGAGAATGAACTTTTTAATGAGACTGTCTTTCAAACCTAAATATTCTTTGATTCAAGAGGTACAAATATGATGTCCTGAGTCTTGTGTCCAATACAGTGCAACAAAAAGCATCCTCTTCCATCGCACCCATAGCTGCATTGAAGATGTTAAATCCCCTGATCCATTGGGCCCATGAAAGATCCATGTGCCAGGATTTATTTACAACAAAGAAAGTGGCATGCCTAGTGCCAGGGTAGCCACAGACTAGTAGGCATACTCATAATATGTAACTTGGTAACCACATAATAATGGTGCTTCCAGTCTGTAATCTGTTTATTCCTTAGACTTAGACATCATTAGATTGTCATATCAGGAAGATATTGCATTAACAAGTCAGAAGGCAGGGATAAAACCAAATTCAGGAATCATGCACTGCTTCAGAGGACTGCCCCGTCACCAGTGTACTGTACCAGGAATGACCGACACACAGAAAGTTTCAGGTGATATGCTTTTGTAGGTTTGGCTTATATAAACAACAGGGGATTGATTCATTTAAGGTAAACAGAGGTTGGAATCCAATGACTAGTAACAACACATGATACCTCTGTCACCATAAATCAAAAGGTCGATTTCTCAAAGTGGATTTTTATTTTCCACCTTGTACATGTAGTATTCATGGACTATATTTCATCTTTTTCATCAAGGTCTGTTCAGTGCTGTACAACTTTAAATCAAATTACAAGAAAACATTTAGAAACACTTAACAATAAAGACCAAATCGACAATTGGACAATCATGTGCATCAACAATATTTACATGAAAAGACAAGGACAATTCTGAATGCTACTTTTTTGGACAACGGAATGTGGAATATTCAACAAACAAGGGGAGTCCTACACATTTCATATAGAATACCTGGGACCTAATCTTTTAGTCCTCACAGACTAACGGTATTTTTTGAGTGCCGACAGGAGGAAGCCTCCAGAAAGTAGGGAACAAGTTTTTGACACTATACTTGGGTGTCGGGCAAATGTTTTTTAAGGACTTGACGTCGGTATTGTTCCTTGGAGTTCTTAATACGGTTTGCCTCCTCTAGAAACCAACGCGTTTCGACCTTCTATGTGGCACTTGTTGTGGAAGGTCTTCATCAGGGTGAACACATGTTTGTGCGAAGGACTGGGTGTATCGTTTGGGATGTCCTATAGGAGTCTGATAATTGAGTTTCTTACGACTCCAGGGGTAGACGCTGTTGGAATTCAGCGAGAAAAGGAAGGGGAGAGGGAGGGGGAGCCTCCAAACAATGGAGGTTGAGCAACCCGGTACCAACTTGTGCCGGGTTCCGAAGCTCTCCTACGAGACGGTGGCTTGAGAGCTGTGGAGCAGCGTTTCACTTTCTCGCTAGCGTAGCAGTACAGCATGCAGCTCGGGGCAGTCAGTCATCCCTCCAGAGTGTGACATACCTTGAAATAGAATTGTATTCCTACCGTATACATTTAAAAAGTATCTGGTCATATACCAGTTCAGTAGAATAGGGTAGGCCACTATATAATACTGAGATCAAGGAAGCTGGGACGCCATTCATTCCTTGCCCCTAGCATATACACCTTTATTTCGTAATGCTATCTATTGTACCTACAAATAGTTGTGCATTCGAAACAGTAGATCTACTGCTAGTAAATCAGCGCTGTTGGTCATATCTTGTCTATAGTCTTTTTTTAAATACTACATATGTATGACTCCATTTGGAATCTCTTTAGGTTGAACACGTATTAGGGTTATACCTTTCATCTGCTCCTTAGTGTTCTTAATGGGATCCATTGTTTATCTTTAGGTCCAGCCTGTGACGATCTTGGCTATTTATGGTTCTTTCCATTATCATCAATGTATCTTATTTCTTCTTTGTAGCTCCAGATAGCTCACTAGATTAGCTATCTTATGCTGGAGGTTTTCCCAGTAACCCAATACGCTAAAAGTAGGTGATTCTAATTTTGTATAGCGCATTATCTGGTGATTGGTATCTTTACTATTCATATCTTTTTAACATATTCTTTGGTTCTATATACTTTCTCGATCACTGGGTTACCTGAACCTCTCTTGGTGTGCATATACATATATATATTTTTCCTTTTAGGGAGAGAAAAGTCACTGCAAATTTTTGGGTCGTTTGGTTATCACCTTTTCTGATTGTTACCCCTGTTCTTTATTCTTTCCAGCCTTATTTGTTCTAGTTTAAGAGCATATTTACCCATTCATACTTTTTGCCCACAGACTTATGGTTACAAACTTTGAAATTTTGTCAACTTCTACACCACCAGACGCTTGTCAAGGATATGTGCGTAGTATGTGCTGTCGCCTGAAAGACCTACCTTACACGCCCTGAGGAAGGAGCCAAATATACTGTTTAGCTCCGAAACGCGCGTTGGCGCTTGTCTTGGCGGTTACACTTGATTGCACTTTTTATGATGAACTGTTTTTATATAAAAATTGTATTGCTTTATATGTACCTCTTTTGTACCTTTGTTGGTTTTGTATGATGTTTTGATGTTTATCATTATTGTCTTGTATTTATACTTCCGTTGACATGGTGTTTTGTTGTTGACACAATGATTTTGTCTAAATGTTGTAATTCATTTTTTATGTTAAATAGATAAATAACAGTCTTTCAGAAAAAATGAAAAAAATTTATTAAATGACTTTGTCATATATATTTTTGTACACCTAGTCTGTGGGTATTACTTTATTCATATGGACTTATAGCCTTAAAATTCAAATATATAGGTGTAGGATAGTTTTGTTGTTTTTTTGATTATATTTCCCTGATATTTCCTACACACATTTTGTAAATTCAGGGTCCCTCTGCTGTAGCCCATAGTGATTATTTCCAGAAACACATGTTGGCCAAGAATTGTATACAAAACAGAATAATTGTTTCATGTTTATCTAATAATGTTTTGCTTTATTATAGGTTGATAATTCACCAATTGCTCATATATTATGCAGATTTTAGTAAATGTGCAACACAATTTGCATACCAATTTTTGAAATTTACATCACTAATCAAGAGGTATGATCTTTTAATAACATGAAAATTTGGAGAGAGACACCCTCAGATTTTTCTGGGCTCTTTGAGCAAGCTGCGTGCTACAGACATCTTAACTGAAGGTTACAGGCTGATGCAGTTGGCCTTGTCTGCGTTCTACTCAGCTTGGACGCCATAACACCAGCCTATGACCGTCTCAAAGCACAGTATCTTGTCTATAGTCTTTTTTTAAATACTACATATGTATGACTCCATTTGGAATCTCTTTAGGTTGAACACGTATTAGGGTTATACCTTTCATCTGCTCCTTAGTGTTCTTAATGGGATCCATTGTTTATCTTTAGGTCCAGCCTGTGACGATCTTGGCTATTTATGGTTCTTTCCATTATCATCAATGTATCTTATTTCTTCTTTGTAGCTCCAGATAGCTCACTAGATTAGCTATCTTATGCTGGAGGTTTTCCCAGTAACCCAATACGCTAAAAGTAGGTGATTCTAATTTTGTATAGCGCATTATCTGGTGATTGGTATCTTTACTATTCATATCTTTTTAACATATTCTTTGGTTCTATATACTTTCTCGATCACTGGGTTACCTGAACCTCTCTTGGTGTGCATATACATATATATATTTTTCCTTTTAGGGAGAGAAAAGTCACTGCAAATTTTTGGGTCGTTTGGTTATCACCTTTTCTGATTGTTACCCCTGTTCTTTATTCTTTCCAGCCTTATTTGTTCTAGTTTAAGAGCATATTTACCCATTCATACTTTTTGCCCACAGACTTATGGTTACAAACTTTGAAATTTTGTCAACTTCTACACCACCAGACGCTTGTCAAGGATATGTGCGTAGTATGTGCTGTCGCCTGAAAGACCTACCTTACACGCCCTGAGGAAGGAGCCAAATATACTGTTTAGCTCCGAAACGCGCGTTGGCGCTTGTCTTGGCGGTTACACTTGATTGCACTTTTTATGATGAACTGTTTTTATATAAAAATTGTATTGCTTTATATGTACCTCTTTTGTACCTTTGTTGGTTTTGTATGATGTTTTGATGTTTATCATTATTGTCTTGTATTTATACTTCCGTTGACATGGTGTTTTGTTGTTGACACAATGATTTTGTCTAAATGTTGTAATTCATTTTTTATGTTAAATAGATAAATAACAGTCTTTCAGAAAAAATGAAAAAAATTTATTAAATGACTTTGTCATATATATTTTTGTACACCTAGTCTGTGGGTATTACTTTATTCATATGGACTTATAGCCTTAAAATTCAAATATATAGGTGTAGGATAGTTTTGTTGTTTTTTTGATTCTGGAAATAATCACTTCTTCAGGGCCTAATGATGTTATACCAAAGACACTACAAATAAAAGTATATATCAACATAAAGTAAATCACATTGGTTTTTTTAATGATATGTTATGTTTGTTTTATTAACTGTATTTCACTCCTAACTGAAATACATATTACCTGTCCAAAGTCATTTATCTCCATGTCATTTTTATCAAAATTGACTGTTGCACATAGAACATTCCAAGCCACGCTTCTTTTCATGACTCTTTTTTTTTTTTTTAACTTCTGTATATTGGCATTTCTGTTAAGATTACAGTACATTCAAACCAACAATACATGGTGGGCGTTTCGGTTACAGTGCAAACATCGAAACTTGTGGACACGATATACAGTAAGTAACAAAGAGATTCTAATCTTTGAAAGTGGTGTACAGTACATTTAGTATGGTACTGACATGTGAGGCATAGACATTTACACAACATGCTTCCTAGAAAGCCTCCGCACTGGCCTGAGCCTCCCCGATTCCCTCCTGGCTATCAAGTTGCGCAGTTGCCATAGTGGCGTCGGCGTCCCCCCTCATGCCCCTCAGTAAGTATGATAGGAGAGGTTCCCATATGTCCCGGGGCCTCGATCGGGCGCAGTTCTGCGTAAATGACATTTTGCTCCTGACAATAGGTGAGGTCGGCTAACCAGTCCTTAAATTTGGGCACCCTGCCCCTTCCGCATCTGCATGCAACTTTACGCTTTGCTAGTAGGAGGTCCAATGCCAAGAAGCGCTTAGTGTTGCCTTTGTGTCCAGGGAGGTATCCCAGGAGACCCATTTCGAGTGTAAGTTCAAGCCCCCCAATCATGCCTCCCAGGGCCACCTCCACCTCAGACCAATAGTGTGCCACGGACCTACACTCCCATGCAACATGCAGGAACCCCGCCCCCTCCCCCCACAGCAGTCACATTTATCGTTGTCCCGCAATTGAAGTTTGTACAGCTTCGCTGGAGTATAATATATACAGTGGAGAAATGTAAAGTGTATGATCCGAAGCCGACTTGTAGCTGTGATGCGCTCAGTCTGCTGACAACAGTAAGCCCAGGCTTCGTCAGTAAGTGGATGACCTAGTTCCATCTCCCATCCCTGCCTCGCTTTCGAGGGTCCCGTTAGCCCTGCCCCTATGGTGGCTTTGTATATGTGTGATACAGCGTATGGTGCCCCAGCGCGCAGTGTCAGATGTAGTGGGAGTAGTGTCGGGGGCTCCTCTGGGAACGCTGGTGTAGCGGCCATGGCGTCCTGTCGGAGGCGTATGTTTAGAAAGCGGTCCATGGTTGTGGGAGATGTGCCACCAAAGAGTGCCTCTGTGTCTTTGAATTGCCCCTCCTGGTACAGATCCCCCCACGTGCGTATCCCAAACCGCAGGAACATGCACTTACATATGCCTTCTTGTGTGACGGGTAGGGTAGGCTGATCTTGAATAGGGAGCAACGGGGAGTATAGCACAGGTGTATTATTGGTGCACGCCACTGTGGATCGTGAACCGCCAGCCATTTTCTTATCTATGCCTAAAAGGCCTGCAAGGGAGGCGGACGCTTCAAGCCCCTGTTCAACCACCAGGTGAGTCATGAAGGGCGGAGGATCCAGCCAATATGCTGCGTACTGTGCCTAGGCACTGAGGTAGTAGAGTTCCAGGTCAGGTGCTTCAAAGCCGCCCTGGGCAAATGGCAGCGTCAGGGTGCTCCACTTGATCCAAGGCTGCTTTCCTCCCCACACCAAACAGATACGTTGACTCTTTCAGCCTGGTGAAGAAGTGGCAACCAGGCGAAAAGGGGATGTTTATAAACAAGTAAAGGAATTAAGGCAAAACGACCATTTTCATTAAGGCCACCCGACCCGCAAGGGAGATCGGAAGAACTATCCATCTGGTGATCAAGTTTTCCACTTTATCGAGAACTACTCCATAGTTTGCCCTCATTAGCACATCTCTATCTTTATTGATAGTGATACCGAGTTACCGGACCTCCTTGTCGCACCATTGCAGCGGGTATTCCTTTGGGAACTGAGAGGTGCTATTAGTGAGCGTCAGGACTTGGGACTTTCCCCAATTTATTGTGATGCCGAGTAAGCCCCAAATTTTATTATTTCACGAATCATAGCGTTTAATCCATTGCTAGGCTCTCGCACATATAACGTGATATCATCCGCATAGAGCGAAATTAAGAAGGGTCGGGTAGGATAGTCTATGGCATATTGTTTGTGATGCTGTCGCAGCATGGAAGGCAACGGCTCCATCGCGAGCGCGAACAGCAGGGGTAAGAGAAGTCACCCCTGCCGCGTGCCTCTGGATATAGCGAAGGCTGAGGACCGCTCCCCATTCAAGAGTAAAGTGGCTGTGGGTAGGTGGTACAGCAGCTTAATCCAGTTGAGGAACCCAGGCGGGAACCTTTTTTGGTTCAAAACCGCAAACAAGTAGCCCCATTGCAGGGTGTCGAACGCTTTGGTGGCATCTAAAAAGACTGCCACCGCCTGTTCATCCTGGTTTATGCCGTGCATGATGGAGAACAGAGTACGTAGATTATGAGAGGTGGATCGGCCTGGTATAAAGCCGGCTTGGTACGGTCTGATGAGGTTTTCCAGAAGGGAGAGCCTGTTGGCCAACACTTTTGCCGGTATTTTGACATCACAGTTTATTAAAGACAGTGGGCGATACGAATCCGGGGAGTCCGTGGGTTTTCCGGGTTTCAAAAGAGAGACTAACGTAGCTTCACGCATTGTGTTTTTTTTTTTTAATAATTTTATTTTTCGGTCCAGTACAGAAGAAAGACTGCATATTATAGATATTCATACAATCTGTTACATTACATGTCTAGGCAATCAAAAGTACACGCAATTATGTAATTATCCATAATATCCAAAACATTACAGATTCACATCATACATAGAATAAGAGGGTCAACAAAAGGTGACAGGTACCAGGCCAGCAGGACTCTTCCACTAGTCTTGTTTTAGTACATAGTCCACTCCTACCCTCCCCATCCCGCCATTTTGCTGAGGTACAAGCGGGATACAGCCCACTGCAACTACACACCTCTCTCCCAGTCCAGCATCAATCATTGGTCTGCGTGGTTTCTAAAAATTGTACCAGCCGTTCCCCAAAATCTCTTGGCCGAGAAGCCTGTGGTAACTCTTCCGCATAGGTTTCCAACTGTGTCTTGCAGTATACCATATCGGCTATCCAATCTTTGTATTTCGGTGCAGCCTTACTGCCCCATTTCATTGCTGTACGTCTTTTTGCTAACAGCAAGGCTATTGCTAGGAACTTGCGTCTACGAGCTAACTTGATCTTATACATAACTAGTAGACATATCTGGGGGGTATTGGGTATCAGTTCTGCCAATATAGTGGTCAGTGTATTGGTTACCTCTGCCCAGTAGGAATGGAGTTGCGGGCATGACCAAGCCACATGCAAGAAATCTGCTGTAGGGGCCCCACATCTACGGCATTTGTCATCCTCTCTCAAACCATATTTATGTAGCTGTGCGGGTGTGTAATACACTTGATGTAGAAACGTGAAGTGTATTATCTTCAAGTTACAATTGGAAGTCAGTATCTGCAGTTGCATGCAGCTGTAATCCCAGTATTCCGTGGTGATGATTTCACCTAGCATGTCTTCCCATCTCGTGTTTTTGGTCTATTTTGAGCATGGAATTGTTCCCGTTGGGCAGTAGTGTATAATTTTGTAACTAGGCCTCGCTGCGTCGGAGACACCAGCAGGGTCTGCAGTGTATTACGTGTCAGCGGTTCATCTGGGAAAGTGGGGTATAATGCTCTGATTGCTGCGCGCAGTGTCATATATGCAAAGGTTTTCAGTGGAGTGTGGTCTATGTAGGTTTTGTAAAATTCGATGCCTAGGCCATCTGACCCTGGTGCCTTCCCGTTTGCTATTTGCATTATGGCTTCCCGAATTTCGTCCAGTTGGAACTTGGACGCCAGGAATTCCCTCTGCCGATCGCTAAGCCAGGCCAGTTCTATCTGCTCGAGGTATTGAGGAGTCTCCTCTTGGCGCGTTGCGCATGTCGTGTACAGTGTCCGATAGTGCGCGGCAAACACTCTCATAATGTCCAACGTGTCCCGGTAGAGCGTCCCGTCCCCATCTCTAATCACTAATACGTGATTCGCTGTTCTCGGCGGTCTAATAGTTTCTGATAGCGCCCTGCCAGAATGCTCGCCCTCCCCGTATTTGCGCGCCGCATGATATTTTCCACGGAAATAGCATTTTCTCTCCACCTCCGCTTGATATTCCGTGAGGAGCTCCCGAATTTTGGCTATGGCGGGTCCATCATGCGCCCCAGGGGCACTGGGTTCCAGCTGCCAGAGCTGACGGTCTAAACTGGTTATGGTTGTGTGAATATCTCTGAGGATACCCCCGCGTTGGCTATGCAATGACTTCTAACTGTAACCTTCAACGCTTCCCATACTGTGGTCAGGGAGGGGACCGGGTATATGTTGAGCCTAAGGAACTTCTCAAGCATTTCCCCCAACTCCAACTGGACCGCCTGATCGAGTAGCATTGTAGGGAGGAGGCGCCACTGTCTTGGTGTGGGCTGCAGGCCCGGAGGGTTCAGCACCATAAGCACTGGGGAGTGATCCGAGTATGTACGTGTTAGGTGGCGAGCGGAGAGGGCATGCACTGCCATGCTCTGTGATGCGACCCACATGTCTAGCCGAGACCAGTTATTATATACAGTTGAATAAAATGTGCCTTCCCGCAGCGTGGGGTGGAGGTGGCGCCAGACATCTACCAGCAGGTTGTCTGCTAGTATTTGCTGTAGTTGTCGTTGGGCTTTGGTATAGTGGTGTGGTAGTGGATGGGAGCGGTCCCAGGATGGATTCAATGTTAGGTTGAAGTCCCCTCCCTATATAAGGTGAATTGAGCCAATATCTACTATGCGCGCCCACAGGGTAATTTAATAGTCTTCGTCATCTGTGTTGGGTCCGTAGCTGCAGACTAGTGTGACTGACTCGGACGCTAGCCTCCCCCACGTCATGCAGTATCGCCCCTGCAGGTCAAGAGCAGACCCCTCTTCTGTGTATGGAACTGTTCTCTTAATAAGTATAGCAGTGCCCCGCGAATATGCTGAGTACGAGGAGAAGTATCTGTGAGAGGCCCATCTGGAGGCAAACTGAGGTTGTTGTGTAGGGAGCGTGTGCGTTTCCTGCAGCATGGCCACACTAACATGATGCCTGTCCAGGTAAGCCAGGAGGTGTCGTTTTTTCAGGGATTACCCAGCCCTCGTACGTTCCATTTTAAAAAACCTACGCGTGCCTCTTCGTGGGCCTGGTGTCCCTCACCCCCCATTTCCTAGAGTGTCGTGTGTAAACATAAAGAAAGCCCATGCAGCCATCTCTAAGTGCGTGTGATTCACATATGTACCGTTGTCCACTGTGTGAGTAAGAACTCCCACCCGAAATCTCACCAGTTCCACCCACAACGTCGACCCCAACTTGCCGTGCACAGCCCCCACCACGTAACCCCTCCCAACACTATTATAGATACTTGGGCTCCCTACGTCACCAACGCCCCGGGTGATCTTTGCGCTGACAGTGTTATGAAATTGTACGACAGCTGTTCTACTGCAACGTTCTTATACAATAACACATAAGCGCTGGCAATCAGGGTATCAGTCAGTGTTCGGGTTTCAGGGTCACTAGTAACTTTTCCTTGGCTTGCCCTCAACAAAGAACAACAAAAGCAACAGCACAACAGAACAACCCTCAATGAGGGGGAAGAGGGTAGCACCCTAAGAGACGTTCGCCCTGAGGGGCTTGCCCGTACCTCCTGCATTACCATTACAGGCAGGAGGGTGCCCCAGAATGCATATTCTGAGTTCTTGCAGGGTACATACTGTCCATGTTCACTCGAGTCGTAGTTTATGAGTTTATGCAAGGACAAACATTAAGCATTACTTGCTCCTCCTAATCCACACTTGCATCATCAATGTCCACAGATATACCTACAGGGAGGTGTGTCCCAAGCGCCCAATTGGTATTTGTCAGTCCTCGTCCCGCTGCACAGATTCCTCCCTGTCATCGGGGACTGGACGGTCCGATATCTTCGCAGCCAGCACTGTTTTTTTAAGAAGTCCGCTGCTTGCTGTGGTGTGTGGCATATGTGGTGTTTGCCATCGTGGGTAAGACGGAGACGTGCAGGGTAGAGCATGGTGTATTCCACGCCCTCCTGCGGTAGTTTTTTCTTGATAGGCGCAGACTTCTTACGCGCCTCCTGGATGTTGAGAATAAAATCAGGATACAGGGTATTGTTCTCAAATACAACATCTTTTAGCTCCCTCGCCTTGCGTCACGATCACAGTAGTTGAGTAGTCTTGCGACTATGGGCCTGGGCGGTGCCCCGGGAGGGGGCCTCGGTGCCAGCGTGCAGTGCGCCCGCTCCACGACCAGGATTTTCGAGAAACTTTCCTGCCCGAAGCATGTGATGAGCAGCCGCTCCACGTAGTCCTCGAGTCTTCTGGTGTTGGTCGTCCCCGGGACGCCTTTTATGCGGATGTTGTTCCGCCTGGAGCGGGCTCAATGTCCTCATTCTTCATCGCTATCACCTTCAGCAGCTTGTCGATGCCTTTGAGCTGTCCGGTCGCCTGTGCGTGGTCATCTTCAAGGGTGGAGATTCGAGTTTCTGCCTCTTTGATTCTCCCATCTTGCTTCGCAATCTTTTGTGTAATTTATCCATCCTTGCGCATATGGAGTCCATTTTTCCCTCGATGGAGGCGAAGCTAGCTTTCATTGTGCTGAGTATCGTTTTCATGTCAATTTCTTCCTCAACTCTCTACTGCCATTGTCCTGCTCCATTTCGGACGGCTGCCCTCTGGGCATCCTGGCGGCTTTGAAAGTTAGCTTAGGTTGTTTGCCGTCCGTTCTCCCCATTGTACTATTGGCCTCGCTCCAGGTGGTGGAAGATGCAGGCGACTGTTATGTTGCCACAGTAGCTGCTGTTCGTTGCGTGCCTTTTGCAGCCACTAGTTAGGCTATGGTGTTGGCGAGGCGGGTGTTAGTTTTGTGTTGGCAATCTTAGAGTAGGAGGACTCCATCGCGGCAGAAGCAATACGCGCCTCACGTCCAAGATGGTATTTGCGCGTGGTTTACTATGCAAATTGATTGGTGTGGGTCCACGCAGCAGCCTCGGGGACGCAAGATGTGGCATGTGATGCCGGGCACAGACATTGCCAAGTCTGCTCTCTTTAGGCTCCCGCTGTGTAGGCTGGTGTCTCCACTGCGCTCCCGTCTCTCAGGAACCCACGCTAAACCGGTGGTATGTCAATCGGCGGGGAGCTCAGGATCAGCGCATGGGCCTCTTCCCGTTGACCCTAAATAGATGCGTCTCCTATGCCCCTGGCCAGTCTCAGTGCTGGGGCTGTGTGTACCTCCACTCCAGCATTTTTAAGCACTGCATGCGCACCAGGGCCCACAGACCACTCGCCGGCACCACGTCCCCCCCCTCCGCACTGGCATCAAGGACCCGGGGGGGACCAGCGCCGATTCTCCAGGGCAGGCGCGACATGGCTAGTGAGGATTGAGATATGCCCGTGTGCATGCGTGCCGCAGTGGGCGAGTGCTTCGTAGTGTCTACAGCACTCGCGCTGGACTTGGTGCCATCAAATCTGATGCTGCCCCTGGAAAAGTCCAGGTTACTAAAGAAGTAGATTGTCTTACCCCTGAACAGGGATCAAATTTCATTAATACAGTCTCCGAGGACATAAGGCCTCCTATCTGCTTTGACTCAGGCCCTTTTTCCAGGTCTCCTCCTCATTTGGGTACTTTAGAAACGAAAGATTGGCCAATTGCAGAACGGCCTACCTTATGTAGGCCTGATTTCCTTGTCTCAGAAATCTTGCACGGAGCTTCATTGGTGGTTACAACACATGGAGGTGATGAACAGCAGGGCGATCTTTGGATTCATCCCGGACATTGTTGTAGTTATCTGTCAGCAGATTGTGCTGGGGGTCAGGTGTGCCTCTACAGCTACTAGAGGTACCTGATTAGAACAGAAGGTAGGTGTCCACATTAACCCTTTGGAGTTTCTAATGGGTTCTTTTGTTGGCAAATGCTGGACAGAGTCAGTTGTTTTGTTCTTCTGAAGGTGAACAACCTTTCAGCAGTTTGTTACACCAACAAATTAGGTGGGATGAAGTTGAAAATGCTAGCGGTTCTGGTCAGGGATTTATGGCATAACTCCCTGAGCAACAGGGTTTCAGTAAGTGCAAAGTATTTTCCAGGGAAGTCAACATTACTGCAAACTGTGCAGAGCCTAATGAGAGTTCTTGGACCAAACACAATAGATCTATTTGCTTCTCAACTGAATCAACAGTTATCACAATTTCACAACTGTTGCCCAGACACTGAGGAGGAAGCATTGGATGCTTTCCTCCAGGACGAGAGGTGAGGCGAAAGGGTGCACGCCATTCTCCATTTTATTCTCAGTTGAGGTGTCAAGTATCAGAATTGATCCTTCTGTTATCATCTGTGGATGACTCGGGTTTGGTTTCCTATTTTATTGAAACTGTCAGTAGCATCTCAAATTCTCCTCCCTCAGTTGCCCCACTTTCTCAAGAATCCGCAGGGACATTCCCACACTCTGATCGTATCAGGACAAAATTTCCTTGTGGCGTTGGAACTATCTGTAGATAATCACAAAGGTTGGACCGCTCTCACTCAGTTACCTTCTACCTATGAACCTCCAAAGTTGTGCAAATCAGCTTTTGCGAGGAGGTCTATTTGGTGAATGGAACGATATCTGGTTCCCATAGAAGCAGATATATTTGATACTTTCAACTTGTTCTCAGAATTCGCCCAGGATGTGGTTTTATGTGGAACAATTAATCCAAATATATCTGTTATTTCAGGGGGCATGGATTGATTTACAATCTTTCAGCGGGTGCTCACCCTTTAGTTAACTAACCTAAAAAAGATCATGCTTGTCAGTTCGTCTGAAGACTTGATATTTCACTTAGTGTGATGTCAACACAGTGTTACCAATCCTGCATGCGTGGCTAGCCAATGTAGATTTGACACATAAGCTGCTATCGGTCAATCTGGCCATGGTTTTACGTCTCATATATTGTGCAAAAGTGTCTGATGTTAAGGCTTTGTACTAGGAGTGTCCCAACAGAAGCGGACAGCTCGACTTTAAGCCCGCCTTCCAGATTATTCGCACACAGGCCCTTATCAAGGCGGCCCCCAGCGCGGAATATTTTCCAACTCACTGCTCTGATCCACCAAGAATACTTACACATGCCCTGAAGAAGTTCATTTCATGAACGAAACGCGTTGGCTGGCAACCTCTTTTGGAAAATAAAGAATTTACTAAAGACTTACTAAACATCAAGGTTCATTGACTAATTGACTACTACTGTCACAATAACGAGCAGTGCACCACTCCACCAATCCCATTAAGTCATCCCAATTGGTACAGTATTCTTTCTTTCTCAATCATCTCCAACTTTATGTTGTACAGTGCTCCAAGGGGGGCATCTTAGGGATGCCAAACAATTGCTGATATCATGTCTGTACTGCCACCATAGTGACATGGGAAAATGGGTCATGTCTGAAGCCAGCACCAATGTTAACATATTTGGAGCCAAGGTAGTGAAGTCTTATCTGGTAGGTACTTGTTTAGAACATGTAATGCAGGTGGCCAAATGTGCCTCAGATTCAATATTTACAATATTCTATTTCAAGCCTTTAATAAATATGGCACCTACAGTAAATAAAAAGCTATGAACAAGCATAATACTCGCTTCAGGCCCTGTCAGAGAATGCAACATTTCCTAGCTTTCGGAACTGAAAGTTTTACTTCCATTTAGGACACAGAGGCATGATTATCCCACCAGATTTGTTTTTAAAAATCAACCAGCTCACCAGTGTCACAAGATCAGACTATATGCTTTGACAATAAATATAAAATATCCAAAGGTTCAGCACTATATAATGTACATTTGTTTATCAAAGTTCAAGATTCACACCAAAGAATGCATTATCCCAAGTCTTCATTTCTTGAAAAAATATATTTTCTTCTTTATTTCTCTTTAAAACGTTTTCTTTATTTTTAAGAAGTCAAAAGATCATAGCCAACGCGTTTCGTCTCACATCGAGACTTCTTCAGGGCTATTCAAAATACAATACAAAAAATATATATTACAAAACCAAATTTTAACATCCTTCACATACAAAGACAAATACAACACATTTAGGATCACAAATAATACATGTTTCTAGTACGAGGGTCATGATTTGATAGTTACACTTTGAATCATAAGTTATCTTAAGCATCATCTAATAAGTTACCAGAAACAGAGACAGATAAAAAATATGTACATATGGTTAATGGCATACCTTGGCAGTAAAATATTGCGTGATCTCGTCAAATCCTAATTGTTTCAAGTTTTCTAGACTTCTTCAGAATTCCAGAACCTCTATGTGGTACACAGTGTCTAAAATGATCAATATATATAGTCGAATAAAAAACTCTTATCTAATATTTATATACATATTAGAAACATAAGCAACCATCAACCATTTCTAATATCTATTTAAATATATTATCATGTCAATAAAACGTTATATATTATCTTGATTTCAAAGAGCATTAATCTCGGAGAGCCTATAACAGAATAATAATCAAGAAGGAAATTGATATTCATTCATTGTCTCTATAGGAAAAGCAGAAAACCCAAGAGACCTTGATCAAAGAAAGGTTCAAAAATTATTTTTGTAATGAGAATGTTATTCCATGGTGAAATAATTTGCCCACTCAGTATATTCGTACTGTGCAAGTGCAAGCGATTTTCAAGAATAATAAAAAATGCTCATTTCATGAGGAGCATAGCCATATGTTTAGAAAACGATATGAAATATACACTGAATGCTAATTAGATGCTCGCAAGAATATCTCTATGCATCCATTACTCTTATTGTATGCAAATGTTCACCTTCATACTTATGTTTAAGAACATCACGAAATGCCATGAACTAAACATTATTTTTTTCAAAAGGAATCACATTTCAGTCAAGAGCGATTATATTTATAGAAGACTATAATCAATGCATTACAAATTGGCGCATTAACTATATGTAAAGGTGAATCAAAGATGCTCAGATGTGTAATTAAATCATGGTTACTGAGTGAGTAAACAATCTCATATACAAGCAAAGTTTAGCCCATAATTCAAGTGCGCAAAACAAGCCATGTTGTTTTTATATATTTAGAAAAAGAGTAGTACCTACATACCGTGTCAACCATCTTTGACACATCGCTTATTAACTTCCGTACTAGACACTATTATATGTCTAAGCACTATTCAAGACAATCAGTTCATTGTGATGTAACAATTTAGCTAAGCAAGGATAACAGTGTTGCTCAAACATAAAACTTGACCATAACGGAAATAGACTGGTTAAACGCCGCTCTATGGAGATTCTGTGTGGTTGCGGCGGACATCTTTAAATTACGCGAATTTATGACACATCAATGTTAAACATACGAGTACCATTAAAAATATATAAAGCCCACTACAATTATAGCCTCGTAGCGCACATGTATTCAATACATTCTATATTTCGATACGGTTCTCCAGAAGAAGTTTTCATAGACCAGAATTACGAAGGATATCTCAATGAACCAAAGTTACAAGAAAGGCAAAACACAAATTGTATGGACATTGTTGTCCATTGCATAGCACGATTGCAACCGCATACGGATTAAACTCACCCGAAATGGCATGGTGGCCTATGATGTTCGTTCTTCGTGTTTTGGATGAGAAGACGAGCGCTTGCGATCACGTCTTTTTAAACTCCCCGCCCGGAAGACTCGATGTGAGACGAAACGCGTTGGCTATGATCTTTTGACTTCTTGAAAATAAAGAAAACGTTTTAAAGAGAAATAAAGAAGAAAATATATTTTTTCAAGAAATGAAGACTTGGGATAATTCATTCTTTGGTGTGAATCTTGAACTTTGATAAACAAATGTACATTATATAGTGCTGAACCTTTGTATATTTGATGTAAAGTAGGACTTGTTCCTAAATAAGGAGTATAGAGGGGAGTACTCCTTGGTTCTTTGCGCTATCGTGTGGACTTAAAGACACTCGTCATCTGTTGGGTGCGGAATCTTATAGCCTCTACCCTCTTTCTTTGTGTTGTCATTTATTGTAGGCTACCAGCACTCACTTTTGAGGTCGAAATTTTACAATATGGATTTTGATGATAAACGTGAAGAGTTGTTGGATGATTTATTTAGTGACAAATCACATACTAATGCAACCCATAAGGATTCAACTTTGAATAACAATGAGGGTCTCAAAAGCAAATTTATGCGTTTGGAAAAGTTGAAAAAGACTGAGTTGGGTAAATGGTGGGACGAAGCTACTCTTAAAAAATATATCGAAAATAGGCGCATCCCAAGAGGACTAAGGATCCTTATCTTTCCGAATTTTGAGGATCTGGATCCAGATCTTCTTAAAGAATGGGAAGATGGCCTATATGAAGCTTCTTATAAGATGATGGGGACGTTAATTACAAATACAGAGAGGAAAGTTTCAAAGATTAAGGAGGAAATTAAAATTCTTGAAAAGGAAATCAATGAGAGTAATCTTAAAGATGTTATACAGAAGAATACTGAAATTTTGAAAAAGGAATTAAATAATTATCAGATGTATCTCAAAGAGAAAAAGCAGAGAAAGATACAAAGAGATGAAGGAGATTATAGAAGGGGACGTATTTTTACTTTTGCAAGAAAATACGATGATTTAGTACAGAAATCACAGACAGATGAGAAAAAATGTGAAAAACCAGTTAGTATCTCATCAAGTAACACATCACTCTCCTCTGTTGAAAGTGATCCAGGTGAGGGGACCAGTAATGCTTCCCCTAGAGATCCACCATCTGTTTTTTTACAGGAGGTACGGAGATATCGATTAGGGAACCGCGTAAAAACACACAACGAAGACGTAGGCGGAGGGGTGGCAAAAAACACCAGGTCAGGAATAAAGGCCAGAGAACAGAATGTGAACAACAAGAAGTAAAAGATCCATCCCCAAATGAGATCAATAATGCAGTTGATAACACCCTAACAATTGTCAATCTATCATCTAGAATCCTGTCACCACAAGAAGAGAATGTCTTGAGCAAAGGTCTCAATTATTGTCCAACTAGCAAATGTGACTTTGTGAATGTCCATACAGACTTATTTAAATTCATTCGAAAATAAAAAATAAAAAAATATTTTGAAGACCATCCTGCTGTACCATGTGTTCCTTTGTCTATTACCAATATTAATTCTACACCATCCATTGCAGATATACATAATACTCATTTGCTTGCCTCCTTGTATGATGAGGATGAAATAGGAGACACTATGCAATTGGCAACAAATCTGGGCATTTCTCAAGATTACACAATTGATAGCGGTTTACGTTGCACCTCGAAATTTATGCCACCCACAATACAAGAAACAGCTATAGATGATTTTTATAAAAAAGTTACTACTGATCTATATGCTTTAGAAGATCAACATTTTAAAAGACGAGGTTGCATACACAATAAGAATCTTAGTGAAGAAGAATGTAATCTGCTACAACTATTAAAAGATGACCCGAATTTGGTAATCAAGGAGGCCGACAAAGGCGGAAATATTGTTCTTATGAATCTAGATGATTATCTGCATGAGATTGATAGGCAATTAAGTGACACTCAATGCTATGAGAAACTGATGAACAATCCTACTTCACAGATAGAGGCGAACATCAACTCTAAACTTTGGGATTGGCATGAGTCTTGTCTATTATCAGACCAAGAGTATAAATTTTTACAGGCCCACCATTCCCACTCACCGTGTATTTACATCTTACCAAAAATTCATAAGGGGGGCCCATTTCCACCTGGGCGCCCCATCATCTCCGGGAATGGTGGGCCAACAGAACACATTGCTCAATATGTTGACAAATTTCTCCAACCTATTGTAAAGAATTTGCCATCGTATCTTAGAGATAGCTCTGATCTGTTGTGCAAATTGGAGGATTTCAATTGGGATCATGATAACTTATTATTTGTGTCTATGGATGTTGAAAGTTTGTATACTTGTATTCACATCCAAGATGGTATGAGAGCTCTTAAACATTTTCTTTTTAAACGGGGAGCACAACATCTGGAACATACTGACATGCTACTGACCATGGCTGAGATGATCTTAACACAGAATGCATTTTTGCATAATAACACATGGCTCTTGCAGAGACAGGGCACTGCTATGGGCTCCAGATTTGCTCCTTCTTATGCAAACCTATTTATGGGACTGTATGAGGTGGAGCATGTCTGGGGCCCAAGAGCACATCCCTGGAGTGATAATGTAATTTTCTACGGACGTTACATCGATGACATTATCATGATTTGGCATGGTACAGTGGAACAACTTAATTCTTACCATCACTATTTGAACAGCAACAGTTTTAATGTGAAACTGACTATTCAGTATTCTGATAAAAGCATTGAGTTTCTTGATTTGAAACTGTTTGTAAAAGACAACGATATACATAGTGACATATTTAAAAAAAAGACCTCATGTAATAGTTATTTACATGCCTCAAGTGCGCACCCTCCACCAACCATTGCTGCCATTCCATATGGCGAAATGGTTCGCGCAAGACGAAACTGCAGCTTAGATGAAGACTTTGTCACAAACATCAAAAAAATCAAAACGAACTTCTTTAAAAGGGGTTACAATCAGACCTGTCTTGACAATGCCGAAAAGAGAGCTCTGTCCTTGAAGAGGCAGGAGATATTGGTACCTAAATCACGAAGTAAGCCAAACATCGAGATACAGGATTCTGTGGTTTTGTTTATCACAGAATACAATGTATTTAGTAGTCATATCTACAACATTCTAAGAAAAAACTGGCATTTCTTAGAGAAAGAAGGGTCTTTGGGCAATACCATATCTAAGAAGCCAAAAGTAGTATATCGGAAAAGTACGACGCTGAAAGATATACTAAGTCCAAGTTATGTTAAAAATATACATACTCCTTCTATTACTTGGTTACCCAACAAACCTTTGGGTTTTTATACATGTGGGAATTGCTGTATTTGTAAATTTGGTGTAAATAAGATCAAAATGTTTAGTGGCAGCCAGTCTAGGGAGTTCTCAATAAATCATTTCATTAATTGTAACACGACATTCACGGTGTATATATGGTTATATGTGCCTGCAAAAAGAAATATATCGGCAGTAGTATCCGCAGCCTTAAATTGCGGATAAAAGAACATGCCAGAGCAATAAGAAATGTTGATGCGAAGTATCCAATAGCTATGCATATACATTGTGAACATCCCGATGATAAGAGCTTTACCTTTTTTGGCATTGACCATGTTAAGGCACCAGAACGAGGAGGAGACAGGGAGATGATTTTGAGGCAACGAGAAGCATCGTGGATATGCCGTCTCAGGACTGTAAGGTTTGGTCTGAATGTCAATACTGAGCTACATCACTTTTTATAAGATAATCAATTCCATCTCCTGCTGAATACTGTAGATATATTTTTGTCAGGACTGCAAGTTTGAAATTCTGTCCATGATGTTTGTGTCATCAATATATGAGAGCACTGAGCTATGAGACCTCTGTTCTTGTTGCTTGAGGACATTAACCCATGAGGGCATTGGTTAATACCATGATGTTCATAGTGAAATATAACATGTCTTCCTCTATAAGAGAGAAAGGGAGGTAACATGTTTATTCATACAATCTACAACTATACCTTGTCTTTGTAAAAATCACGTTTTTTTTTTTTTTTCATAAATTGATGTAATGGCTGTATATCCTTTGATCCTTGCATGAGTTCGTACTTTCCACATATAGACTATGTACGGGTCTAACAATCGCGATTATCTTTGATATAAAATTCTTTCAAAAAACGGCGTTAAAATACTCACATATAAAGTATATTATTATTGATAACAAACTGTATTAGTAAAGACAAATTATAATGTTGAAATTATGTGGCCTCATTTAGGGAAAACACCATCCACATATACACTCAAAGATGGCTGCCGTTTTGACTCGAACAAACTAAGACATATATGGCGCGTTCTCAAATGCGTCCACTCTTGTATTGATATGCCGTATGAATATTGTTGCCTTTAGATACGTTGAACATTGAAAAGTATATTGACCTATCTATATTGGGCCCTTCTACAAAGTCTTATTACATTTGGTATCGGGCACTTGTCCTGATTTACCACATATTCGATTCTGTGCGCTTATGCCTACAAGATGGCTGCCACTATGCTATAAATCTGGTTCCCTTGACAGTTTGATCGCGGGAATTAACCAAACTAATCAGGCTTTATCTTGATTCTCTAGCAATAGAGAATTATTAACGTTACATGGAGAATGTGTTGCTCTACTTGTAATGTCCTAGTAATATATATAATGAACCATGCATATTAAGACAAGTAATATAAAATTATCAATTCTTATACACTGGTGTTAAGACACAACTTCGGGAATATGTAAATAATGATATACGCATATAAAATTGCGTTGTATCTATCCATATACATTCGCGTTAAAGATGGCCGCGACACTGGTGCTAGTTTGCGGTGTCTTGATGATTTCAACTTTCCTTTTTGTCCGTTTTCTACATACTGGCGATTGACATTTCCGGGCGGGGAGTTTAAAAAGACGTGATCGCAAGCGCTCGTCTTCTCATCCAAAACACGAAGAACGAACATCATAGGCCACCATGCCATTTCGGGTGAGTTTAATCCGTATGCGGTTGCAATCGTGTTATGTAATGGACAACAATGTCCATACAATTTGTGTTTTGCCTTTCTTGTAACTTTGGTTCATTGAGATATCCTTCGTAATTCTGCTCTATGGAAACTTCTTTTGGAGAACCGTATCGAAATATAGAATGTATTGAATACATGTGCGCTACGAGGCTATAATTGTAGTGGGCTTTATATATTTTTAATGGTACTCGTATGTTTAACATTGATGTGTCATAAATTCGCGTAATTTAAAGATGTCCGCCGCAACCACACAGAATCTCCATAGAGCGGCGTTTAACCAGTCTATTTCCGTTATGGTCAAGTTTTATGTTTGAGCAACACTGTTATCCTTGCTTAGCTAAATTGTTACATCACAATGAACTGATTGTCTTGAATAGTGCTTAGACATATAATAGTGTCTAGTACGGAAGTTAATAAGCGATGTGTCAAAGATGGTTGACACGGTATGTAGGTACTACTCTTTTTCTAAATATATAAAAAAAACATGGCTTGTTTTGCGCACTTGAATTATGGGCTAAACATTGCTTGTATATGAGATTGTTTACTCACTCAGTAACCATGATTTAATTACACATCTGAGCATCTTTGATTCACCTTTACATATAGTTAATGCGCCAATTTGTAATGCATTGATTATAGTCTTCTATAAATATAATCGCTCTTGACTGAAATGTGATTCCTTTTGAAAAAAATAATGTTTAGTTCATGGCATTTCGTGATGTTCTTAAACATAAGTATGAAGGTGAACATTTGCATACAATAAGAGTAATGGATGCATAGAGATATTCTTGCGAGCATCTAATTAGCATTCAGTGTATATTTCATATCGTTTTCTAAACATATGGCTATGCTCCTCATGAAATGAGCATTTTTTATTATTCTTGAAAATCGCTTGCACTTGCACAGTACGAATATACTAAGTGGGCAAATTATTTCACCATGGAATAACATTCTCATTACAAAAATAATTTTTGAACCTTTCTTTGATCAAGGTCTCTTGGGTTTTCTGCTTTTCCTATAGAGACAATGAATGAATATCAATTTCCTTCTTGATTATTATTCTGTTATAGGCTCTCCGAGATTAATGCTCTTTGAAATCAAGATAATATATAACGTTTTATTGACATGATAATATATTTAAATAGATATTAGAAATGGTTGATGGTTGCTTATGTCTCTAATATGTATATAAATATTAGATAAGAGTTTTTTATTCGACTATATATATTGATCATTTTAGACACTGTGTACCACATAGAGGTTCTGGAATTCTGAAAAAGTCTAGAAAACTTGAAACAATTAGGATTTGACGAGATCACGCAATATTTTACTGCCAAGGTATGCCATTAACCATATGTACATATTTTTTATCTGTCTCTGTTTCTGGTAACTTATTAGATGATGCTTAAGATAACTTATGATTCAAAGTGTAACTATCAAATCATGACCATCGTACTAGAAACATGTATTATTTGTGATCCTAAATGTGTTGTATTTGTCTTTGTATGTGAAGGATGTTAAAATTTGGTTTTGTAATATATATTTTTTGTATTGTATTTTGAATAGCCCTGAAGAAGTCTCGATGTGAGACGAAACGCGTTGGCTATGATCTTTTGACTTCTTGAAAATAAAGAAAACGGTTTAAAGAGAAATAAAGAAGAAAATATATTTTTTCAAGAAATGAAGACTTGGGATAATTCATTCTTTGGTGTGAATCTTGAACTTTGATAAACAAATGTACATTATATAGTGCTGAACCTTTGTATATTTGATGTAAAGTAGGACTTGTTCCTAAATAAGGAGTATAGAGGGGAGTACTCCTTGGTTCTTTGCGCTATCGTGTGGACTTAAAGACACTCGTCATCTGTTGGGTGCGGAATCTTATAGCCTCTACCCTCTTTCTTTGTGTTGTCATTTATTGTAGGCTACCAGCACTCACTTTTGAGGTCGAAATTTTACAATATGGATTTTGATGATAAACGTGAAGAGTTGTTCAATGATTTATTTAGTGACAAATCACATACTAATGCAACCCATAAGGATTCAACTTTGAATAACAATGAGGGTCTCAAAAGCAAATTTATGCGTTTGGAAAAGTTGAAAAAGACTGAGTTGGGTAAATGGTGGGACGGAGCTACTCTTAAAAAATATATCGAAAATAGGCGCATCCCAAGAGGACTAAGGATCCTTATCTTTCCGAATTTTGAGGATCTGGATCCAGATCTTCTTAAAGAATGGGAAGATGGCCTATATGAAGCTTCTTATAAGATGATGGGGACGTTAATTACAAATACAGAGAGGAAAGTTTCAAAGATTAAGGAGGAAATTAAAATTCTTGAAAAGGAAATCAATGAGAGTAATCTTAAAGATGTTGTACAGAAGAATACTGAAATTTTGAAAAAGGAATTAAATAATTATCAGATGTATCTCAAAGAGAAAAAGCAGAGAAAGATACAAAGAGATGAAGGAGATTATAGAAGGGGACGTATTTTTACTTTTGCAAGAAAATACGATGATTTAGTACAGAAATCACAGACAGATGAGAAAAAATGTGAAAAACCAGTTAGTATCTCATCAAGTAACACATCACTCTCCTCTGTTGAAAGTGATCCAGGTGAGGGGACCAGTAATGCTTCCCCTAGAGATCCACCATCTGTTTTTTTACAGGAGGTACGGAGATATCGATTAGGGAACCGCGTAAAAACACACAACGAAGACGTAGGCGGAGGGGTGGCAAAAAACACCAGGTCAGGAATAAAGGCCAGAGAACAGAATGTGAACAACAAGAAGTAAAAGATCCATCCTCAAATGAGATCAATAATGCAGTTGATAACACCCTAACAATTGTCAATCTATCATCTAGAATCCTGTCACCACAAGAAGAGAATGTCTTGAGCAAAGGTCTCAATTATTGTCCAACTAGCAAATGTGACTTTGTGAATGTCCATACAGACTTATTTAAATTCATTCGAAAATAAAAAATAAAAAAATATTTTGAAGACCATCCTGCTGTACCATGTGTTCCTTTGTCTATTACCAATATTAATTCTACACCATCCATTGCAGATATACATAATACTCATTTGCTTGCCTCCTTGTATGATGAGGATGAAATAGGAGACACTATGCAATTGGCAACAAATCTGGGCATTTCTCAAGATTACACAATTGATAGCGGTTTACGTTGCACCTCGAAATTTATGCCACCCACAATACAAGAAACAGCTATAGATGATTTTTATAAAAAAGTTACTACTGATCTATATGCTTTAGAAGATCAACATTTTAAAAGACGAGGTTGCATACACAATAAGAATCTTAGTGAAGAAGAATGTAATCTGCTACAACTATTAAAAGATGACCCGAATTTGGTAATCAAGGAGGCCGACAAAGGCGGAAATATTGTTCTTATGAATCTAGATGATTATCTGCATGAGATTGATAGGCAATTAAGTGACACTCAATGCTATGAGAAACTGATAAACAATCCTACTTCACAGATAGAGGCGAACATCAACTCTAAACTTTGGGATTGGCATGAGTCTTGTCTATTATCAGACCAAGAGTATACATTTTTACAGGCCCACCATTCCCGCTCACCGTGTATTTACATCTTACCAAAAATTCATAAGGGGGGCCCATTTCCACCTGGGCGCCCCATCATCTCCGGGAATGGTGGGCCAACAGAACACATTGCTCAATATGTTGACAAATTTCTCCAACCTATTGTAAAGAATTTGCCATCGTATCTTAGAGATAGCTCTGATCTGTTGTGCAAATTGGAGGATTTCAATTGGGATCATGATAACTTATTATTTGTGTCTATGGATGTTGAAAGTTTGTATACTTGTATTCACATCCAAGATGGTATGAGAGCTCTTAAACATTTTCTTTTTAAACGGGGAGCACAACATCTGGAACATACTGACATGCTACTGACCATGGCTGAGATGATCTTAACACAGAATGCATTTTTGCATAATAACACATGGTTCTTGCAGAGACAGGGCACTGCTATGGGCTCCAGATTTGCTCCTTCTTATGCAAACCTATTTATGGGACTGTATGAGGTGGAGCATGTCTGGGGCCCAAGAGCACATCCCTGGAGTGATAATGTAATTTTCTACGGACGTTACATCGATGACATTATCATGATTTGGCATGGTACAGTGGAACAACTTAATTCTTACCATCACTATTTGAACAGCAACAGTTTTAATGTGAAACTGACTATTCAGTATTCTGATAACAGCATTGAGTTTCTTGATTTGAAACTGTTTGTAAAAGACAACGATATACATAGTGACATATTTAAAAAAAAGACCTCATGTAATAGTTATTTACATGCCTCAAGTGCCCACCCTCCACCAACCATTGCTGCCATTCCATATGGCGAAATGGTTCGCGCAAGACGAAACTGCAGCTTAGATGAAGACTTTGTCACAAACATCAAAAAAATCAAAACGAACTTCTTTAAAAGGGGTTACAATCAGACCTGTCTTGACAATGCCGAAAAGAGAGCTCTGTCCTTGAAGAGGCAGGAGATATTGGTACCTAAATCACGAAGTAAGCCAAACATCGAGATACAGGATTCTGTGGTTTTGTTTATCACAGAATACAATGTATTTAGTAGTCATATCTACAACATTCTAAGAAAAAACTGGCATTTCTTAGAGAAAGAAGGGTCTTTGGGCAATACCATATCTAAGAAGCCAAAAGTAGTATATCGGAAAAGTACGACGCTGAAAGATATACTAAGTCCAAGTTATGTTAAAAATATACATACTCCTTCTATTACTTGGTTACCCAACAAACCTTTGGGTTTTTATACATGTGGGAATTGCTGTATTTGTAAATTTGGTGTAAATAAGATCAAAATGTTTAGTGGCAGCCAGTCTAGGGAGTTCTCAATAAATCATTTCATTAATTGTAACACGACATTCACGGTATATATATGGTTATATGTGCCTGCAAAAAGAAATATATCGGCAGTAGTATCCGCAGCCTTAAATTGCGGATAAAAGAACATGCCAGAGCAATAAGAAATGTTGATGCGAAGTATCCAATAGCTATGCATATACATTGTGAACATCCCGATGATAAGAGCTTTACCTTTTTTGGCATTGACCATGTTAAGGCACCAGAACGAGGAGGAGACAGGGAGATGATTTTGAGGCAACGAGAAGCATCGTGGATATGCCGTCTCAGGACTGTAAGGTTTGGTCTGAATGTCAATACTGAGCTACATCACTTTTTATAAGATAATCAATTCCATCTCCTGCTGAATACTGTAGATATATTTTTGTCAGGACTGCAAGTTTGAAATTCTGTCCATGATGTTTGTGTCATCAATATATGAGAGCACTGAGCTATGAGACCTCTGTTCTTGTTGCTTGAGGACATTAACCCATGAGGGCATTGGTTAATAGCATGATGTTCATAGTGAAATATAACACGTCTTCCTCTATAAGAGAGAAAGGGAGGTAACATGTTTATTCATACAATCTACAACTATACCTTGTCTTTGTAAAAATCAAGTTTTTTGTTTTTTTTCTTCATAAATTGATGTAATGGCTGTATATCCTTTGATCCTTGCATGAGTTCGTACTTTCCACATATAGACTATGTACGGGTCTAACAATCGCGATTATCTTTGATATAAAATTCTTTCAAAAAACGGCGTTAAAATACTCACATATAAAGTATATTATTATTGATAACAAACTGTATTAGTAAAGACAAATTATAATGTTGAAATTATGTGGCCTCATTTAGGGAAAACACCATCCACATATACACTCAAAGATGGCCGCCGTTTTGACTCGAACAAACTAAGACATATATGGCGCGTTCTCAAATGCGTCCACTCTTGTATTGATATGCCGTATGAATATTGTTGCCTTTAGATACGTTGAACACTGAAAAGTATATTGACCTATCTATATTGGGCCCTTCTACAAAGTCTTATTACATTTGGTATCGGGCACTTGTCCTGATTTACCACATATTCGATTCTGTGCGCTTATGCCTACAAGATGGCTGCCACTATGCTATAAATCTGGTTCCCTTGACAGTTTGATCGCGGGAATTAACCAAACTAATCAGGCTTTATCTCGATTCTCTAGCAATAGAGAATTATTAACGTTACATGGAGAATGTGTTGCTCTACTTGTAATGTCCTAGTAATATATATAATGAACCATGCATATTAAGACAAGTAATATAAAATTATCAATTCTTATACACTGGTGTTAAGACACAACTTCGGGAATATGTAAATAATGATATACGCATATAAAATTGCGTTGTATCTATCCATATACATTCGCGTTAAAGATGGCCACGACACTGGTGCTAGTTTGCGGTGTCTTGATGATTTCAACTTTCCTTTTTGTCTGTTTTCTACATACTGGCGATTGACATTTCCGGGCGGGGAGTTTAAAAAGACGTGATCGCAAGCGCTCGTCTTCTCATCCAAAACACGAAGAACGAACATCATAGGCCACCATGCCATTTCGGGTGAGTTTAATCCGTATGCAGTTGCAATCGTGCTATGTAATGGACAACAATGTCCATACAATTTGTGTTTTGCCTTTCTTGTAACTTTGGTTCATTGAGATATCCTTCGTAATTCTGGTCTATGGAAACTGCTTTTGGAGAACCGTATCGAAATATAGAATGTATTGAATACATGTGCGCTACGAGGCTATAATTGTAGTGGGCTTTATATATTTTTAATGGTACTCGTATGTTTAACATTGATGTGTCATAAATTCGCGTAATTTAAAGATGTCCGCCGCAACCACACAGAATCTCCATAGAGCGGCGTTTAACCAGTCTATTTCCGTTATGGTCAAGTTTTATGTTTGAGCAACACTGTTATCCTTGCTTAGCTAAATTGTTACATCACAATGAACTGATTGTCTTGAATAGTGCTTAGACATATAATAGTGTCTAGTACGGAAGTTAATAAGCGATGTGTCAAAGATGGTTGACACGGTAGGTAGGTACTACTCTTTTTCTAAATATATAAAAAAAACATGGCTTGTTTTGCGCACTTGAATTATGGGCTAAACTTTGCTTGTATATGAGATTGTTTACTCACTCAGTAACCATGATTTAATTACACATCTGAGCATCTTTGATTCACCTTTACATATAGTTAATGCGCCAATTTGTAATGCATTGATTATAGTCTTCTATAAATATAATCGCTCTTGACTGAAATGTGATTCCTTTTGAAAAAAATAATGTTTAGTTCATGGCATTTCGTGATGTTCTTAAACATAAGTATGAAGGTGAACATTTGCATACAATAAGAGTAATGGATGCATAGAGATATTCTTGCGAGCATCTAATTAGCATTCAGTGTATATTTCATATCGTTTTCTAAACATATGGCTATGCTCCTCATGAAATGAGCATTTTTTATTATTCTTGAAAATCGCTTGCACTTGCACAGTACGAATATACTGAGTGGGCAAATTATTTCACCATGGAATAACATTCTCATTACAAAAATAATTTTTGAACCTTTCTTTGATCAAGGTCTCTTGGGTTTTCTGCTTTTCCTATAGAGACAATGAATGAATATCAATTTCCTTCTTGATTATTATTCTGTTATAGGCTCTCCGAGATTAATGCTCTTTGAAATCAAGATAATATATAACGTTTTATTGACATGATAATATATTTAAATAGATATTAGAAATGGTTGATGGTTGCTTATGTCTCTAATATGTATATAAATATTAGATAAGAGTTTTTTATTCGACTATATATATTGATCATTTTAGACACTGTGTACCACATAGAGGTTCTGGAATTCTGAAGAAGTCTAGAAAACTTGAAACAATTAGGATTTGACGAGATCACGCAATATTTTACTGCCAAGGTATGCCATTAACCATATGTACATATTTTTTATCTGTCTCTGTTTCTGGTAACTTATTAGATGATGCTTAAGATAACTTATGATTCAAAGTGTAACTATCAAATCATGACCCTCGTACTAGAAACATGTATTATTTGTGATCCTAAATGTGTTGTATTTGTCTTTGTATGTGAAGGATGTTAAAATTTGGTTTTGTAATATATATTTTTTGTATTGTATTTTGAATAGCCCTGAAGAAGTCTCGATGTGAGACGAAACGCGTTGGCTATGATCTTTTGACTTCTTGAAAATAAAGAAAACGTTTTAAAGAGAAATAAAGAAGAAAATATATTTTTTCAAGAAATGAAGACTTGGGATAATTCATTCTTTGGTGTGAATCTTGAACTTTGATAAACAAATGTACATTATATAGTGCTGAACCTTTGTATATTTGATGTAAAGTAGGACTTGTTCCTAAATAAGGAGTATAGAGGGGAGTACTCCTTGGTTCTTTGCGCTATCGTGTGGACTTAAAGACACTCGTCATCTGTTGGGTGCGGAATCTTATAGCCTCTACCCTCTTTCTTTGTGTTGTCATTTATTGTAGGCTACCAGCACTCACTTTTGAGGTCGAAATTTTACAATATGGATTTTGATGATAAACGTGAAGAGTTGTTGGATGATTTATTTAGTGACAAATCACATACTAATGCAACCCATAAGGATTCAACTTTGAATAACAATGAGGGTCTCAAAAGCAAATTTATGCGTTTGGAAAAGTTGAAAAAGACGGAGTTGGGTAAATGGTGGGACGGAGCTACTCTTAAAAAATATATCGAAAATAGGCGCATCCCAAGAGGACTAAGGATCCTTATCTTTCCGAATTTTGAGGATCTGGATCCAGATCTTCTTAAAGAATGGGAAGATGGCCTATATGAAGCTTCTTATAAGATGATGGGGACGTTAATTACAAATACAGAGAGGAAAGTTTCAAAGATTAAGGAGGAAATTAAAATTCTTGAAAAGGAAATCAATGAGAGTAATCTTAAAGATGTTGTACAGAAGAATACTGAAATTTTGAAAAAGGAATTAAATAATTATCAGATGTATCTCAAAGAGAAAAAGCAGAGAAAGATACAAAGAGATGAAGGAGATTATAGAAGGGGACGTATTTTTACTTTTGCAAGAAAATACGATGATTTAGTACAGAAATCACAGACAGATGAGAAAAAATGTGAAAAACCAGTTAGTATCTCATCAAGTAACACATCACTCTCCTCTGTTGAAAGTGATCCAGGTGAGGGGACCAGTAATGCTTCCCCTAGAGATCCACCATCTGTTTTTTTACAGGAGGTACGGAGATATCGATTAGGGAACCGCGTAAAAACACACAACGAAGACGTAGGCGGAGGGGTGGCAAAAAACACCAGGTCAGGAATAAAGGCCAGAGAACAGAATGTGAACAACAAGAAGTAAAAGATCCATCCCCAAATGAGATCAATAATGCAGTTGATAACACCCTAACAATTGTCAATCTATCATCTAGAATCCTGTCACCACAAGAAGAGAATGTCTTGAGCAAAGGTCTCAATTATTGTCCAACTAGCAAATGTGACTTTGTGAATGTCCATACAGACTTATTTAAATTCATTCGAAAATAAAAAATAAAAAAATATTTTGAAGACCATCCTGCTGTACCATGTGTTCCTTTGTCTATTACCAATAATAATTCTACACCATCCATTGCAGATATACATAATACTCATTTGCTTGCCTCCTTGTATGATGAGGATGAAATAGGAGACACTATGCAATTGGCAACAAATCTGGGCATTTCTCAAGATTACACAATTGATAGCGGTTTACGTTGCACCTCGAAATTTATGCCACCCACAATACAAGAAACAGCTATAGATGATTTTTATAAAAAAGTTACTACTGATCTATATGCTTTAGAAGATCAACATTTTAAAAGACGAGGTTGCATACACAATAAGAATCTTAGTGAAGAAGAATGTAATCTGCTACAACTATTAAAAGATGACCCGAATTTGGTAATCAAGGAGGCCGACAAAGGCGGAAATATTGTTCTTATGAATCTAGATGATTATCTGCATGAGATTGATAGGCAATTAAGTGACACTCAATGCTATGAGAAACTGATAAACAATCCTACTTCACAGATAGAGGCGAACATCAACTCTAAACTTTGGGATTGGCATGAGTCTTGTCTATTATCAGACCAAGAGTATAAATTTTTACAGGCCCACCATTCCCGCTCACCGTGTATTTACATCTTACCAAAAATTCATAAGGGGGGCCCATTTCCACCTGGGCGCCCCATCATCTCCGGGAATGGTGGGCCAACAGAACACATTGCTCAATATGTTGACAAATTTCTCCAACCTATTGTAAAGAATTTGCCATCGTATCTTAGAGATAGCTCTGATCTGTTGTGCAAATTGGAGGATTTCAATTGGGATCATGATAACTTATTATTTGTGTCTATGGATGTTGAAAGTTTGTATACTTGTATTCACATCCAAGATGGTATGAGAGCTCTTAAACATTTTCTTTTTAAACGGGGAGCACAACATCTGGAACATACTGACATGCTACTGACCATGGCTGAGATGATCTTAACACAGAATGCATTTTTGCATAATAACACATGGTTCTTGCAGAGACAGGGCACTGCTATGGGCTCCAGATTTGCTCCTTCTTATGCAAACCTATTTATGGGACTGTATGAGGTGGAGCATGTCTGGGGCCCAAGAGCACATCCCTGGAGTGATAATGTAATTTTCTACGGACGTTACATCGATGACATTATCATGATTTGGCATGGTACAGTGGAACAACTTAATTCTTACCATCACTATTTGAACAGCAACAGTTTTAATGTGAAACTGACTATTCAGTATTCTGATAACAGCATTGAGTTTCTTGATTTGAAACTGTTTGTAAAAGACAACGATATACATAGTGACATATTTAAAAAAAAGACCTCATGTAATAGTTATTTACATGCCTCAAGTGCGCACCCTCCACCAACCATTGCTGCCATTCCATATGGCGAAATGGTTCGCGCAAGACGAAACTGCAGCTTAGATGAAGACTTTGTCACAAACATCAAAAAAATCAAAACTAACTTCTTTAAAAGGGGTTACAATCAGACCTGTCTTGACAATGCCGAAAAGAGAGCTCTGTCCTTGAAGAGGCAGGAGATATTGGTACCTAAATCACGAAGTAAGCCAAACATCGAGATACAGGATTCTGTGGTTTTGTTTATCACAGAATACAATGTATTTAGTAGTCATATCTACAACATTCTAAGAAAAAACTGGCATTTCTTAGAGAAAGAAGGGTCTTTGGGCAATACCATATCTAAGAAGCCAAAAGTAGTATATCGGAAAAGTACGACGCTGAAAGATATACTAAGTCCAAGTTATGTTAAAAATATACATACTCCTTCTATTACTTGGTTACCCAACAAACCTTTGGGTTTTTATACATGTGGGAATTGCTGTATTTGTAAATTTGGTGTAAATAAGATCAAAATGTTTAGTGGCAGCCAGTCTAGGGAGTTCTCAATAAATCATTTCATTAATTGTAACACGACATTCACGGTGTATATATGGTTATATGTGCCTGCAAAAAGAAATATATCGGCAGTAGTATCCGCAGCCTTAAATTGCGGATAAAAGAACATGCCAGAGCAATAAGAAATGTTGATGCGAAGTATCCAATAGCTATGCATATACATTGTGAACATCCCGATGATAAGAGCTTTACCTTTTTTGGCATTGACCATGTTAAGGCACCAGAACGAGGAGGAGACAGGGAGATGATTTTGAGGCAACGAGAAGCATCGTGGATATGCCGTCTCAGGACTGTAAGGTTTGGTCTGAATGTCAATACTGAGCTACATCACTTTTTATAAGATAATCAATTCCATCTCCTGCTGAATACTGTAGATATATTTTTGTCAGGACTGCAAGTTTGAAATTCTGTCCATGATGTTTGTGTCATCAATATATGAGAGCACTGAGCTATGAGACCTCTGTTCTTGTTGCTTGAGGACATTAACCCATGAGGGCATTGGTTAATAGCATGATGTTCATAGTGAAATATAACACGTCTTCCTCTATAAGAGAGAAAGGGAGGTAACATGTTTATTCATACAATCTACAACTATACCTTGTCTTTGTAAAAATCAAGTTTTTTTTTTTTTTTTCTTCATAAATTGATGTAATGGCTGTATATCCTTTGATCCTTGCATGAGTTCGTACTTTCCACATATAGACTATGTACGGGTCTAACAATCGCGATTATCTTTGATATAAAATTCTTTCAAAAAACGGCGTTAAAATACTCACATATAAAGTATATTATTATTGATAACAAACTGTATTAGTAAAGACAAATTATAATGTTGAAATTATGTGGCCTCATTTAGGGAAAACACCATCCACATATACACTCAAAGATGGCCGCCGTTTTGACTCGAACAAACTAAGACATATATGGCGCGTTCTTAAATGCGTCCACTCTTGTATTGATATGCCGTATGAATATTGTTGCCTTTAGATACGTTGAACAATGAAAAGTATATTGACCTATCTATATTGGGCCCTTCTACAAAGTCTTATTACATTTGGTATCGGGCACTTGTCCTGATTTACCACATATTCGATTCTGTGCGCTTATGCCTACAAGATGGCTGCCACTATGCTATAAATCTGGTTCCCTTGACAGTTTGATCGCGGGAATTAACCAAACTAATCAGGCTTTATCTCGATTCTCTAGCAATAGAGAATTATTAACGTTACATGGAGAATGTGTTGCTCTACTTGTAATGTCCTAGTAATATATATAATGAACCATGCATATTAAGACAAGTAATATAAAATTATCAATTCTTATACACTGGTGTTAAGACACAACTTCGGGAATATGTAAATAATGATATACGCATATAAAATTGCGTTGTATCTATCCATATACATTCGCGTTAAAGATGGCCGCGACACTGGTGCTAGTTTGCGGTGTCTTGATGATTTCAACTTTCCTTTTTGTCTGTTTTCTACATACTGGCGATTGACATTTCCGGGCGGGGAGTTTAAAAAGACGTGATCGCAAGCGCTCGTCTTCTCATCCAAAACACGAAGAACGAACATCATAGGCCACCATGCCATTTCGGGTGAGTTTAATCCGTATGCAGTTGCAATCGTGCTATGTAATGGACAACAATGTCCATACAATTTGTGTTTTGCCTTTCTTGTAACTTTGGTTCATTGAGATATCCTTCGTAATTCTGGTCTATGGAAACTTCTTTTGGAGAACCGTATCGAAATATAGAATGTATTGAATACATGTGCGCTACGAGGCTATAATTGTAGTGGGCTTTATATATTTTTAATGGTACTCGTATGTTTAACATTGATGTGTCATAAATTCGCGTAATTTAAAGATGTCCGCCGCAACCACACAGAATCTCCATAGAGCGGCGTTTAACCAGTCTATTTCCGTTATGGTCAAGTTTTATGTTTGAGCAACACTGTTATCCTTGCTTAGCTAAATTGTTACATCACAATGAACTGATTGTCTTGAATAGTGCTTAGACATATAATAGTGTCTAGTACGGAAGTTAATAAGCGATGTGTCAAAGATGGTTGACACGGTAGGTAGGTACTACTCTTTTTCTAAATATATAAAAAAAACATGGCTTGTTTTGCGCACTTGAATTATGGGCTAAACTTTGCTTGTATATGAGATTGTTTACTCACTCAGTAACCATGATTTAATTACACATCTGAGCATCTTTGATTCACCTTTACATATAGTTAATGCGCCAATTTGTAATGCATTGATTATAGTCTTCTATAAATATAATCGCTCTTGACTGAAATGTGATTCCTTTTGAAAAAAATAATGTTTAGTTCATGGCATTTCGTGATGTTCTTAAACATAAGTATGAAGGTGAACATTTGCATACAATAAGAGTAATGGATGCATAGAGATATTCTTGCGAGCATCTAATTAGCATTCAGTGTATATTTCATATCGTTTTCTAAACATATGGCTATGCTCCTCATGAAATGAGCATTTTTTATTATTCTTGAAAATCGCTTGCACTTGCACAGTACGAATATACTGAGTGGGCAAATTATTTCACCATGGAATAACATTCTCATTACAAAAATAATTTTTGAACCTTTCTTTGATCAAGGTCTCTTGGGTTTTCTGCTTTTCCTATAGAGACAATGAATGAATATCAATTTCCTTCTTGATTATTATTCTGTTATAGGCTCTCCGAGATTAATGCTCTTTGAAATCAAGATAATATATAACGTTTTATTGACATGATAATATATTTAAATAGATATTAGAAATGGTTGATGGTTGCTTATGTCTCTAATATGTATATAAATATTAGATAAGAGTTTTTTATTCGACTATATATATTGATCATTTTAGACACTGTGTACCACATAGAGGTTCTGGAATTCTGAAGAAGTCTAGAAAACTTGAAACAATTAGGATTTGACGAGATCACGCAATATTTTACTGCCAAGGTATGCCATTAACCATATGTACATATTTTTTATCTGTCTCTGTTTCTGGTAACTTATTAGATGATGCTTAAGATAACTTATGATTCAAAGTGTAACTATCAAATCATGACCCTCGTACTAGAAACATGTATTATTTGTGATCCTAAATGTGTTGTATTTGTCTTTGTATGTGAAGGATGTTAAAATTTGGTTTTGTAATATATATTTTTTGTATTGTATTTTGAATAGCCCTGAAGAAGTCTCGATGTGAGACGAAACGCGTTGGCTATGATCTTTTGACTTCTTGAAAATAAAGAAAACGTTTTAAAGAGAAATAAAGAAGAAAATATATTTTTTCAAGAAATGAAGACTTGGGATAATTCATTCTTTGGTGTGAATCTTGAACTTTGATAAACAAATGTACATTATATAGTGCTGAACCTTTGTATATTTGATGTAAAGTAGGACTTGTTCCTAAATAAGGAGTATAGAGGGGAGTACTCCTTGGTTCTTTGCGCTATCGTGTGGACTTAAAGACACTCGTCATCTGTTGGGTGCGGAATCTTATAGCCTCTACCCTCTTTCTTTGTGTTGTCTTATATGCTTTGACAATGTTTGTTTAAAATAGCGATGACATCTTGATACCTATGCAGCGTTCTTCTCCTGCTTTACCTCTACAAGTGTTAGTGTGATGGGGATATTTTGGATTTGACAATTCATGATATGTTGGTAAAAACATGGTTTCTTCTCTTTGATTAGGTTCATATCAGAAACAGGACCAGTTTTCTGCAGATTCACCCCCTGACTGATGGAAAATAAATTTGTTTTCTTATGGACTAGCCTTATTATCCATTGGTGATTTTTCGCATGAGGGGGTTGTTCTGCTTGGGTTTTCGGATCAGATAGAACCCACTCATCAGGGCCTCACTAACCCAGCCAGAACGTTACCCCCTCCCTAGAACCTATTTACAATCCTACAACCACATATATCTATCACCTAAGGACAGGGGATTCCTACTATGTATACCAAGATCTCACAATCGGCGGCCTCGCGATCCCCTACGAATCCAGACCTCTCTGCCCATACGACAGTATCACAAGTGGCGGCCTCGCGGTCCCATACGAACCCAGACCTCTCTGCCCAGACGACAGTATCAGCACAATCGGCGGCCTCGCGATCCCCTACGAATCCAGACCTCTCTGCCCATACGACAGTATCACAAGTGGCGGCCTCGCAGTCCCATACGAACCCAGACCTCTCTGCCCAGACGACAGTATCAGCACAATCGGCGGCCTCGCGATCCCCTACGAATCCAGACCTCTCTGCCCATACGACAGTATCACAAGTGGCGGCCTCGCGGTCCCATACGAACCCAGATCTCTCTGCCCAGACGACAGTATCAGCACAATCGGCGGCCTCGCGATCCCCTACGAATCCAGACCTCTCTGCCCATACGACAGTATCACAAGTGGCGGCCTCGCGGTCCCATACGAACCCAGACCTCTCTGCCCAGACGACAGTATCAGCACAATCGGCGGCCTCGCGATCCCCTACGAATCCAGACCTCTCTGCCCATACGACAGTATCACAAGTGGCGGCCTCGCGGTCCCATACGAACCCAGACCTCTCTGCCCAGACGACAATATCAGCACGATCGGCGGCCTCGCGATCCCCTACGAATCCAGACCTCTCTGCCCATACGACAGTATCACAAGTGGCGGCCTCGCGGTCCCATACGTACCCAGACCTCTCTGCCCAGACGACAGTATCAGCAAAATCGGCGGCCTCGCGGTCCCATACGAACCCAGACCTCTCTGCCCAGACGACAGTATCAGCACAATCGGCGGCCTCGCGATCCCCTACGAATCCAGACCTCTCTGCCCATACGACAGTATCACAAGTGGCGGCCTCGCGGTCCCATACGAACCCAGACCTCTCTGCCCAGACGACAGTATCAGCACAATCGGCGGCCTCGCGATCCCCTACGAATCCAGACCTCTCTGCCCATACGACAGTATCACAAGTGGCGGCCTCGCGGTCCCATACGAACCCAGACCTCTCTACCCAGATGGCAGTCTCATACGACAGTTCATCCTATGGTCACCATAACATACAAAAAGGGCTCACTATTCATCAGATCACACAAGGATTGCCAGTTTGAGTACAGCCTGTTCTCAGGTTCGAGGGGCTCCTCTTTCCCTTATTCAGTTACCACTTACCTGATCAGGGTTAACATCTGTTCATGTAGCCGCAGCTGACTAGAAGAATAGGCTACCCTCTTATACAAGAACACGCAGCACATGTTGGTTCACTACAAACTGGATACTTTATTACTCATTACATACACAATCACATAACATTACGATATAACACATAACCTGCAAAGAAAAGTGAAAGATTAAGTTGTACACTCTAATAAGAAAGGGTCGACATCACCTTAGTAGTATGTAGCCTGCACTCAGTGGTCATCTAGGTTCCCTTCTCGTCTGTATCTCGGCTCGCCTGGAATCACCCTTCTTCGAGTCACTGGGACCTCTTCCTTATCGGCTACTCTCTCCTCTCTGGCTATTCTGCTAGGAAAGCATCTGTCTCTCGGTTCTTCTCCGCCTTCAAGATGGCGTCTGTCTTCCCTGGAATAAGTAGTAGCTTTACTGCTAACGGCCAGATGCCGCCTACGGACTGAACATGTAACTGCCTCAGACTTTCACTAATATAGAGGTGCATTTCCTCATGGAAAATTCCGGCCCGTAACCTGCCGCCCACCAAATTCTTGTACCTCCCCGTACCAAGGACACGTTCCCAGCCGGCCGGCCTGATGTAGTGTCTTCGGCATGAAGAAAAATACAATCCTTCGATAAGGGCCGGCCTGAACCGGTTCTCTCCAAGCGAATAACACCTCATAACTAAAACATAACTCTTGGCCTAGAAACATCCCAAGCTGCCGAAGCAGAAAGAAAGATGGAGTCTCTCCCGTTTGAGGCCTACCAGGCCTGAATTCAGCACAGCTCCATGAAATACCCTCACTACAGGACAGGTTATCCCTAATACTAACGAATCTATCCCCTAGGCTATGTATGCAAGCCCTGATCTATGGGGAAGAGCGCAGAATCATGTCAAAGTGCCTAGTAAATAGGCTCCATTCACTACTCTAACCCTTAGGCTTGAATGGTAAGAGACTGAAGTCACATTCAATCACTTGTTAACACAAGAAGGCCAGGAAAATCGAGCAGAACATTTCACCCTTGACTTCAGTCTATTATACATTCATTAAATGGAACTAACATCTGTGGCAGAATAATATGAAACAAAACTAACTGATCTATGTCTAGTACCAGGTGTGCAGAATTGAAGTAGTGAAGGAATACACTGAATAAAGCAACAGATGGAAATCAAAATGGCGATAGTAATCAGAATACCTCCTAATATTTGACGTAACAAATGCAAATCAGGTAACCAATTAAAGAGCCAGTCAAACCAGCCCTGATCAATGTGTTTTCTAACTTCTTCTGTCAAGTCATGTAGCTTGTTAATGTGAGCTCGAATGGATTGTGTATGATCAGACAAGTTAAAACAACAAAGACCCTCAAAATCAGAACAATCGTGTCCATGTTTAAGCAAAAGATAATCAATGGCCGCTCGATTTTGCAAGATAGCCCTTCGTTCACCCTGGGCGTCTAATAGCATGTCCGACAGGACTGTGGAAGTATTATTAATGGATTTCACCATCCAGCAGGCCATTTTCTCAATAGATTTGGCATTATAAACTGCCAAAGCAGGAACACCAATAATTGAAATAGCCAGGCTAAGGTATTCAGACTTAGAATATAAATGCAAAGATGAGTCACAATCCTCCTGTAATCTCACTGTATCTCGAATCACACGAGAGTTGGCATTCGGATGCGAGGAAAACATTAACAAACTTAATCTAGTAATGGCACAAGGGCCTCCAGAAATATTTGCGGGGACATATGGCCAGGAAGTATTACCACATGAGAAAAGCCATCCGGCAGGTAGTAACATCGTGCGATAATGACTGGGGGCAACTACCATACTCTTGCAAGTCATGTTATTCTGAACAGAAGTACATATTTTCGGCGTCCTTTGAAGGCACAAAGTTCGTTCATGAGCGGTGAATGAGGTGGCCCCTTTCAATTTTAAACGCATACATTCCGAAATTGCACTAGGATTACACGTAAGGAAAAAACACAAATCACCGTGTGTGATATTATAGGTAACTATTTGGGACTGGATGGGGGGTATCGGGTCTGACAGTTCAGTACACAAGGGGCAATACTGATGGGTAGCGAAATCGCCCAGAAGAACATTGGGGCGAGCGGTTGATATATTGAAAATATGAGTCAAGGTTTCCAACGAGGCAGGAACAGCAACCAAACAAGTTGACAAAATGTCATTCACTGATCTCATCGGTGTCAGGCAGAAATGAGGGGCGCTAGTCACCCGTTTCGCAAGTGAAATCCAAAAGTTCGATGACGAATCCCACGCAGCGAAGGAACGCGACACTCGGGTTCTCAACTCATCCCGGGTTGATGGGATCCCTCCTCTCTCGTCGCACCAGCCCAAAAACAGTCCGATGCCGACACATCCCGCAGCAACAGTCCAAAGAATGATCTGAAAGAGAATCAAATACAGGCATTATTCATTCTCGTAAGTAACATTTGTCAGCCGGGACTGCTTCCCAGCTATCTTTCCCTGGTCTCATAACTAAAATGGTATTATCTTGACCGGTTGCAATGACCTCTGCTTGTTCAGGGGGATTCTTAGGCGACTGCACCCAAACTCTGGCCCCAGGATTGTCTGTAGAGCCAAAACCTTTCTGGCCTCGTACAGTTAGCAACGTTGGGGCAGTGCCTTTTACCATCTCACCACTGAAGACAGGCATTATTAGCAATTGAGCCACTCGGTCAGTTTTATGTATCAGTAAGTCAACCTCACTGCCATTCAGCAGGAGCACCTTAATCTCTCCCTGATAATCACTATCAATGATTCCTCCAAGCACCTGAATGCCTTTTACAGCCAGCCCCGATCTAGGGGCAATTAATCCGAAATTTCCAGGTGGTATCTGAACACCAACACCTGTCTCAATGATGACTCGATCTTTACTTTTTATAATGGTGTCATCCATGGCATGTAAGTCTAAACCTGCCGACCCTGGGGTCGCTCTGCATGGAGCCAAAGCTCCGGGAGTAATCTCCCAGTACATCACAGTCTCTCTGATCTCATTGGGTTTAGCAACAACATTCGGAGGAAACAGACGCATAAGTGGGGATTCAGCATTTAGAAAAGGACGGTTATTCAAAATCAATAGCGCTTGAGGCAAAAAATCTCGCCAATTCTTATACTTGTCATCTGTCAATTTGCGCAGTTGGTCTTTTAGCAGGCCATTCAACCTCTCCACAAGACCCGAGGCCTGTGGATAATAGGGTATATGAAACACCCATTCAATATTGTTTTCCACACAGAATTCCTGTACCAATCTTCCACGAAAATGGGATGCATTGTCAGATTGAATTTGGAATGGCACACCATAATACATCATAATCAATTCCAATGTTTTAATAGTATTCAGTTGGGTAGCTTGCTTACAGGGAAGGGCCACCAACAGGCCACTGTATGTATCAACAATGGTGCAAACATATTGACAATTCCTACTCATAGGGAGTGGACCAATGTAATCAATCTGCCAAATTTGAGCGGGCACTTTCCCGCGATGTAAATGACCTTTAACAATTTGGGGCACTTTGCGCTGCCTGATATGCTGACAAATGGGACAATGTAGAATAACATTTTTAATTAAATCTAGGGGAATATAAATTCCTCGATCAGCAGCCCACCTGCTAGTGGCTTTCTCTCCAAAGTGTCCTGCTTTCTGGTGTGCCCATTTCGCCAATCCCGCAATATCAGAATCTTGCGTGTCCACCACTGCCTCAGCAATTTTAGATTTCTCATCTGCAATATTATGAAAGAATTTGTCAAGAGAGTCTATCGGGGTATGAGCATCCACATGGAAGATTGTAACAGTACTCTGTGGGAGCATTTCCCAAATCTCCTGCCATAATTCTTTTCCCCACAATTCCTTGGAATGGATTTTCCAACTATGGGAATGCCAAGTCGGTAACCAAACTGCCAGTCCATTGGCAGTAGACCAAGAATCGGTAAAAATATGACATATGCCAGGTAACTCTTGTTTCAGAACTTGATAAACAGCATAGAGTTCAGCAAATTGACTGCTCTTACCCTCACCAGTTGTACTCAGCAATTTTTGTGTGATCGGATTATAGGACACTGCCTTCCAATGCCGTTTCGTCCCTATGAACCTTGCTGAACCATCCGTAAACCAGACATGGTTTCTGTCCTCTGCGGACAAATCATCAAAAGGTTTACCCCACTTAACAGGAGATTCCTGTACTAAAGGTACGAAACATTCACTCTCAGTTTCAGTTGATGGCGCCCGTGCCACCTGCTCATGCAAAGATGCAACTCCTTTTTGTCCCACACGTGCCCTATCTTGTATATACCATTTCCATTTAATCACACTCGCCTCTTGAGCGTGTCCAATTCGGTGAGTTTTCGGCGAACTCATAACCCACTGCATGATAGGAATTTCAGGTCGCAAAACTATATCATGTCCCAAAGTCAACTGCTCGGTATCCACCAGAGCCCAATAACATGCAAGTAGCTGTTTCTCAAAAGGTGTATAACGCTCACCAGCATCAGGTAACTTTTTGGTCCAGAAACCTAACGGTACTCTACTCTTGCCTTGTTTCTGCCACAAACTCCAATTCACATGAAGGCCTTGTACAGACACATTCAAATCCACATCACCATCACATACAGGCCATAAATCCAGAGCATGCTGAATTGCTTCTTTTGCCAGACTGAACGCATCTTGCTGTGGTTTATCCCATTCAAATGCATTCTTTTTACGAGTGACACGGTACAAAGGGGCCAATATTTGACTCAAATGAGGAATATGCTGGCGCCAAAATCCAAACAAACCAATGAAGCTTTGGGCTTCTTTCCTATTCCTCGGAACTGCAAAATCAAGAATTTTCTGTTTAACCTGAGGGATCACTTCTCGGTGCCCTTCATGCCAATTAATACCCAAAAATTTTACAGCTTGGGACGGACCTTGTAATTTATCCGGGTTGATTTCCCAACCTTTCTCACGCAGGCACTCAATGACTCTATCCTATTGGGTCTGAACTTCCTCTCGTGATTCGCCTTGGATCAAAATATCATCAATATAGTGACATATCTGAATTTGTGGATGAACCGGTACCTCAGCCAGATGCTCTGCCACCAGCCGGTGACATATCGTAGGACTATGCACATAGCCCTGAGGAAGACTTCTAAACGTCATCTGACGCCCGTTCCACGTAAAACTGAATTGTTCCTGACACTCAGGGGCAATCGGAATCGAAAAGAAAGCATTAGCAATATCAATGGACGCATACCATGTACCTGGATGTTTTTGGATTCTTTCAATTAGGGTAATAACATCCGGTACTGCAACAGTCAAAGAGGGTGTGTGTCTATTCAATTCTCGATAATCAACAGTCATGCGCCAAGAATTATCACTCTTACGTACAGGCCAAACAGGATTATTCCAAGCAGAAGTAACTGGGGTGATAACACCTGCATCCACCAACTCCTGAATAGTGGTACTAATCTCTTCATGACCACCCGGAATACGATACTGCTTCTGACGAACCACTTTTGTCGCCTGGGGAACTTTTATGGGGGGCATTCTTAAACAACCAACCCGTACAGGCCTGGACGATATATAATGTTTAGTTCCAAATTGGTAACATCCATCATCTAAGTGCAAAGTCATTCCTTTCAAAATATCAATTCCAATTATGAATTCTAAGAGTGGCACCACTAATACAGAGTATTCTTTTCTAGGAATTCTACCTATTCTCATTTCAAGTAAGGTTTGAACTGCGGGAGTTTCCTTTCCGCCTAATCCGGTAATTGTAAAAGGCTGACCTTTAAACTTCTTTGATTTTCCATGAATAAGAGTGGCCTCCGCTCCTGTATCTACCAATGCTAGGGCCCTTTGGACATTACGATGTCTCCAATAAATATCAATATCTACATAGGGTCTATTATCTCTGTGAGCCCATCTGTGTACTGGAGCTTGACCTATTTCCTAGTCATCTTTACTGCGTTCTGTGTACCAGGATAAATCAGGATAAAGACTCTCACGTTTCCTAGGTATCGATACCTCCTGTTCATATCCATCTCCATTACGAAATGGATTACTGTTCCCTGCATTGTACTGCGGGTTTCGATCGGCCAATATGTGTCGATCCTCTCTCCTTTTCAACTCAGGGGATTGATCCCTATCATCTCTACGTCTGCTGTTAACATAATCATCTCTCCCCCTCTCTCTTTCCCCCTCTCTCTCCCTGTCTCTCTCACGACGGGGGGACAAGTCACGCACATAACGTCGATCATCACGACGATCAGAGCGCCCACGGCGGTCGTCATCACCGCTACCGTCAGAAAAACCACGATCACACTCAGTCGTCCGAACACGCCGGGCACCCTCCTTTCGATCCAAGCCACGTTTGCGAAACATTTCCCACAAACGAGAAGTGGTCTCACCATCAATGTCCTCCTTCCGCACACCATCAGCCATAAGACCAAAAAACATATCACGTCTAGTAAGTTTATTGTCACCAGGAGTACGAGTGTCAGGCCGGGATTGCCGTTCAGGTTTAAACCACTCACCCAACTCACCGAGTTGGCGTACCGATTCCAGCACCACAGATAACATGTTACCAGTCTGATTAATCAATAAAGTCATCATAACCTGCTTATAAGCAACAGGAGAAGAACGAATAATACGATTCCGCACAGAAGATGTCAAGAAACCATCAAGCAACCTGTCAGCAGTATTCAGAAAAATTGCCGTTTTCATCACCTCCTCTTTGAGACGTTGTGCAGCATCGCGCAAAGTATACCACGGTTTGTCAGTCACAGGCCAATCAGATTCAGTAGGATATTTTTGATTACAACCCTCAGTCGCCAATTGAAGCAAAGAAATTTGACCACCAACATTAAAGTTACGAAAATGATCCTGTACAGTAGAATCCGAACTCAAGGAACAAAACTTCAAACAATCGCCAGCATCCAACATAATGCCAGCAGCGCCCAGTTCATAAAGGCGCACCATCCATGTGAGTAAGGACTCACCAGCTCGCTGCCGAAATCTTTGTAAAATATCACTAATTTCTTGTTGAGTAAAATCCTCCAAAGAGTCTAAAGCAATACCATTCGGAGCACCGGGAGCCTGCTGCAACTTCCGCCGAAAAACCGGATGCACCGAGACCGCGGGACGAGCAGCACAAGGAGCTCGACCAGTACACGTAGAGGAGCAATCAGTGTAAGAAGCATCGACCCCACTCGAAGGACGAACGCAATCATGGAGTGCACCATCAGAGGCGCAAGAAGCAGACTTACAATCACGGCCGGAGCGAGAGGACTCGCGCTTGGCAGACTCCTCACCCGAGGAAGGAGACTCACTCGAGTTCCAGATATTACCATCCCATTCATCAGGATTCCAATCCAGACCGGCTTTCGCCACGACCAGACGCACCTTTCGCTTCGAAACCCGACCACGCCGATTTTTGTATTTATAACGAGCAATTCGCACAGCCGCCCTCTCGGCAATAGTTTGGTACGTCTCAAGTTTGTCAGCAAGCAACTTATTTTGACACCGCAACAAAGTATGAGCATTCTGAATCTCAACAAAATTCGCTTCCACATCCTTATGCACATTCTGTAACTTCAACAACCTCTCATGCAGGATCCTGTACGCAGACAGAACAACCCAACCTCTGCGCCCCAAAACGGGAAGTTCATCACCCTTAGATACCGGCACCTTCTGTAAACAAGTAATCACATCAGCCGGCTCCGCCAGTTCCAAAAAAGAATTCCAATTCTCACTCAAACCAGTAGAATCAGCCCACTCACGGGCTAAGGCTTCATAAGGCGTTGAATCCCAGCCGGGAATATCAACGGGTAACTTAAAAGTAGATTTCGACTTTCTAGAAAACATGTTTGAAAATAAAGAAAAAGAGAAAAAGAAAAAGAAGAAAGAGAAAAGAAAACTACACTCACAGTTATGTAAAAATAATATACAAACGAAACCACGCACGCACCAGAAGCAAACACGATACAACCACAACGCACACAGGTTTCGTAAACGGTTCGTGACGCCAAATGTTCTGCTTGGGTTTTCGGATCAGATAGAACCCACTCATCAGGGCCTCACTAACCCAGCCAGAACGTTACCCCCTCCCTAGAACCTATTTACAATCCTACAACCACATATATCTATCACCTAAGGACGGGGATTCCTACTATGTATACCAAGATCTCACAATCGGCGGCCTCGCGATCCCCTACGAATCCAGACCTCTCTGCCCATACGACAGTATCACAAGTGGCGGCCTCGCGGTCCCATACGAACCCAGACCTCTCTGCCCAGACGACAGTATCAGCACAATCGGCGGCCTCGCGATCCCCTACGAATCCAGACCTCTCTGCCCATACGACAGTATCACAAGTGGCGGCCTCGCGGTCCCATACGAACCCAGACCTCTCTGCCCAGACGACAGTATCAGCACAATCGGCGGCCTCGCGATCCCCTACGAATCCAGACCTCTCTGCCCATACGACAGTATCACAAGTGGCGGCCTCGCGGTCCCATACGAACCCAGACCTCTCTGCCCAGACGACAGTATCAGCACAATCGGCGGCCTCGCGATCCCCTACGAATCCAGACCTCTCTGCCCATACGACAGTATCACAAGTGGCGGCCTCGCGGTCCCATACGAACCCAGACCTCTCTGCCCAGACGACAGTATCAGCACAATCGGCGGCCTCGCGATCCCCTACGAATCCAGACCTCTCTGCCCATACGACAGTATCACAAGTGGCGGCCTCGCGGTCCCATACGAACCCAGACCTCTCTGCCCAGACGACAGTATCAGCACGATCGGCGGCCTCGCGATCCCCTACGAATCCAGACCTCTCTGCCCATACGACAGTATCACAAGTGGCGGCCTCACGGTCCCATACGAACCCAGACCTCTCTGCCCAGACGACAGTATCAGCAAAATCGGCGGCCTCGCGGTCCCATACGAACCCAGACCTCTCTGCCCAGACGACAGTATCAGCACAATCGGCGGCCTCGCGATCCCCTACGAATCCAGACCTCTCTGCCCATACGACAGTATCACAAGTGGCGGCCTCGCGGTCCCATACGAACCCAGACCTCTCTGCCCAGACGACAGTATCAGCACAATCGGCGGCCTCGCGATCCCCTACGAATCCAGACCTCTCTGCCCATACGACAGTATCACAAGTGGCGGCCTCGCGGTCCCATACGAATCCAGACCTCTCTACCCAGATGGCAGTCTCATACGACAGTTCATCCTATGGTCACCATAACATACAAAAAGGGCTCACTATTCATCAGATCACACAAGGATTGCCAGTTTGAGTACAGCCTGTTCTCAGGTTCGAGGGGCTCCTCTTTCCCTTATTCAGTTACCACTTACCTGATCAGGGTTAACATCTGTTCATGTAGCCGCAGCTGACTAGAAGAATAGGCTACCCTCTTATACAAGAACACGCAGCACATGTTGGTTCACTACAAACTGGATACTTTATTACTCATTACATACACAATCACATAACATTACGATATAACACATAACCTGCAAAGAAAAGTGAAAGATTAAGTTGTACACTCTAATAAGAAAGGGTCGACATCACCTTAGTAGTATGTAGCCTGCACTCAGTGGTCATCTAGGTTCCCTTCTCGTCTGTATCTCGGCTCGCCTGGAATCACCCTTCTTCGAGTCACTGGGACCTCTTCCTTATCGGCTACTCTCTCCTCTCTGGCTATTCTGCTAGGAAAGCATCTGTCTCTCGGTTCTTCTCCGCCTTCAAGATGGCGTCTGTCTTCCCTGGAATAAGTAGTAGCTTTACTGCTAACGGCCAGATGCCGCCTACGGACTGAACATGTAACTGCCTTAGACTTTCACTAATATAGAGGTGCATTTCCTCATGGAAAATTCCGGCCCGTAACCTGCCGCCCACCAAATTCTTGTACCTCCCCGTACCAAGGACACGTTCCCAGCCGGCCGGCCTGATGTAGTGTCTTCGGCATGAAGAAAAATACAATCCTTCGATAAGGGCCGGCCTGAACCGGTTCTCTCCAAGCGAATAACACCTCATAACTAAAACATAACTCTTGGCCTAGAAACATCCCAAGCTGCCGAAGCAGAAAGAAAGATGGAGTCTCTCCCGTTTGAGGCCTACCAGGCCTGAATTCAGCACAGCTCCATGAAATACCCTCACTACAGGACAGGTTATCCCTAATACTAACGAATCTATCCCCTAGGCTATGTATGCAAGCCCTGATCTATAGGGAAGAGCACAGAATCATGTCAAAGTGCCTAGTAAATAGGCTCCATTCACTACTCTAACCCTTAGGCTTGAATGGTAAGAGACTGAAGTCACATTCAATCACTTGTTAACACAAGAAGGCCAGGAAAATCGAGCAGAACAGGGGTCTTTATTTTTATGTTTAAACTACACTTATGGGACATGTACTCTTTATTGTTGTTTAATGTTTCATACTGTATCTTTGGCTGCTGTGTTAGTAAAGGCTCAGAAACAAGCATAATGCTCGCCTCCATGTCCTTAATATCATTACTACTACAAGGACTAAAGCTAAGAAATCTATCTATATTACCCTCGAGGTCTATTTGAACAATGCTCTCTTCTTCTATAACTATGCTGGCCACCCATCTGGATTACTGCAGATTTGTCAAGCCTGTCACATGGACAGCAACTACTGAATGCCAAATGTCTTGCTTTTTTTCTAACTTTATGGGGGGTAATGGCTCCTCAGTTTCAAACAGATTAATGAGTATGACCATCTAAAAATAGGAAAATAGATCTTAGTAACATCATGAACCATTGGAATCTATTTCCGCCACTCCGGGACATGTTGGAAGTTTAATATTTCTGCACATCTTTATTGTAATATTGTGTAAGAGCAAAAACCAAACATGAGATTAGTGTGTTATGGTGTCTCATTACACAGGAACAGCGGCAGGTCAGGAGGTAATTGCCTGGCAAAGTTTTCACATGATGGCACATAAATGGACAAAGGTATAGGGAGAGTTCGATTTGCCCATGATCAGACAGCTCGGCCCAGTAGGGGAACCAAGACTGTAATGCACGACAACTCTTTCAAGGATCATATCTTTCCCGCTATGCCCTTTTTAGTGAGTAGACCATGTGTCTGGTCCACATCTGTTCCAGGGTAATAGTACATTTATGTTATTACTTATTCATTAAGGAGTTTATTTAGCACAAGCCTAACCACATGGGCATCTGAATACTTCACATTTACCAACAGAATGCGTCGGAACTAGAGAACATCAAACTAGAGGATCTCGCCTCAAGGGCAGTGACGCGCTGCATATGTAACACAGGACATCAAACAAGAAGCCTTTGCAACACGAAAGAGGGTGCATTCATTTCCAGGTTTCAGGTGGAGTCTGAACAGGTGAGTTCTAGAGCCTTTCAGAAGGCTAGGACGTTTTAATTGATTCTGAGTTCTTCTGGGAGAAGATTGCAGGTTTGAAAACCTTGACAAGAGAAGGCTTGTTGAAAAGATTTTGAGTTTTTGTTCATGGAGATTTCTAGGAAAACAGTTGTGGTTTAGGTTCCAGGTTTCTTATCACACATTTAATGTCCGCATTTAACCGGATTCCAAGTAGTTCAAAACTTTTCAAAACATTGGAGTAGAATAAAATTTCAAGAAGGGATAGCCTAAGAGTTCTAGATTTTGTTGCTCCAGGAGGCTGGATTTAAATACCATGTGTTCACTTTCCAACTTGGCACTACATCACAACTGGGTTGGGTTTGGTCTTGATGGCGAGAAAATACCAGCATGTAGAGATTCCAGACCAGATTTCTAATGCAGGGATAATTATCAGCATATTTTGGTTAAAGTGATAAAACAGAAATTTAGGGCAGGGTGTAGCTTCAGGGAGGGGGTGTTTGGGGTGTTACACGCCCCTTATAAATGTTTTTTTCTGGTAAATAGTTGGGTACAGGTGCTTTCAGTCGAGAATGGTAAGGTGTCTGTCAGATTTCAACAGGAAGTTTTACATACACAGACAAAAACGCACACATACTCTTTCCCTCTCTGTTTTGAAAGTCTTCAAAAATGTGGTTTATTCCACAAAATATTATGTTTTCGCTCACTTAGTACGCTTACCAATCCGCATTTGTCTTCCTTTCCACTGCCCCTATACCAACTCTCATGCACCTTGCGTGTTGTATAATGTATTTTAACATTACATGCCAGCAGGATTGTGGGAAATCTGAAGCTCACTCCCCCCCCCAATCTTATTGACCAAGCTACGCCCCTGGCCTGGGGTTACGGAATAAAAAGCCCCAAATGCACACAGTGACTGGTAGTCACCACCCAGCACCCACACCTAAATAAAGTCTTCTCATGGAGTGCAAGTCTGCAAGTTTACCGACATACACAAGTGCCCTGCAACGTGATAAGAAAGTTGAGCTAGGAAAGGCGAGGATCGACTGCTATCTGTGATTTTCTGACCTTATAATATTGCATTGTTACTTTGTGTAGTTGTATGTATTATAATAACTCTCAAGTTTTGAAAATGACATCGAAGGAAGTGATGTCACATAACCTTTGACATCAATGACAACACGGAACAATACATCAGTTAACTGAAAAACAGAAGTTAAATAAAAGTAGAATTAATAAAATAACACCAAATCCTCACTTAAAGTAGCAGACTGATTGCCTACAAATTACTAAAGAAGCACTCTGTAGGAGGGCACCCTCTATGGTGGGATCCGTTTCTGAAGCCTCAATAGAACTCCTTTACATGGGCAGATCTCTGGAGCGAGCCACATTTACGGTTCAGGTTTTATCATCTCGCCAAGTGTGATATTAGCATTCTAGTAGTGAAATCATAACCTGACCTTTAAATGTGTGGGTCTCACTCACAATGAGTGAGAATTAGGGTCTATGTATTGTCAGCAAAAGAAAAATATTGAACTAAAAAAACTGAAAATAAATATGCTTTCAGTTTCAATATGGAAGGCTGTACTTAACTTGCCACTAAAGGGCCATATGCATACATGTAACAGACCTGATTCAGGCAGCAGAGTCCCAATTTGATAAGCTAAAAAACGCTATATTTTAGCTGTGTCCTGCCTAAAACTAGTGTGAGATCGTTTTTCTTAAATCATGGTACATGATGTATGAGAAATCGAGCTTTCGCTAACTTAGGACAACTTTGTTTTTCATTCATTTGAGATGCGCAGCCGCAGTATACCACGTGATCGTTTCTGTTATTAGTTTGTTCTAATAAAGGATTGTAGGCTTTGCAAATAAAAAGACCAAGACTTTCCCTTCCGAATTGTATCTGCTGTACCTATCCTAAAACAACTTGACTGTTTCAGACTAAATAACATACTATGTAACAAGTCATGTCACATGTATAGGATTCTGGGAACGTCGGAGTCTAGTTCAGTAGAACTTACTTTATTCTAGACTTGATTTATATGTGCCTATGTACCTATAGTGGTTTTCAGTTAGTTACTCAAAGAGATTATCTGGTAAAGCAATATCAAGCTTGAATCCCACCGCTGCACACCAATGTGAGAAGTTGGCCTGGTATAGGCTGTTCACTAGTTATAGTGGGCACCTTGTACCAGTCCAAACAACCCTTATTGATGATTAGGTTAAAGACAACCTTGATTGAAAGCTATCCTAGTGGTAGCTATGGAGAGCAGCCTTCAGGCTAAGTCTTGAAGGAGTGTAAAGCAGCTTGGTTTACCAGATTATAACCTCTAGAATTACTAAATGAAAGGAGAACCACACAAGGTGTATACTAAATAAATGTATTTATTTCTAAACACTCACTACTAATCTCTTTATGAGATTAGAGTCAAAGATACACAATAACGACAGTAAATAGCACAATATACAATGGGCCCCAGGGAGGGGACCAAACCATATACTAAGAAAGTGGTATAAGAACCACAACTTGACTAGACACAGTGCCTAGTGCACGTAGAATCGCTGGGACCCCAAGGAACCACCCAATGTAGTGACACAGGAGACCCACGGGGGATGCGTGCAGTGTGAGAACACAGGCGCAAGCCCCGTACTATTCTATGGGGAAGTCGCGGTTGGAGTTTTAGAAGTTAAGGACACTTAGGAGAGGACTTTGAGCGAACTCCTTTAGACTTAGGGGGTTCTAGGGCCAACACCCACGGGAGCACCGGAGTACTCGAGTTACCTCACCCAGGGAAGCCGGGTGCATAGGTGTAAAATGGTGTCTTGAATCGTCATTGATTTCAATGGTGATCTGCTGCAAAGCGCTGCTGCCGGGAAGGAGAGAAGTGTCCGGTGTGATCCAAGCCTGGATCAAAGATCAGAAGAACCTGAAAGCAGAGGGGACAGAGTCTGTGTCACTTGCCAGTGACCAGGGGCACGATAGACAAATGCCCACCGATGTTGTGTGTTTCAGGTGCGAAGAGGTGAAGCTTGACTCTGCAGCCACGGGGACCAGGAGGCATCGACGACAACCAGGAGCTGGATTCGAGCTGTCCCACGAAGGATGTCGAGTGCTGCGGTGTCGGTGCTTGGATTGAACCCCACAAGCCTTGGCAATAGCAACCCATGCAGGAAGAGAAAAGATGCTTCGGTGCGGACCAGCAAGGTCCTGGGTACTCCCCAAGCGATGGAGAGTCAGAGCACGTCTGGAGCAACCAGGTAAGCCCAATCAGACTTAGAGTTGCCTTCACAGGGACCCACCAGTCGACGGACCAGGGATTGCGAAGGGACCTCGAGAGGAATCACACAATACCAGCCCACGGGACACTCGGTGAGTGTAGGCCAGTAATCTTCGGTGGAAACACTGCTCGGGTGTGGAATACAAGTAGCCCAAAGCACAGCCTCAAGGATTGACGAGAAGCATATGCACTTGCAATTGTGCACGGTGTCCAGGGGTTCCGGTTCCATGGTCCCCACGAGGGCTACGGGTCTCAGCTTTGCTGGGAGCTCGGGTCGACCTCTGGGAAGTCTGGGAACCCACCTCCTGTGTGGCAAATTCTTCGCAGTCCAACAGGAGATTCGGAGATGCAAACCGGTCAGATGCGTCTTAGGTGCCTGCCTTTCAGGGGAGTAACTCCTTTACTCCAAGGGAGATTCTTCCGTCATCTAGCGCCTTGTAGATCGTCGAAGTTCCAGAATTATGTATCAGAGTTTCGTCCAGGTAAATCTAAAGTCCTGTAGCCAGGGGTTCCTATCTTATATCCAAGAAAGGGGTGGAACAAACTCTAGGGACCCACCTATGGGAGGGTCAGGAAAGAGGGGTGGCTACACCAATTTACTTTGTCCAGTTTCGCGCCAGAGCAGGGGCTGGTAGCCCCTGCAACTGGTTTGAGCTGGCCTGTGCACAGGGACACCAAATGTGCCCCCAGTGCAGATCTCAAAGCACTCTTGGAGTGCACCCACCCAGCCCCAATACACTAAAGCCTGTCTGGGAGGTGGTTACACCTCCCCGTAACAGGAAACCTATTGTCCAGTCCCTGCCGGAGTTTCATCCAGCAGCAGGAGGGTAGACTCATGTCTGTGGCTGGCAGCATCCATTTTGTGATGCCAGGGTCTGTTAAGTTGGTACCGGGTATACCGGTGCTGTCATGGTTCTCCCTCTAGAAGGGTGGGATCATACTCCCACACCAGTTACTGGTGTGGGGGTATGATTCCAAGGTGTTTGACACCAAACACAACATGTTTCCATGCAGCAATCCCATAGTTAGCATTTACTGCGAGGTTATAATGCACCTAAAAGTATATGGTTTGGCTGCATCACAAACAACCCCGGGATAAAGATTCCAAAGGCTGCCGAGGGGCTCTGCTCATGCATGGGCACCCTCTCACATAAAACCCAGCACCCTGCCTTCAGGATTGGTAAGGCCTGCCATAGGGGTGACTGATAGGTATATATGTGCAGTGCTATGGAGAGATATAGTGAACCTATATCTCAGTAATGGGTGCATGCACCACCTTAAACAGGCTGCTGTAGCAGTCCTGTTGTGTCCTTTTGAAGGGTTCCCAGGGGTGACATAACACATGCTGCAGCCCCTGGTAGGCCTCTGTGGTACCTATGCCCTGGGTACATAGTATACCATATACTACGGACTGCTACGGGTACCCCAGAATCCAATCTGGAGTGTACCTAAAGTACTTGTAATCAATTTAAAGGGGAAAGCACATAGGCTGGGGTCCTGAATAGCAGGATCCCAGCCAAACTAAGTCGAAAACCAGCAAAACACCAGGAAAAAAGTGGGGGCAACCATGCAGTCAGATTCCACCTTCCTACAGTGAGAATAGCATCCCCTGTGAAATCTGCTTCTAGTATGGTCCTATCCTCCGCTGACAGGCATGGCAGTTCGAGTTCTGGTAAGAAGTCTTGTGCTATGGATTCGGTTGTTGTTGGGTTTATTGGATATACATCATTGAGATGTTCTCTTATCAGCTTGTTTATGGCTGCCTGTGATGTACGTAGCGTGCCCCCTGCATCTCGCAATGCCAGGATCAGATCTCGTGATTTCTGTTGTCTTGCTAGTCAGGCCAACAGAGCCCCCATCATGTCCCCCTTCGCATGTAATCATTGCCTGTGGGCCGTATGGGTATGTTTTTCGAGCCTATGCCAGTCTTCGAGTACTATGCAGCGCAGCTGGTGCCATTCCTTTAGCCTTGTAGGTGGCGTTGGGAGTGTCCGTTCTATTTCTAGTAATTTGGACTCATCATATCCAAGTCACGCTCTAGTTGTTACCTGACCTCATAGGTAGTATTCATGCACACTCCCCTAAGAACCACCTTTATAGCCACCCAGACATAAGCTCTTATCATTGAGCTCTTATCATGGAGGTGCCCCAGTTTTCACGAAAATAATGATCAAGTGTTGTTTGTACTGTGGCCAGAATTGGGTCTGTCATGGCCTCTGTTCATAAATGCCATTGTGGTGCCACCGGACGTGGTCAGTCCCATGCCAATGCTAGTAATAGGGGGGAGTTGTCTGAGAGGTATTTTGCTAGATATGATGCTTTTGAAGCTAGAGTGGCAATATTTAAGGTTGTGAAAAAGTAGTCTAATCTACTGTAAGTGCCTGTTGCCCGTGTGTAACAGAAAAATGCCTTGGTTTTTGGACGCCTTTCTCTCCAGACATCTTTAAGGCAGAATGTGTGCAGTAGTGTCTGTAAACATGCCGTCTTGTGTGGTTTCGTGTGTGTCTTAGGGTGTTTGCGGTCCAGGACAGGGTCCAGTATGCATTTGCAGTCACCAGCAAATATGATATTGTTAGTTGGGAGAGGGGTTGCTACTGTAATTAGTTCAGTAAAAAACTGCGAGTGATCCAAATTCGGGGCATAGACTGAAATTTAACAGAGTTCGCGGCCATCTAATGTTCCCGAAAGTATCACATAACGGCCATTAGGATCAACCACATGGTCAGTATGGTGTAATAATTCTCCCTGGCCTATCCATATTAGTGTGCCCCTGACAAACCCAGAGAGTGATGTTGTGTATAGTTGACCCCTCCATCTTTTTCGTAGTGCCGGGAGACAGTCTCCCCAGACATGCATCTCCTGGAGAAAGGCTATTGCTATATGATATCTTTTAAGGTGTGCATATATTCTGTCATGTTAAAGCCTGCGCTAGGCTTCTGACATTCCATGTTAGGATTTTGAGTGCCCTATCCATGTTATTCCTCGGTTTTGCTGTTTCTGAACGAAGTGTAACATATCGCCACATCTCATTCAAAGTTTTTTCCCGTTCACTTATGTATCCCTCCCCCCAGTTTGTAGTGTAACAAACTAGTAACCGTCTACCTACAACTCCCCCAACCCGCTGGGCAGTACCACCAACCTGTCCTGCTTTGAAACAAACAACAGTGAGAGTCGCTGGTCTCGCCCCATTCCCAATTTTATTCTTACAACTGTACTAAAAACAAAAACATGGTTAGTATGCTGTGCTAGGTGTTCGTTCACCACGACTGGTACCGGATTGACTACTGCCCACGCTGTCCCGACGTAGCCATACCAACCCTGTGGTGTAACTTAGAATGCTGTGAACTCTAAAATAACATTTTCAAGAAGTAACTTAGTATGATCCTCATCATTGCATTTAAGCAATAGTCTTCCTGTAGCAAATATCGAAAAGAGGACTAAGTTGTGGTGTGCGTAGTTTCAGAAGTTGTCTCCCCTCCCAGTCCCAGAACTGCTAGAACCTAGTTGCTTGTGTCCTAAGACCAACATGCAGTATTAACAATGTCATGTAAAGTAAGTACATAAGAGTTTGCATTCATGCACTTCCTGTATAGAGCCTTCAACCCATACAAACCCGTTGTGCTTGGCATTGAGGATTTACATCTTGCGGTCATCTGTGCTCTCTGAGGAATATTCAGGGCCGCTTCGCCTAGCTAAGTGGGGGGCTAGTGTTATCGATTGAATAGTGGCTTCACATAGTGTGCCCTCAGAACAAACCTTTATTCGCCCTTGAGCTGAATGTGAGTTCGGGTGTATAGATTGCTGGGCTCAGCGTCTCTGTCGCGATGATCTGCGTTTGTTCATTGTGCTAGATGATGCTTTCAACTTCCCAGAAGGGTGGGAGTGTCAACCCAGTCTGAAGCCTCCACCGCCAAAGTGAAGATCTGTGCTTTGCCCTGATACAACAGCCTGAGCTTGGGAGGGGAACATCAGGCTATAGCACGAGCTGGGCTCGCTTAGTCTTGTCTTTACTGCTAAAAAGGTTTGTCGCTGCTCCTGGACTATCAGGATATAATCTGGAAAACACAGAAATTAGATGACATTCGAAATTGGGTGTACTCTTCACCCACACGTGTTGCAGTATTGTGTCTCTATCCCTATAATTGAACATCCTTGCGATAATGGCCCTCAGCAGTGCCCCAGGATGGGGGAGGGCTGTGCTAAGACTCTAGGTGCACGTTCCACTGTGAAGAACCTAGACAGCGGGTGCATAATTTTACCAATCCATTCCTCGAGGAATAGTTCTGCAGTTTGTCCTTCAGATTTTTCAGGGAATCCAACAAAGAGGAGGTTGTTCCTCCGGGAACGTCCCTCCGCATCTTCCACTCGGTCCTCCAAGCGGATGGTCAGCTTCTGTAGTGGGGATACTGTTCCGTGAAGGGATACTACTTGAGACTGTAGGTTCGCCACCACCTTCTCAGCAGTAGTCACTCAGTCCGCAACTCCTCGTAGGTCCGCCCGCAGGAGGTTTACGTCTATGGCAACAGAGTCTATTTTGTGGACGAGTTCCATGTGTTTAGTTTGAATTGCTGCCATAAGATCACATAATGTGGGTTCTTTGGGCGGGCTACTGTGTTGTGGCTGTTCTGCTGATTCTATATGCATTTCAGCGGTTTGTCCCATCGGTGCGAGCACCTGGGTGTAATTATCAATTTTATTGGATTGGGTGGTTTTTGGTGATCTTGTCCTTGCCTATTATGGTGCCGTCGCTCACCGGGAGGCAGACCCTCCTCAAACCGGGTATTGTATAGTATGTCTCCAAAACCAGAGGTAGATTTTTGGGTTACTGATTCGTCGGTGCTATTTTCAGGTGCATCAAGTATGTGGAGCGAGGATGTAGTATTGTGTGGATCCAACTCCCCAGGACCAGCAATCACAGGCCAGTGGCGTTTCAGTGTACACCCTCGGTCCAATGCTCTCAGGGCTGGAGTTCGCTGAGTGCTTTGTGGGCAACCTTGATTCAGATGATCTAGGATACTGTCAGTCTGCGGGAGGCTAACCACACTCCCCTGGACCAGGTGGGGATCAACTGCTCCAAGCTAGTACCGCGGGGGAACCCCTCCCAGCGACTGCACGGGCACTGCACCACTTAGTCCTGCTGCCCGTCTGGTCAGACCGTCTCCCAGATGTACGAGTGGGGGGGCCAAGGCCTCAACCGTCCCTCTGGGCATGCCGAGCCAGCGTCTCATAGTCGTCTCAGTCCCAGCGTGAAAGCTGCGCTTGTGATCCTCTCTGCTCACCTTGTGCTTTTCAGATTTATGCGTGCTGCCTCTTGTCGCTGCGGGAGGCCGCTGATTCCCCTCATGGGTCTGTGGAGGCAGGCCCGCAGCGTCACAGTGCCAAGGGCTCATTCCTCCCTTTGGGATCCGTACCACTTCTCCGGCTCCCGGGGGTCCGCAGACCATGTCTCCAGAGCCATCACTGCCCCTGTTCCAGGCCAGGATCGAGCACCTCACCTTCTCTCTAGGGGGCCTGCAGCATGGGCCGTCAGCTGAGCGCCTCCGGCTCTGCTTCAGCGACCCAATGAGGTGAGCTCAACGGCCCCACCGACATGCTCTGACAGAGCACCGATGGGCCAGCCAGCAGTCGCCGTCCATGCTTCACATAGAAGTCTCACCAGGAAGGGCAGCCACCCGAGCCCGGGAGCACATGTAGGCCTAGTCTTCGCCCCTACTGCTACTTATTGATGTTCTCACTCCGAGCTGCTCCCCAGACCCTGGAGAACCGCCTCAGCCGCTCCAACTCTTGCCAACATGGCAGGTCCTGGCCTGACCGCTACTGGAGAAAACTTATATACCCTGGTTTACCCCCCCCAACCTCTCCAAAACCGCTGCAAAAACTTTCAAGCACTCACCCTGAAAAATCACCCTGAGACATTGATCTCTGACCTGAGTTACAGCGCGGACAATGGCATAGTCATTAATTACCTCGTTTTCTACTCCAGAAGAACCCCCTCTTGGCGCAATACCTTTGCACACCTCCTCAATGTACGCGCAACCAGGAACATTCCATACGGCATTAAGCTCACAATAGCGCCCTCCTCAACCCTGCGAGCCGACCTCACCATCACCCTCTACAAAAGCGGCATTGTTTTGATCTAAGCCTCAGCCAAAAACCTCAATAAATTTGCGGACCTTTTTACCCTCCTCAGAAACCATGTGCACGACACTGACTGGGCAATCAACACCTGCCTCGATGACCCTCCGACCAGCCGGCCTAGCGTGACTAGGCTCCCACAAACCACCTGCCTAAGGATTTCCAACACAGTTCATCCTAACCCCTCTAGCTCGTCTCCCGGCCTTGCTAACATAATCGTCCCTAGACCTTGGGTCCCCTCCCCACTAGCTCCCCACTCCGACCGTGAGACTGAGATGCCCCCAAAGACCTATGACACAGGTTGAGCTAGACCTTCTATCCTATCCCGTATGCATGACGATAGAACTGCTTCTGAACCACTGCCCCCCTGTCCTTTAGCGCCTCCCTCCTATATGGATATCGAAACTCTGCACTCCAGAGCTGCCAAAATAATTCGGAGCATCCATTTCTCCATTCTGGATCTAACAAACCTCCTTCACCTCGCCAAACTCTCGTTCGCTAACCTCAAGCCCCTGCTGAACTCCACCCCCCCTATCACAGAGCTCCCCAAACACCCACTACCTCTATCCTTGAGACACCTGCGCCCTCGCAAGCATCCTTGCCACCTTTCGGAGGAGGAAACCCTAGCTCGCGTCCTCTCCTACAACTATACCCTCACGACACCAAGTCCGCTAGACCTCACTGAAAAGGAAATCCTTGCCATCCTCCGGGACTACAACGCAGCCCCAGTTACCCCTTGTCTATTAGACGTGAGTGCCGAACATCTCATCTGCACGGTCACTATCAACCCCAGCAGATCAGTTACCCTCCGTAACAAAAGTGTGATTAAAAGCAATCTAGCGCCTGTACACCTGTCTGCCCCGACTCCCGACACTCCCTCCGACCCCTCCCTGACTGGTCTCTTAATTAACTGCCGATTGGCAGTTAAGCACGCTGCCGATATTGCTGCTCTCATCCTGAACAAAAATGTCGACTTAGCAATTCTAACAGAATCCCGGCTCAATGAATCCTCATCCCCATGCCTGGACCTCTTAGTCCCTCCCAACTATAACATTGCAAGGCTGGACAGGCAACCTAACAAGAAAGGAGGAGGAATCGCCTGCATCTATCACTCTAACCTTCTTGTCACGGAACTTCTGGCGGATACCACTGACTCCTGCAAATACCTCGCCCTCTCCATTTGCAGCAACTCCACCCAACTGTGCAACCTGCACACCTTTTACCATCCCCCAGGCATGAATGACTCCTTCACTGACCACCTCATTGAAATGTTCACAGCTAAGAGTTCCTCCAACACTAAAGTCATTTTCAACCTGCACTAGAACGATCCCAAGGATCCTCATGTTAACGTCATCAAAGACCTCCTGGCCGATCAAGCCGTGACCCAATCTTGCTCACTCCCAACTAACTCGAAAGGGGCACTCTTGACTGGATCATCTCTAAGGAATCAACAGTCAAGCTTATCTCTATAGACCCATGTGACTGGTCTGACCACCACGCCATCACCTTCCTACTACCTGGCACCCACAAGACAAGGGCACCGCAGCCGCTGATTCCTAAACGCTGGGTCAGAGACACCAAGAACCTAGACCACAGAGAACTGGAGGCTCGGTGTAAATCTGACCCCCCCGCCTCGCATATCACAACGGTCAATGACCTCAACGATCACTACTCTGTGGCTATATCGAACATTCTGGATGACCTAGCCCCACTAAAACTAAAAAGAACCCAAATCAAAGATAGAAACCCCTGGTTCACTGGATCCCTCAACAATGAGAGGAGATCCCTCCGGCAATCTGAAAGAATCTGGAGACAGCACCCCTCTGCCGCACATCTAAAACATCTCCGCCAGGCCAGAAATACCTACAACAGGAACATTCTCAACTCAAAAAAAGAATTCTTCAGATCGGAACTGGGAACACCAAGAACAGACCCCGCAAACTCTTTGAACTGGTCACACACCAATCCAACAAACTGGGCAAAACATCGAAAGAAAACCCCAAGTCTCTAATATCATCAGAGGAATTCTCCTCTTTATTTGAGGACAAAATCAAAGCCTTAGGTAACAAACTTAGTGCCGCCTCATACTCTCTACCCCCTCCTGACCTCCCTCCTCCTTCCACGCCGCCCTGACAGGCTTCACCTAAGAATCAAGCACACTGGACCGACTTCACACTCTACGACGAAGACTCCATCTCTAAAATCCTATCTACCTTAAACCTGAATAAACATTTTAACGACCCCCTCCCCTCCAACTGCCTAGCTGCCACCGCCCAGTCCATTATTCCTAGCTGGACTGCAATAATTAACGCCTCTCTCCGGCAGGGATTGATTCCTGACTCTCTGAAAGCCGGCCAAGCCATACCCATTTTGAAAAAGCTATGGCTGGATCCAGCCTCCCCTGACAACTTCAGACCTATTTCCAACATCCCTCTCTTAGCTAAAGTGTTGGAGAAGTGTGTGCAACTGCAGCTAAGTCAACACATCAACAACTTCCACCTACTCGATGATTTCCAATCTGGATTCAGACCTGGACACAGCACTGAAACCACCATGCTCCACATCGTTGATGATGCCCTCCAAGCCCTTGACCAAGGCAAAACATGTCTCCTAATCCTCCTATCCTCGGCCTTCGACACGGTCAACGATGGAAAACTACTCGAACGCCTCAAACTCAGCATGGGATTGGATGGCTCTGTCGTAGAATGGTGTAGATCCTTCCTCCAAACCGATCACAGAGACTCCTAATTAACGGCAACCTGTCTGCTCCCTCTCTGGTCACGATTGGAGTCCCTCAAGGATCAACGCTGTTCCCCACCCTCTTCAACCTTTACCTAGAGCCGCTTGCTGAAGTCCTACGCACTGCAAATATCTCCTACCATATGTACGCTGACGACACTCAGATCTACATCAAAATCTCATCCCTCGAGGAGATTCTCTCCCTGAATGAGGCCCTGAAGCTGACCGTCCAATGGCTCGCCTCCAATCAACTCAAACTCTACGCAAACAGAATTTGTCCTAATTTCCCCTCCTAAAACCAACCCTGAGATTCAGATATGGATTAAGGCCATCACAGCCTTAAATTGCCCACCAACCATCGTGGACTCGGCCAAATCACAGGGAATAACCCTTGACTGCAACTTGAACATGCGGGACCACATCAACTCGATGGCCAAATCAGCCAGATTCCACCTGAGCTACCTATGGAAACTGAAACCCTTCCTTGACGCTCCCGACCCTAAAATGGCAGTCCAAGCACTAGTCATCTCTAGACTGGAATATGGCTGTTCTTCCCTCTCGGGTTTACCCAAAATCTCCCTGGCACCTTTAAAAGCCTGCCTCAACGCAGCCACCAGACTACTTACCGGCACAAGGAAATTTGATCACATTTCTCCACACCTGAAAGCACTGAACTGGCTTCCTCTCGAGGCCAGAATACAGCTTAAGCTGGCATGCATCACACACAAGGCTTTATACTCAAACTCCCCTGCATATCTTGCACAGAATCTTGTGGTATCTGGAGGAATCAGAAACTCCCGGTCCGCCAGAGACCTCTTGCTCCAGGCTGCACGTTACAATCGGGCTTTCACTGGGGCCACGCCAAGAATATGGAACTCTCTCCCACCCGCCATCAGAAGAATCCTTTCTCTGGCACGCTTCAAAAAGGAAGCCAAAACCTTCTGTATGGGTAAATTCCTCGTTTAAACTTTTACCTTTAACCACCACAGAGACCCTGATCAATTTCCGGCTATTGCCTCCCTCAGATGACCTAGTCACCCCACCAAGAAACCTGGGGCCTTGTCTTGAGTAACTGTAATGTAAACTGTACATATTTATCCTTCTATCCCTTATGTATCCAGCACCCCGCCCCCTCCCAATCGATTGCATACTCTTATGATTCCATGCCTTTTGTACAACTCTATGATTCTGTAAAGCCCTCTGATACCCTAACGGGTCAAGTTTGCGCTCTATAAAACACAAAAATAAATAAATAAAGCCTTGGTTCTTCGGTTGAGATAAGAATTTCCAAGAATGGAGTAATTCTTTATTGATAAATACTTGCAGTTAAATCTTATCAGAAAAAATCCTTCTAGATCAATATATAATCGCTGGGATTCCCCGTAGCGCAAAGAAGGTAAGGTCTCTGGAGCAAATATCCTCAGTCTTCTTGCCAGTCGTCTATCTTTGAGGTCAGATCAGATAGACGACTGGCAAGAAGACTGAGGATATTTGCTCATGAGACCTTACCTTCTTTATGCTACAGGAAATCCCAGCAATTATATATTAATAAAGAAGGCTTTTTTCTGATAAGATTCAACTGAATCTCTTAATCAATAAAGAATAACTCAATTTTTGGAAATTGTTATCTCAACCGAAGAACCGAGGCTTTAATTTGGGTGATTGATAGCACGCTACGGGGGATTCACAACACGAAATATAACTAATCTCCATCGGTAGGCCTGCTCCACTGGTATTGAACCACGCCATATTTAACCCTGATGAAGTCCTTTTACGGACGAAATGCGTTGGGTGGGCTGATGCATGTATTCATTCTTCTAATTGTGAAAATATAAGCAACATAACTGAACTCAAGAACTATCAAGACTCCTGTCTACATATGTTTAATGAATGCCATGATTTAAAAGATTATATTGTACTTGACATTGGGAATTGCTTCAGATATTAGTGTGCTCCTTGATACTATCTTTGCTATTAGAAGAGAAGTTACTTTTCTCTGAAATTTGACCGCTCAGTAGTGGGGTCAAGTCAAGTGTGAGCACCTATGTGCTATATCAGATTTTGAGGACTTATTTACTGGTGCAACCCATATAGCCCACACGACTGTTCCATTACCTTTTGTCTTCCTGAACAGAATAAAGGAATGAGTCGGTGCTCAGTTGTAAGACCAGCAAGCTGGCTTCTGCAAAGATAGATCCTACACAGACCAGATTGCAGCACTGCGCATCATCACTTGAGCAGTCGATGGATTTAACTACCCCCTCTATGCCAGCTTCATCAACTATAAGAAGGCATTCTACTGTGTGGACAAAGAGGCCCTTTTGAAACTTCTCTGCCACTACAGTGTGCCAGATAATCTTGTAAGAATCATCAGGAACTCTTAAAAGGGAATGACCTGCAAGATAATCCATGGAGGACAACTCACAAGAGCCTTCAAAGTGAGGACCTGCGTCCGCCAGGGTTGCTTGCTGTCGCCTGTTCTCTTCCTGCTGGCCATAGACTGGATCATGAAGACATCCACAGCAAGGAGAAGTAATGGGATCTAGTGGACACCTTGGATGCAGCTTGATGACCTTGACTTTGCAGACATCCTGGCCCTACTCACCCATACCCATCTGCAGATGCAAGAGAAGACTGACAATGTGGCAGCAAGATCAGCACAACTTGGCCTCAACATCCACAGGGGGAAAACCAAGATCCTAAAGACTAACACGGCATGCACTACTGCAGTCACTCTTGCTGGTGAAACACTGGAAGACACCTAACTGGGCAGTGTCATAGACAAGTAGGGCAGCACAGACGCCGATGTGAAGGCAAGAATCAGCAAAGCAAGGGCTGCCTTCATTCAGCTAAAGAAGATCTGGGGCTCCAGGGACCTAATGCTGCACACCAAGTTCAGGCTTTTTAACAATTAACGTAAAATTGGTCCTTCTGTATGGAGCAGAAACTTGTAGGGCAACAGTGACCACCACCAAAAAAGTCCAGACCTTCATCAACACCTGTCTGAGGAAAATCCTCCAAATCCTGTGGCCAAACACCATCAGCAACAATGACCTATGGCAGCAGACTTTCCAATGCCCTGCTCATAAAGAAATCATGAAAAGTCGCTGGGGCAGGATAGGTCCCACCCTCTGCAAGCCTGCATCAAACACCACCAGGAAGGCCCTCAACTGAAACCCTCAAGGGGAAAGCAAAAGAGGAAGTCCAATAAACACCTGGTGTCGAGGCCTCGAGATTGACTGCAAGGAGAAGGGTTACACCTGGAGTCAGATTGAAAGAAAGGCCCAGAACAGAGATGGCTGGAGAGTCCTGTATGATGGCCTATACCCCAGGAGGGGTAGTAGGCATGAATAGGTATGTGAAAGTCATGTCACATGTATAGAATTGTTGGAACGTAGAGTCTAATGTGGCAGAATTGTGAGAGAATCTCCAAATGTATTCTGTAGTAAAATCTTTCTTTCTGCTTGTTCCTTATTGGTGGAAATCCTGTGAACAATGTACTTGAGTAATGAATGTATTAAATCCTTTGTCTAAAGTCCTATAATAGGATGTGGTTTCTCTATGCTGAATGGACACCTTTTCCCTTTCTTAGAAGGTAAATCTATGCTGTATTCTCAGGAGAACATTACTGAGTTTTTCTCTGTATTACATATTTGTACGCTGAATGTACTAATTGATTAATGGCACAGCTTATGCATTTCTGTAACTGATGTTCTTTGCGTAAACCTTTAAAGCTTAGTCCTTGTCTGTCATTCTTTTCAGAAATTATTTTCCCTAATGCTAAATGTGTTAACTAACAGGAAAGATGTATCCAGCGGGGAGCACCAAAAGTCTAATTAGGGACTACACCGATCGGGTCCAAATTGTTGGTGGTACTGAAAGCAAATGCTACAATCATTGTAAGTGTTAGGATCTCTCCATGACGTTGTCCGTTATATTGCAGTGGGTGAATTTCCAATCTAAAGTGAAGAGATTTTCTATAAGGAAGGCACGACTACACCGTTATCTTTCCAATTAAGCAAAATCTCTTTTTATAACGACTTTCCAAGTGACATTAAAAACCCAAGTTACTGGAAAATTATTATAAAATCACATGCCACTTAAGCACTTCAATAAAATAAAATAAAAATAGAAAATGTTACATCCCCATGGCCCGCTCACTTTATTTCCTAGCTCTAAAGCCAGGTAATTCTATGTCAGGACCAGAGGCTCCGATTATGCTTCTCATTTCTTTACTACTTATTCACAGCAGCCAATTAGATAAAAGTTTTAACAACACTACATTACCCAAGAATATCAATATGTCACATGACCGGCCATAGAGCACAGCCCTATATAAGCTCTAATAAAGGTGACAGTGTCCTCTTTCTTTGTGTTAGTGCGTTGATGCTGTCAGATTGTTCATGGTTATAACAGTTCTGTTAGTTATGTAATTTACGTGGTTGTCGCATTACCACGATTTTAACTCCCCCCTCCTGAGACGGCATCCACAGAATCCCTCCATGATGACGATGCGGATACCTCATCATGCTATACGTCTGACCAAGGCGAAGCCCCTTGACCTTCTAAATACTCAAAAAAGGAGCGTCATGTGAACCCCTCTCCTCAACCCAAGCTGCTCATGTTTGAACCAGCAGAGATCATACATCCTAACTCCACTGCCTGGTTACAGATTAAGTCCACTGCCTGGTGACAGATTACATCCAGGCCCACCTTCAACAGGCTTTTGACAAGGATGTGAGAGCGAGGCTGCGCTCTGAGTGCCCGAGACCTGACCTGCCAGGTAAGGTGGCGGAGACACCAGATCTGGACCCCACTATGGTGACCTATTTGAAGAAATATTCAAAATACCCTAAGAAGGGCATAGATAGGGCATGGCGGTCGTGCCAAGATAAGTGTTAGGATTTGCGCCATAAACATGGCTAATCCTCATACTGTGTATTAGAATTGACCCAATATGTATGTAGCATGTTCAGTCTTTATTTCTGGTTTGCTATATTTTGGTTTGGTTTATGGAATTGCACAAGTGTGAACTTTCATGCTTTTATTTTTCTTGTAGAAACTGGTATGGTATGCTGTAATACTGTTATAAACATTAAGTAGTTCTTGGTATCTGAATTCATTTAGCTTGAAACAACTTGATTCAGCAGAACTAATGACAGTTAACATGTGCCTGCCACACCCGCTTTAAAGTTGGCAATTTGCATAGGAAACCATGGCTCAGTAGCCAGTATGACAGTTAACATGTGCCTGCCTCACCCGCTTTACAGTTGGCAATTTGCATTTCTGTTAAACCACCCCACCCACCTGAAGCCTATAAAAGGCTTGAAAGCCGAATGAGACGTGCTTGAGCTCGTCTTCACGATTCCCCACTTTCCTGATTTCCTTCAAGTTCCCGCACCGCAGGCAGCATTCTTCCTCTTCGGCTCCAGTCAGTCCTTGGTGGTTTCCAGGACAACTCCACGACTTCCTCCTTCGTTCCGTCCAGGAAATAACTTCAGCATGCAACAAAGACAGAAAAATCAGCGCTCAATCAAGTAAGGCATTTCTAATTAACAAAGCTTGCAGTGGAAGCGCGTCAAAGATTAAACAGGTACTTTTCTGTTTTATTCCAAAGGCTGATAATTGACGACTTTTGCGCTCGCAGAGGCAATGCTTCAGTGTTCATTAAATCATAGTTTCTTTGTATTTCAAGAGTAAGACAAATAAGACTTTTAAAATTAAAGAGAGACAGACTCATTTCCTACTCAGAAATAAGTGGACATTTTCTGCTGTAACTTTTTTTTTGTTGTATTACTTTTATTTTATGATATTCTTGAAGACAAGAAAAAGGTGTTTTTGTTAGTAAGTGTTTCATGGAACATTTGAAATTCAGTTAATGGTGTGTTATGCTGAAAAGGTGACAAGGTGTTCTTTTATTTCACTACAGAGAGCAGCATTATATACATGTTTAAGAACGTTACTTTAAGCACGTGATGCATCTGATGATAAAAGGTAGACATTATCTCTGCTATATGGTGAGCAGCAAATTAAAGTGAAATGTATTATCTTTATGTGCAATGTAAATCAGGATACTAGTGTATGTATTCAACTAAGTAGGTTAATGAATGTTTATTGATCATTATCGTTTGTACATAGATATTTTCCCAGAAGAATTGCTGTGTTTACAGATTGGTTAAGTTATCGCGATTAGCGCCACAGTAGTGCCAAGAACCGCGTCCAGCAGAGTGTTTTCTTTCTTATTTTGACCCATTTCCCCCTTCCCCTGAAGATCTGTTCTTGTTAAGCTGTGTTATACATACGGTTTGATAGGCGTAGATGTTTGGGGGCATAGAGAACAAGCGTCTCATCTCTCAAATCGAACATCCTGGATTTCAGGTGAGTGGAGACTTGACAGATAAGCTCCTTGACATAGCGGGCCCTCTAACGATATTGGAGCTGGGCTTTAAGACAAAAGAATCTGCCTTAGCTATTGACCCAGAAGAGCTAATAGGATGGTCTCAACAGGCTATATGCCAGGTTGGAAATGCAAATTGCGTGATGTCCAGCGAAAGGCAGTGCTCTATTCTTTTAAAGCTGGATCTTAAGCTGGCAGAACTTTCTACGTCATAATCTGGTCCCTTAGCTCAAGGCCTACTATTTGAATACCCTTTTTTCAAAGGGCTCACCAAGTTTGTTGCTACATTTTGCTATCTTGATAAAGCGCAGGAGTCCCTAAGACGTGCCTTCCGACCGGTTTTTGGCAGGGCCAGACAATATAAATGGCGAACGTTCTGCCGAGGTTATAATCAGGGTGTCCCACGTGGTCAATACCACCAGCAACGTGTGGGCTATCAAGGCCCCCAACAATAGCAACTCGTCCTTTTACCCAACCCGGCACTCCAGAAATCTCTTTAGGAAAGGCAGATGTGAAGGAAACCAGGGTGGAAACCGGGATGCCGGAGCCACAGGTAAGACTGATCTCATGTTCAGAAGTAATGTTGGGGGGCAGGATCCAGTCCTTTCTACAGGTATGGTGCACAATTTCACAAGATGCTTGGGTTCTAGAGACAGTGCAGGGCTACAAGTTAGAGCTGTACAGTTCCCCCAGTCAGGTTCCTTCTCGCCCTCAGATGTATTTTCCTGACAAGAGCAGGATTTCATCTCAGCTGGAATACTATCTCTTTTGAAGAAAGGGGCCATAGTCACCACGGATCCTCACCCCAGGGGGTTTACCAGCAGTATTTTATTAGTCGAGAACAAAGGAGGAGGATCCAGACTTGTGTTAAATCTCAAAGATTTCAATGGATGGGTAGTGTATCAACATTTCAAGATGGAGGGGCATCTATCTTCTTCGTGGCCTTCTCCAAGAGGGGGATTGGATGGTCCGTTTGGACCTGAAGGACGCATATCTGTCTATCACCATTTTCGCGCCACATCTGCACTTCCTACAGTTCCACTGACAAAGGATTTTCTACCAATACAAGGTTCTCCCCTTCGGTCTTTCATTGGCACCATGGTGCTTCATGGAATTCCTTCGTCCAGTGGGAGAGTGCTTGAGGGCTCAGGGAGTACGTCAAATCATCTACTTGGATGACATAATAATCATGGCATGTTGCCCAGAACTAGTTGTAACCCACCTCAACTGGTCAATCAGTCACCTGCGGATCCTGGGGTTCATTGTGAACTCACAGAAATCGATCCTGATAACGACACAGTCAATAGAGTTTCTAGGGTTTCAGATCGATTCCTGTCTATGCCAGCTACTTCTCCTAGCACAGAAAATCAGATCAATCAAGAGAGAGTTGAGATTGATTCTGAACAAGCAGATTGTATCATTGAGATCAGTAGCCCGGATGGTTCGAAACAAGCAATTTTTCCGGGTCCCCTTCACTATCGGGCACTTCAGAGACTAAAAATACAGCATCTTGGGAAAGGCCTCGGTTATGCAGAACAGAAACCCCTCTCAGAGGAGGCGAGGTTGGAGATGTTGTGGTGGTTAAACCACATGGAGGCATGGAACGGCAGAGCCATTTTTGGTTCCACTCCGGAAGTAGTGATCGAGTCGGATGCCAGCCGTTAGGGTTGGGAAGCCCATTGCGAACAGATCTCCACCGGGGGTAGTTGATCCCAAGACGAACTGTCATTACATATCAACTGCCTGGAGCTCCTTGCGGGCTCCTTTGCGATTTGCAGTCTTTCCCCAAAAAAGGCATTCTGTTGCATCTTGCTTCACATGGGCAACGTGTCAGTGGTGCGATATTAGAACAAGCTGGGAGGGATGAGGTACCGAGTATTAGTGGAAATTGCCAAAGATTTTTGGCACTTCTGCCTACAATACAGAATTTCTGTGGCAGATTGGCAATCCCGGTATCTACAGGATTTCAGAGACTGGAAACTCCATTCTCGTATTTTCCGGGCACTGAACTATCTTTGGGGTCCCTGTCATCTGGACCTGTTTGCCTCATGTCTCAACAGACAAATCCCCACCTTTTTCAGCTGGCGTCTGGACCCAGAGGCGATTGCCACGGATGCCTTTCTCCGAAACTGGCCAACAACACTGTGTTATGCGTTTCCCTCATTTATGATGATTCCCAGAGTGTTGGCGCAGACACGTTGTCAACGGGCGACGTTAGTATTGATTACCCCACTCTGGAGAGCGCAGGCATGGTTCCCAGTACTTCTGGTAATGTCCTGTGCTAGCCCGATCCTCCTTCCACATCGGTGGAACCTGTTGCTGGACCCTCAGGGATCTCCACATCCAATGATAGTGAGGCAACTCTCTCTGGTGGCTTGGCGGGTTTCCGGGACAGATGTAATGTCCCTGGCCTTTTACGAGATGCTAAAAGGTTTATCAGCAAGGCCTGTTCAGCTAATACCCATGAGCGATACTATTCAGCTTGGAAACGATGGTGTGGCTGGTGCAGTGAACGGGAAGTCAATTCTGTTAACGCAAATTTTTCCTTGATTGTCAATTTTTTATCCTCCATCGCTTCTTCTGGAATGTCTTACAGGATCATAAATAATTTCCGGTGGGCCATCTCGGCAGGCCACGATCCAGTGGTTGGTAAACCAGTGGGAGAACATCCCTTTGTGTGCAAACTCCTTAGAGGTATCCGGATGGTCAGACCCCCTTGTCATAAGTATTATGTTTTAGGACATCTTATTGGACGTGTCCATTGTCCTGAGATTTTTGGAATCATGGCCTTCTAATAAGTATTTGTCAAGGAAGCAATTATCTGCCAAGTTGACCATGTTGCTGTGTCTGATTTGATGTAAAAGAGTGTCAGATGTCGGCACTTGGGTTTAGCGGGACGCAGGATTTCCTCATAAGGCGCGACTTTCTACATCACAAGACAAACTAAATGCAATACCTCTTCAGTATCATATCCAGCTTTTCCGGATAATCCTAAACTGTGTGTTGCACAATGCTTAAAAGCGTATGAGGTGAGTACTGCTGAATTTCGTTCAGGCATGAGAGGTCTACTATTGATTGCACTGCAAAAGACTTTCCGCCCAGTGACCCCAGCCACCCTGTTGAGATGGGTGCTGGCTTATTGGCAAAGCAGGCATTGATGTGTCTAAGTTTGGAGCCCATTCAGCTGAGGGGCCATAGCCCCGAACATTTTCACCTGGGGGGAGGGGGGGGAGGCAGCCTTGCAGATATCATGAATGCAGCTGATTGGTCAACAGAGACCACTTTTAAATAATTTTATTACAAACCTATTGCTGATGTGGCTTCTGTAGTGGTGGCTAAGCTTTGAACAAGCATAATCGGAGCCTCCGGTCCTGACATAGAATTAAAAATGTGCAAACATTCGTGACAAAATGTTTAAATTATATTAAGGACACGGAGGCGAGGATTATCCCAACCAGGTTATATGTCTTTGCATTGTATTGATATACTGCAGAGGTTTTCTTATATTCTCCCTTCCCTTTTCTTATTGTCATGATTGGTGACGTATGTATTGAGACCAGAGTTACAGTCTCTTCTTTTCAGGTGCAGATAACTAGTGAGACGTAATGAAAGGTCTCAGATCTCCCCTGGACCAAGGTATGTACCGGCACTTTCCCAGGGCAAGAATATCAGTTCCAAACTTATGGAATATAACATATACACAGCACTTCCTAAGGTGGGCAAACTTTCAACACTCCCCCAAAGACAAGGCAAGAAAACAATATCACATGAGTCTCCTCTAGACCAAGGTAACACACATAACACTTCTCTAGAGCGAGATATACTTTGCACATCACTTGCCAGGAGGGCACACTCATCACCTCCTACGACAAGGAAAAGACGAATATGGAATATATACATTTATTAACACAATACTTCAATCACGGGCAGGCCGAATATAAATATATTGATCATGGCAGACTCTCACATATCAAATAACCGATTGAAATACACAATCAAAGCAAATATATATGTAGAAATATATATGTATGGATATAAGAATCAGAAAATAAGAAGGAATGGAAAGAATCAGTAAAGAATCAAGAGACAGTTAGTAGCAGAGACACCTCACCTACTGCTTCATCATTTCACCCCACTTCGCTCAAGGGGAGTCCATTGCTTGAACCGGGTGAAAGCTCAGAGGTGCCACCAGCCCCCACTCTTCCGTGACAACACGTCTGCTCCATGGCGTGAACTTCCACCAGGCCAGTGTAGGCTCCCCTTTTTAATACAAATTCAAACCTAACGAAGCTTCTAGCAAGCCTCACCCCCTCGTTCTCATGAGAGCCCGTACCAGCCTGCTCCAAGGCCACTGCATCGGTTGATCAGGCCTTTGCTATGTCTCCGAGACAGACCATGTACATTCCTCTGATAAGAACCAGTTCTCTCTAGTCAGTAAAGTGCGAAAAACAGGAGAAGAGCAAAACATGCCCTCCCCACCCCTGCAGCTTCGTGCAGGCACAGAAAATAGCTTCAGTCATGAAAATGGAGTTAGTTAAGCCATGCACACAGAAAGGCCCAAAGCAAGATGGAATCAGAAAAGCAAGGATGACATGAAACCATGTCAAAGGCAATAGTCAGCACTGCCATAAAGCAAGGTAAAGTCAGAAATCAGAATGACATGAAGCCATGCCAAAGGCAATAGTTCAACACATAATTCACATAACCCAAATAACACTATAGACTTTATCCCTCAGTATACAACATTGAGCACGTGTGCACCACCACCCACAACACTGCACCTCGACATCCCATACCTTCTATTCTTAGCAAGACTATTCTACTGAAAGACACCAAGATTATAGGACAGAAGAGAAGCAGACATATGCAGGGCCAACCTACGTTAAGGCTAGGGTAATATAACACATTGAAATCAGGTAAAATGGTGGTGGTTGAGGGTCATCATAGCGTATCAGACCACAAAAGTGGCTTGTTCACTACAGGCGTGATTAAGTGCTTCGCGACGTACTCATTCTGAAGTTTGCGGTGGAAAAACGCCTCCCTTACACAAGGCAGTTACCGGACTTCGTTTGTCCAAGCACAAGTTCGAGAGTTGAGCCCCGTTGGGCCCCAAGTTGGTTCCTCATGAGGAGGATTTTTCTTTGGTGAAGGCTGGATCAACTTGATCAAGTTACTAGGTTGAACTGACTTACCTGTTGGATTGTTATTCAAAGACAGAGGACACTGTCACCTTTGTTAGAGCTTATATAGGGCTGTGCCTTATGGTTGATTATGTGACATATTGGTATTCATGGGTAATGTAGTGTTGTTAAAACTTTTATCTCATTGGCTGCTGTGAATAAGTAGTAAAGAAATGAGAAGCATAATCCTCTCCTCCGTGTCCCTAATGGAATTGAAAATTCTTGTCACAAATGTTTGCACTATTTTAATCCTAATGCCCCCCCTATCAAAGATGATCACACTAAAAAAGGATCACGATACTTATATTTCATATTACCGTGCTAAAGAAAGATCCATATTAGAATGGGAGTTTCTGAATTTGTTTTACCGAAATTAATACATTTTAAGTTCCACAATGAAAAGGCAAATTAGACTGATTTCTACTTTTTAAACAATACTGACGAATATATTTATGCATAAAAACTACAAGATTCGTCTTCCGTACAATCGAAACCCTTTCAGCATCGATCTGTAAAAGGTTTTGTATTTATTTAAACAGAACGAAACACTCCAACATGGCCGCCATATTTTAAGTGCAGTTGGATGAGGCGCAATGTTTGTCTTTCTTCTATGTTGACAGCAAACTCGGAAGGTGGAACTGTAGTGGCAGCGTGTGTTTCTTTTCGGAGGAGCCGGAAGTGGCGCCCACGTGCAGCACAGGCATAGAAGAACTGCACGAAGTGGGGATGGAGTCTGTGACTGAAGGCAGCTGGCAGAGCCTGCCTGTGAAACTACACCAGGAGGTGCTGCAGACCCTAGCGGATCTGGGTTTCACACATATGACTCCAGTCCAGGTAAATGGATTCTGTTTAGAAATCTGTTTTCAAAATCTCTGCCACGAAGACATTGTCAACAAGGATACATGTGTTAGTAAATCTGTTGCTGTACATAAATGGCCACATAGTATATTTACATTTTTTTATGATACCTACTGCCAATATCTTTGTGTTCCTAGTCCCTAATAGTGGTTAGATAATTCTGGTGATTAATGCAATTGCTGGAGAGTTCTGTGTGCAGTCTAGTCATTGGTTCCGCTCATAAAATGAAAACAATAGTTAAAAGGGATAATGTGATTGCTGCAAAGCACAGTGTATAACTTGCAGATCACGGAATTGTATTTTGTGTTACTAGCTCACTGAGTTACAACTTTTGTTGTAGAGATCCGTGTGTTATGTGGCAGACAAAAAGTTACAATACTTACAGAATAGCTAAATTAGAAATGAACCGGCATCTAAAAGCTACATGCTAGCTGCAAGACATAGGTTCAGAACTCCATATTTTTTTGTTCTCAATCTTTCGTTATTCTGTGATTTCTATAAATGGTACCTTGCATAGTAACATTTTCTTATTACTAAGTTATATTTAAATGATTATTGGTGCTACCCGTACTCCTTTAGACAGATCTTCTTACTGCGTATGCAAATCTCTTACATATAGAGCCAGGGCCGGCTTTAGTGCTGGTGGTGCCCTGTGCGACAATGTTTGTTGGCGCCCCCCAAATGACCACCTCCACCACGGATTCTCTCACTAGCACCCTTTAACAGTGACGAAGTCTCCATAACAACACTCTCTCAGATGCATTGAATTAGTTATATAGCGCCACTCATACCAGTGTAGGGTGTCCGAGCACTTTACATCGCACACACATTACACAGAGACAATCAATCATACGTGTGTAAATCAGTGTATAGGAAATGTTACATAAGCCAAATGACTAAAAGTGTAGGAGTCACATGTCATCCATACTGGTAGGCAGTATAGTTGTAGAGTGCTTGGTGTGGAGAAGCACAAACTCAGAGTCGAAAAAGAAACAGCATAGTTGGGAGTTCTCTCTAAGAATCGATTTCTAGCCAAATGAATCCTTTTTGCAACATTAATCAATGTTCTAATAATGTATACTTTGCAGTGTGTATGCAGTTCTAGGATGAAAGTTAATAGTTCACTATTCTATATTAGGACTTTAAGTTATAAATGCAAGTAACAAAAAAGATGTCTCTTTTGAAAGCAGTAACCTGCTGATCTGTTTACATCATACACACTCTGTAATCTACTTGGTACACGTTCTTTGCAGCAGGCATATTAACCCTCTGCACTAACTTCACATAAGTCAAATCATCAACTATGCAAAATGCTGATCTCTCTCCAGGACGTTAATTAATCACAGGAGTTATTGTGACATTTATGTGAGGCCTGGTAATTGCTGAGGGAAAGAAACGCTGCAGCAGGTGCTTCAAAAGCATAATAAACTTTCAAGCACGGCGCCCCCAGGAAGCCAGCACCTGGTGCGATGGCACCGGTCGCACCGCCCTAAAGCCGGCCCTGTATAGAGCTTGGGAAAGCCAAAAACCTACCTTCTAGTCAACAGTTCTTCTGGCTATAACTAGTAACCCTCCACCTTCCTATGTTCTGTAGCTTCCTTGCTTCAAACACTAAGGGGCATATCAGCAACAACCGGCGATAATTATCGCTAAGCGCACTTAGCGCTAAGATAATTATCGCCGGCTAACGTGGGTTTTTATCGCTGAGATAGCGTGCTATTAGCAACGCTTATCTCAAAAGCGATAAAAATCCTAGCGCTAACTGCCCAACGTGAGATTATCTCTGGAAACCCAGCGATAATCTCATGAAATGTGGCGTTAGCTTGTTGATAGGGCCTCACAAACTTAGCCATGATATCAACCTTCCATAGGATATCATGGCTAAGTCAGTCCTGAAGCAGGCGTAAAGAAAGTAGGGATAACAGGGGTCTTATGCTTCATAGCATGGGGCTTGATGATAGGAGAAATGTCGCTTAGCAGTTGTGAGAAGGTGGCCTGGTATATGCTGTCCACTAATTAAAGTGGGCACCTTGTACCAGTCCGAACAATTCTTATTGATGATTAGGTTAAAGACAACCTTTATTGAAAGCTATCCTAGTGGTAGCTGTGGAGAGCAGCCTTCAGGCCAAGTCTCTCAAAGGAATGTAAAGCAGCTTGGTTTACCAGATTATAACCTCTTGAATGACCAACTGAAAGGAGAACAACACAAGGTATATATAAAATATATGTATTTATTACTAAACTTTCTCTACTAACCTCTTTATGAGATTAGAGAACAAGATACACAATATTTAAGGACTAGAACGACAGTAAATAACACAATACACAGTGGGCACCAGGGGGAGACTAAGCCATATATTAAGAAAGTGGTATAACAACCACGACTTGACTAGACACAGTGTCTAGAGCACGTAGAATCGCTGGGACCCCAAGGAACCACCCAAGGTAGTGACACAGGGGACCCACGGGGGATGCGTGCAGTGTGAGAACACAGCCGTGAGCTCCGTACAATCCTATGGGAAAGTTGCGGTTGGAATTTTAAAGCTTAAGCAGACTTAGGAGAGGACTTGGAGCAAACCCTTTCAAACTTAGAAGGTTCTAAGGCCAGTACCCATGTGAGCACCGGAGAACTTGTGTTATCTAACCCAGGGAAGCCGGGTGCATAGGTGTCAAATGGTGTCGGGAATCTTCGTAGTTTTCAATGGCGTGATGCTGCAAAGTGCGGCTGCCGTGAAGAGGAAAGGTGTCCGGTGTGATCCAAGCCTGGATCGGAGCTGAGAAGGATGTGGAAGCAGAGGGGACATAGTCTAGGTCACTTGCCAGTGACCATGGGCTCAGTAGACGAATGCCCACTGATGTCGGGTGTTTCAGGTGAGATGAGGTGAAGTATGACTCTGCAGCCACGAGGACCAGGAGACGTCGACGGCGACCAAAGTCCGCAGGCGAGCTATCCCACGAAGGATGTCGAGTGCTGGGGGAGTCAGTGTCCGGATTGGAGACCAACAAGCCTTGGCAACTGCAACCCACGCGGTCAGAGAAAAGATTCTTCGGTGTGGACCAGCAAGGTCCTGTGGACTCCCCAAGCGATGGAGAGTCAGAGCACGGCTGGAGCAACCAGGAAAGCCCACGGAAAGTTAAAGTTACCTTCTCAGGGACCCACAGGTCGACAGACCAGGGATCGCGACGGGACCTCGAGAGGCATCCCAAAATACCAGCCCACGGAACCCTTGTGGAGTGTAGGCCAGTAATCTTCGGTGGAATCACTGCTCAGGGTCTGGACTACAAGTAGCCCAAACACAGCCTCAGGGATCGCCAAAAGGCATATGCTGCTGCAAATGTGCACGGTGTCCAGGGGTTCGGGTTGCACGGTCCCCTCGAGGGCTACGGGTCTCAGGTTTGCTGAGAGCACTGGTCGGCCTCAGGGAAGCTTAGGCACCCACCTCCTGTATTGCAAAATCTTCAGAGTCCGTCAGGAGCTGCGTAGATGGAAACCGGTCAGATGCGTCTTTGGTGCCTGCGTTGCAGGGGAGTAACTCCTTTACTCCAACGGAGATTCTTCGGTCATCCAACGTAGTGTAGATAGTTGAAGTGCTTGGTTTCTGTAGCAGATTTTCGTCCAGGTAAATCTAAAGTCCTGTAGCCACGGGTTCCTACTTTATACCCAAGGAAGGGGTGGTACAAACTCTGGGGACCCACCTATGGGAGGGTCAGGACAGAGGGGTGGCTACACCCATGTCCTTTGTCCAGTTTCACGCCAGAGCAGGGGCTGAGAGCCCCTGCAACCGGTTTGAGCTGGAATAGAGGTTCCGAAGGCTGCAGAGGGGCTCTGCTCATGCAGTTGACCCTCTCACATAAAATCCAGTACCCTGCCTTCAGGATTGATAAGGCCTGCCATAGGGGTGACTGATAGGTTAATATGTGCAGTGATATGGATAGATATAGTGAACCTCTATCTAAGTAAGGTGTGCATGCACCACCTTACACAGGCTGCTGTAGCAGACCTGTTGTGTCATTTTGAATGGTCTCTCAGGGGTGCATAATACATGCTACAGCCCCTGAGATGCCTCTGGGTTACATAGGCTCTGGGTATATAGTATACCATATACTAGGGACTTATAAGGGTACCCCAAAATCCAACCTTAAGTGTACCTAAAGTACATGCAATCAATTTAGAGAGCAAGCAGCTAGGCTGGGGTCCTGGGTAGCAGGATCCCAGCCAGAGTAAGTCGAAAACAGTGAAACATCAGCAAAAAGTGGGGGTAACTATAAGAAGCAGATCCTACTCTCCTACAGCAGTGCAGATGCGATTTAGGTTAGTACAACTTAAAATACTACACCGCACATACAACCAGCACATGCATCTCTACACTTGGGGTAAAACACACACAGCGCTCTGCATCAGAGGGTGTCAGCAAGAAGGCACCTTTTTCCATATCTTGTGGGAATGCCTGAGGATAGCTAGTTACTGGCAGGAGGTTACGTAAGCCCTTTCCATCGTCTCAGGTGTGCTGGTCCCTATGGATGCAAATGGCTCCTCCTGATGATTAAAGGTGACTTTGATTGGCCCCGGTACACAGGAATATGGCTGGCCCTAGCGGCTGGGATAGCCAAAAGGAACATTGCAAGGAGGTGGGGGTCGCCCTTGCCGCCAACACTGGGAGAGTAGGAACGAGACCTGGATTGGTGCCAGAGGGCAGGAGAAATGGTCTATAAATGAAGAGGATGCGCAAAAAAGTGGGAGGAAATATGGTCGGTATGGCGACAGTATAGACTGGGCTTTGGCGTTCAGGACCATCACCCATAAAGGCAAGGAAGTGCAGCTCTGTTTATGTCAAAGGCGTGACCTTGCCGACTGTATGTATATACTAGTAGGGGTTGTGCCTCCTGAAATGAATACTATTGATGTTTTTATGTCCACCAAGGAGCATAAGGTGGCAAGATTGAATTGTCAACTTGGTACAGATTACTGTAACTACTGTTACTTGTGGTCGATTGAGCAAACAGTTAATAAAAACATGTTTTAAAAAATAAAAAAATGAAGAAAATGTATCGCTATTATCTCAGCAATATATGTGTAAGTACAATATATTATTTTATATACAGCAGTTTAATACCTATTGTGATAAATCCTTATTCAAAGCGTTTTAATAGAATACTTATTAATATGTACAATCCAGATCAGTGGAAGCCTTTTCTTTTGTAAAAGAATGAACTTCTTTTTAATTATCGAACAATCTGATAATGAACACACTACAAATGAAATGGCCCCTAGGCATGACCAATATGGAAAATTATAGTTGGCAGTGACAACAGGTTTTCAGAGTCTTTATGAAAGTTCATAGAGAATGGAATCCCCACTCCAACTTTCCGCCATTCCCAAGTCACTAAGAATCACCCTGGGCAGCAACCCCCCCATCTAGGAACACATTGCCAAGAGACCAAAGATGATCTGATATCAACTCTCTGTGCTAAATAAAGTGGAACCATTCTCTTCAGAAAGCAACTTTAGTACCCCTGTTTAAGCCCTCGTACACTCGCATTTGAATGATAGCAAGTCAATGCTCCCTGGTCACTTAGAAAGACTACACATTGCCCCGCCTTTAAGGGTATCCCACATGCCACAGCACATCTCATGCATGGCCTGAAGAAACATGACATCTCTGCAATACTGATCAAAGCACATTGGCTCTCCCCACTGGCAAGCACCATTTTCAAACCTAGCTGCACCATATATATAGCCATCATGACCAGCACCCCACGAGCTCACAATCTCTTGCGGTTCTTGGTTCACCTGCAGACATGGCACCATTAGACTGAAAGCAAAGAATTGAAAAAAGATATATATTTTTTAAAATCCCAATGCAACAGGCCTTCTCCACCTCCGCAACCAGGTTCGGGAACAACTTTTCGGTCTCCATCTGTACCATCCCAACCCTGCTTCAATTTAGGAAAGAGCAGAAGACACACTTCTTTAAAGAACACTACATCATGATGCTGTAGTAGTCCACTTCTGCTCCAGTTCTGGCCATGGCATACTGTTTTTTTCCCAAGCCATGCTACATAGCTGCCGCTCTGCTTTACAGCACGTTATTTTAGAGCGCATTTACAACGCGCACATACACCATTAAGCCTCTTGGCGCTAAGGTAATAAAGGCAACACCTGTCAGTCAGAATGAATTACTAGGCTTGTCTGAAAAGCCAGGTTTTCAAAAGCATTCTGAAGCCCATATAATTGGTGGACGATCTAATGTCTGGAGGAAGAGTATTCCAAGTTGAAGGCGCCAATGCAGATAAACTAGCCCCTCCTAGTCTCTTTGTTTTACTTCTTGGGACTGTGAGTAAATTCTGATGAGCAGATCCGAGATGACGATTTGGGGTATAACATTGGTTTCTGGACAGCTTTTGCTGTAAAGAGATTTAAAAACCATGCAGGTTGTTTTAAAGATAGTTCTCTGAGCCACAGGGAGCCAGTAACTTTTTCAACAGAGGTTTAGTGTGACAATGTCTTTGCTGACAGAAAACCAACCGGGCTGCCTGATGTTGGATTAGTTGCAACCTATGATTGAGGCCAGAGGGGAGTCCCAGATAGAGTATGTTAGCATAGGCAATCCTATATATCACTTATGCCATCAGAATATGGATAACAGCATCCACTGTGAAGTATCTTCTGATTTTCCTTATTTTCCAGAGTTGGAAAAAGCACGCAGAGTACACTGCTCCTATCTGATGTTTCAAGGATAGGTCTAAAGACTGTTCACTGTCTTTTGAGCATGGCGGGAGGGGGTGTCCCATTTTCAAAGGCCAAAATAAAGGATTCCATTGATGTAATTGGTTAATTTTGTGACCACAATTTCAGTTTTGTCTGAATTCAACTTCAGTTGGTGGCCATTCATCCAGTCTCTTATAAAGACCATGGTATTTTCGGAAAAATACCAAAGAGAACCTGTTGTTGTCATTGGTGAATATCAGCTGCATATCATCAGCATAGTTGTATACTTTCACCTTTTGCTCCTGGAGACAGTGGATCAATGGGCGGATGTAGTTTTTAAATAAATGAGGGGATAGGGAGGAACCCTGAGGCACTCTGCAGCTCAGTTGAACCTTGTCAGAGGAAAGCAGTGGAAGATGGACCGATTGGACTCGATGTGTAAGAAAGGAAGTCACCACTGCAGATCAATACCCTGCAATCCTGCCATATTGACATGGTCGACCAATATAGTATGGGCAACCATGTCAAAAGCTGCCGAGGGGTCAAGCAAAACCATGGCCTGAGTAAAGTCATGATTCGCCTGTTTCCTCCTAACATCCAACACAGAGAAATTGACTGTCTCCATTGAGCGGGCAGGACAAAAGCCAGCCTGATGGGAATCGAGATTTCCAGACTTCTCCAAGAAAGAACAGAAGTGTTGCGCAACATGGGTGTCTAGCAGTTTAGCAATTTTAGTATGTCTAAAAGACATTGACAAAGCCAATAGCTTTCTCATAGGAATGACCTGTTGGCTTTGCCAATGCTTGTTCTTGCATGTTTTATTGTTGGGACTGAATCGAAAGGGTGGCTGTAGAATATTTTGTTAGCCTTTTTTGTAAAATTTGTTAATTTGTGTTTGGTACCAAACCAATATGTTTTTCCCTATAAACGTTTTTTAGGAATAGATCTACAACGTAATGTCAATTCGGATTTTTCCATAGTAACCTATTATCTGTTTCATGAAAAATCTGCTTTCATCCTTTTATAATGAATTCTTAGAAATATTTAACATTTTAAAATGGTATCAGCCCAACTTATAAATCACAAGGTCAGGGTAGAGGATGTAGCCTTAAGGCTAGAGCGGTCGACCTCGAAGCTGGGGAACCGGGTTCGAGTCACGGCAACGATGCTCAACATCCTGTGATTCTGGGCAAATCACTTAATCTCCCCGTGCCTAACAAAAATGAATGAGTCCTTCTGTAACAAAACTGGTGCTATGTAAAGCGCTCTGATACCCGATGTCTCGGGTCTAGTTCGCGCTATATAAAACTCTTTAAAAAAAATATATATATATATATATATATATATATACTAAAGTGTAAACTGACCAGCACAGCTTGATATCGAACTAATATTTTGCAGATTTAGAGAGTGCCTGTATGTGTGCCTAACATAAAACAGGATAACTGCTGTGTGAGGTTCCTGTTGGGGAGCATATATTAGATGGTATACCATATTTGTTGCATAGTGCCTGGTGCAGCATAAGACTGACATTATGGGATTACTCGAAATTTAAAATAAATTGGTTTTCAAAACCCCTATTCTGGTTTCAAAATAATTTTATTCTCAAAGTCCCCATGCAAACGCTTTACTAAAGAAACTGACATTTTTCTTTTTCAGTACTTATTTTGTAAATGTTTTTCTTCATCCTTAGCAGTGCAAGGCGTACTAATGTAATGTTTTTTCTGTTTTAGTCTGCGACTATCCCATTGTTTATGAGCAATAAAGACATTGCTGCAGAAGCAGTAAGTATATATTTTAAATTATGGTTGATGTTCTTATTCTGTGTTAAGAACTAAAGTGAACCATCCTATTTACATCCTAGGTTACAGGCAGCGGTAAAACGTTAGCTTTTGTGATTCCCATTTTGGAAATTTTACTCCGACGGGAAGAAAAGTTAAAGAAAATGCAGGTAAGAATTCTTTAGAAAATGCTAAAATTATTTTGCAGAACTTCAGATTGCTAGTAATTTTCTTCATGCTTATGCGAGGACAAAACTGTATTTGCTGAAGATCAAATTGCCTTTTTTTTTGCCTTTACAATCAAGCTTGAACGATCAACAGGCACCATGGAGAAGGGCCTACCCTCCAATTCTTTTTACCGTTGTAAGTGCAAATGCCCCATTATGGCTCCCTGCCTCAGTGTGCTTGTTGCACTCATGAACAACACACCCACCAAAGCAACAAGTTATGTAACATATTTGATCACCCTTACCTGCGACCATTACAATGAAAACATTGCACAAGGAGAACATAGATCTCATAGGTATTTACAAATAAATGTATCTCGACAACGAGGACAACAGCCACTGTTGTGACTGCAATCACTGAGAGCGTTTCATGCAGTGATGAAACACATTCTTTTCCCTAACTGGACCTTTGTACCCACAATTGTCACACCTCTGGGCCACATGTAAGTCCCTTGTAAAAGCTGATACAAAGGGCCATGTGACCAGTAAAGGCCTCTGAGGGCTGCAGCATGTATTGTGTCACCCTCCGAGACCCCTCATCTTAACACCCCCAGCCAGCCATGGCAGGCTGCGTGTTTTTGTGCAGACCAAACTGAAGAGTCGACATGTTACACATCCCTGTGTTCCATGCCCACCAACACTACCTGTGGCATGGGTACGTCGCCCCTCTAGAAGCCTTACAGCCCTAAATGCAGGGTGCGCCACACCCAGGTCAGGGCTTAGCTGCAAGATCAATATGCCCCTACAGTGCCTGTGCCATTCGCAGACATTGTAAGTGCAGTGAAGCCATTTTGAAATGCATATCACTGAAGTCTAGAAAGTTTTGTATCAAAGGTCTAAGCACATAAAACCCACACTATTCCAGTGTGGGATTTAATGAAAAATGCACTCAGAAGTCATCTTAGAGGTGCCCCCTGAAAAATTACCAACACTGGTGTGGTTCCTGACTGGCTCCCAGCCATCTGCTACAACCATACATGTTTCTGGACCCCTCAGTTGAGAGCCTCCGCTCTCTGTGTCTGGAAACAAAGCACCTCCTGGGCAGAGGTGTCATACCTCCTCCCCCAAGGATGGGCAGGGTCCTCAAAGAGGGTGCTTCAAAGGCTTGCCGCCTTTGCTAGCTGTCCCCAGCCTTTTGATGCTATCAGCAGCTGTCTCCCACCTGTTTAAGTGCGAGAACCGGCGGGAAAAGCTAGCCAGGAAGAGAGGTGTGCCCACCTTTGCCAACCCCACCCCTCAGGTGGTGGTGGCAAAGTGAAGGCCACCTCTCAGTCCACGCGATCTTGCAGATGGGGGACCCCTCCAATCAAAAAGAGGCCTATGCCCCCCCACCCCAGAGGGTGGCATACTAGGGGGTGTAGAAATCCCAGGGAAAGGACCGATTGGTCCCAACATACACACCCCTGTAATGCCCCTAAATCTAGGAGTTGGTGGATCAGCAGTGAGATTTACAACTTTGTATTTGTTGGACCACTTGGTCAACACCTGATCACATGACAATCCCAAAACTGCCTCTAGTCATTTTTTGAATTGACAATTTGTTTTCAAATTCTTAAGTCTTGTTAGGGCTTTGGTTAAGTCCCTCTAGCATTTGAAAAAGTCTCAATCTCACTGTAGTTAGGGGTGAAAGGGTTTAGAGGTATTTCACCAACAACTGCCATAGAGAATAGAGTGGATGAGACCGACATATAGAGATGGCAGAGTTAAGATCTCTATGCAAACTCAAGAAAATACACACTTCCAAGGTCAAGCTTCAGGCGCTCTTGGCAGAGTACTCCAGGGACCATCCTTCTGAGAGGGAAGATCCCCCCCCCCCCCCCCCCTCAGAAATCGATAAAACCAGTGATGGGGAGGATCTCACCCAACCCCCACCACTAGATGGAGAGAACAGGGCCCATGTGCCCCTGACTCCAAGAATTGCACTCACCACCCCTTGAACCCACACAGGTGGATCAGGTCTTGGTGAGATCACTGAGGACAGCCTCAGTGAAGAGGATAACCTTCTAGCGAGGTCGGCCCAAAGATTAGACCTAGAGTCCAGACTCCTGGCTCTAGAAAAAGTATGATTAGAGATGGGCTGGAGAACGCGCCCGGAGGCGCTACATTTACCGAGGCTCCCTCGGTGGAGCGGGGGGTCCTTGCTGCAAAGCCTATCATTGTGAATAGCGCAGTTCTTACCTGCTATCCTGGTCACCAGTGAGGAGCCCGTAGCCTTCAATCCTTCGTGGCTGCCTGTCTCCCCTGCCGCCTTCGTCACCTGAGGCCGCAGCAGGGGGAAACTACAGGTCCCAGCATCCTCCCTGGCTCCGCCCATTTCCGCTGGAGAACGCGCCCGGAGGCGCTACATTTACCGAGGCTCCCTCCGCGTCGCGGGCGATGCCGGGCTGAGCCCGGGCAGAAGGCAGGCCGTCTGTGGCCGTCCGTGGTCGAATAAGGTCGGGTTGGGCCGCCCTCTGTGCATCTAGCTGTGGTCCTGTGGATAAGTACATTTTAATTTCATTTTCTGTTGGCGATTGAGGGACTGTGCTGTGTGCCTTGGGACCTGATCTGGACAGAGTTCTTAATTGCAAATGTCAACTCGCTCCGGTAAAAGTTTGAGGGGGGGGAGGGGAGGGTGATGGGGGGAGTATGATTGGCACCATGGATCGTTTTATTACACGTGTGGCCAACGTAATTGACAAGGAAATTGGCATGGCCGAGCGCCGCTTGTCGCGAGGGCCTCATAGTAGCCGACGCTCATCGTTGGGTTCATTTGCATTGGTGCCTTCACCTGAACGTGGCCAGGAGCCCCCTTCCCTTGTCCCCTTTCCCCTGGACCATCCCCGGGTGGCTGCCCTGAGAGCCAATTTAGATGATCTTGAAGTGCTGACAGATTCAGTGCTCCAAGTTGAATCTAACTTGGTCATAGATACAGCTACTAATGAGGCAGACACCTTGCTTTTGCCCTTGGCCAGTCTTCCCACCCACGCAAAAACAAATGTAGTTCCAGCCTTAGTGGTACAGGCGGAAATCCATCCTGCCCCTATTAAAAGGAAAAGGCTGCTCACCCCGCAGAAAGGCAATCTGGCTAAAGTTTTTAAGCGGCCCAGGCGGATTGGCACCAGGTCGGGTGGGGCGAAAGTGGGGCAAGATTCCTGCCCACCGCAGGGAGCTCTAGAGATGGAGATTTTAGGTGGGACATTGAATACTGGTTGTGGAGTACCGCTCGGAAACTCCTTAACACAACCACCTTCTGATTCCCTACTTGTTAATAATTTAGAGAAATTGATGAAATCCTTACTTCTCCCAGTGTTGGACAAAATCGAGGGTGGACAAAATGGAGCAGGTAACCCTGGACAATTTTTTTCTCGCTAAAATCATTTATTAAACTACAGCTGAGAAATAGGGAGGATGGCCAAGGGAGAGGGAATACTAGTAGGGAGTCATCTTTAGTGCCTCAAAGCTTAGTCTCTTCAATAGACACCACAGCAGTTGTACTCGAGGCGCCTGCTTGTGTCCCACAGCCTACTTCTACAACTACAAGGGTGGGAAGGAAGGTCTGTCGGCAACTGAATCTGCAGATAAAACCAAGCCTACTAAAACCACCAATATTACGTTAGGAAAAATGAAGACTTGCATCGTAGCCTCTGGTATTGCTCCCAAAGATAGTTCCACTACCCCTGCTATTAGGCCTGTAGCTTCAAGCCCACCTAAGATCCTAAACCCTGAAGAATTGAATCCTGCAATAGCTGGTTTACATTCGTCAAGCGAAGGATTAGGCGAGGGAAGGGCGTCTAATGTCAACCTCCCCCCTGCCTGCCAGCCTTATGTAGCTGTCTTGATTGGGGTGCCAGTGCTTAGCCCGGGTAAGCGGGAGACCTTTGAGGACCTATACAATAAGACCCTTTTTTGGCTCAAAGAAAATAGGCCTTTGCCTAAACCCTTGGGGGGTCGGATTATACATGTTAGGAGAGTTGGTTGGATTGGTCCTCAACAAAAAACCATAAACGGCGACTGTATTATCGTAAATTTCGACGACCCAAGAGTGGCTAGTTATGTTTGCAGTAGGCCTCGGAGGGTGTATAGTTCACCCGTTGGTGGGGGCCAAATTGATACATACGATCTTAATTATTTTTATTCCCCAAACTTGTCTGGGAAGACCACTGGCTTCTATGGGCGGGAGGAGAGAGGTGGCAGACAGTTCCATGGACCCCTTCTCCACCCTAGCTTCTCTGTCAAGCCTCCATACCAGCCACGAGATTGGCCTCTGCAACATTATTGACTTACCACCAGCCCAACAAGGGAAATATATATCGAGGTAATAGAGGAGCTACCAAGCATTAGTCAATTGACTGGTGCGGAATTGCTGAGGTCACCTGTTCATACTCTAGCTAATATAAATCCCCCTAGGGAGCAATTGCATTCATCTCTGCTTTATTCAAAAGCGCTAGTTCCATCCTCCCAAACCAAGGCTGCTCTGATGGAGGTTATCACAACTATAGAGACCTTGTCGCTGCCGGCCATTGAGACAACTCCAATTACTGCTAGCCCCCCCCTTGTTAGTAATATGGAGTTAGGGCGGGAAGAGGGAGGCAGTGTCTCATTGAAGGTTGTTAGCTGGAATATAGCAGGTCTTGGACGGAATTTGGGTATACCAGATTGGAATGCCTTGATTGAATCGTTTGGGATCTGTCTATTCCAGGAGACCTGGTCCCTGGAACCTCAACACAAGATGGGTTTTACCACCTATTCTGTCCCTGCCATACGCCCTAAGGGAGGGAAAGGCCGTCCTTCGGGAGGGCTGACAATTTGGGTGAATATTTCCTTGCGTTACTCTATCAAGTCTATTACCACTAAGTCTCCTGATCTCCAAAGGCTAATAGTTAGAGGCCCTTGTGGAGGGAAAGTACTTGAAATTTTTAATATCTATATTAGAGGAGCACGGGGGGGTTCTTCTACGTTATCCTCAACTGGCATTGACGAGGAACTCGGAAATATTAAATCTGATGCCTATATCTTGCTAGCGGGGGATTTTAATTGCACGTATGAACCCCTTGCTGCGGATGATGTGCTGGGCAATAGAGAAGACGACACTAGGAGAGGCATTCCAATATTGCAACTTCCTCCTATTAGGAGATGGAATCAAGGTGCTATTGATCTCAATGCACTTTGTATGGAGTATAACCTTAGAGCCACTAATGGCAGATCCAACTCAGACCTAATGGGGGCCCACATGTTCAACAGAGTAGGGCATTCCTCACGGATTGACTACATTCTGCTGAACTATTGTTTGTGGCCCTATTTGTTGGATATGGTGGTTTTGCAGTCTACTGACAGTGACCACAATCCATTGTCACTATCCCTGTGCCCCTTCTGGTTGGGCCAGTCCCCTCCTCGAATCCCTCGTATGTGGAGAGCTACCCATGAAGTATGCCCCTCAAATTGTGGTAGGCGCCTAAAATGGAATAATTTTGCTGCCAGGGAGTGTAAGATTCAGGAGGTAAAGTTAATAATGTCCAATATTCCCCAACGCCTAGATTCTCCCCCTGCTAGTGCACAGGAGATCTCATTATTGTTCGACCAAACCACGCATGCACTAGGCGATTTATTCTTAGTCCCCAATGTGGGTAAGAGACGTAATCCAAGAGGCGCCACAAAGGGCAACGTCGGGTGGTTTACTCCTGTTTGCCGAGAGGCCAAAAGGGAACTAATCAAGGCAGTTAAATCTAAGAACAGAGCCTTGATTAGTGCTGCGAGGGGTAATCAAAGGAGAATTATAAAGGAGGCTAAAATTGCATGGGAGTACCAGTTTTGGCACGATCTAAAAGCCACTAGCATAAGGAAGGACTCCGAGGGTTTCTGGGACTTACTAAGAGCAAGGGACAAGCCTGTGGACTCCTTAATTACATGCAATATAACCGAGGATGCATGGTTTGACCATTTTTCCCTGCTTTACTCTGTGGCCCTGAGTGCGGGGACATGTCAGACAGAATGCTTTTCTGTAGAACCCTGTGAACTTACTGAGGAGCATATGTTCACAGTTAAGGAAGTGGCGGGGGCAATTACATGTCTTGTCCCCAATAAAGCGGCAGGCCCGGATGGGTTGCCAGGGGACTTATTACGTATCAACCCAGTAGAGTGGGGGAAACTTATTGCTGCCCTACTGAATGCTAGTTTCAGTGGGGCAACTTTCCCAGGCTCATGGAAGGGTGCCGAAGTTGTTCCCATTTTTAAAAAAGGGAGTCGGGTCGATCCCGCTAATTATCGCCCCATAAGTCTTTTAGACTCCTCACAGAAAGTGGCAGGCAAAGTGATCTTGGGTAGGATACTGCAATGGATGGAGGAAAAAAGTATTCTCTCTGATTTCCAGGCCGGTTTTAGATCAGGTATGGGGACGATAGAGCAATCTTTTCGGCTTTTGATGCTCTATTGGAAAGTGGTTGTACTGGGCAAAGGCAGTCTGTATCTCGCTTTTATAGATTTGCGGACTGCCTTTGACCTGGTCCCGCGCAACCAACTTTGGGGTGTGCTGAATGATCTGGGCATCCCCCCGTACCTTCTAAGTCTATTGATAAAGTTGCATGCCGACAACTTTGCCCAGATCAGGTGGAGTAATCAGGGTCAAAAAACAAATCGAATACCTGTAAATAGAGGAGTACGCCAGGGGTGTGTTTTAGCCCCCACTCTGTTTTCCTTGTATGTAAATGGAGTGGTGGAATTTTTATCGGAAGTTCCATCAGATGCACCATCCCTGGCCGGTAGAAAAATACCTACTCTTCTATTTGCAGATGATACCCTCCTGATCTCCAAGACCCCTGTAGGCCTGCAGAGCCTGTTATCTAGGTTCAAATCCTTTTGTGATGCAAGGGGGCTAGTTATTAATACTGGGAAAACTAAGTATTTAGTTCTCAATCCCCCGAAAAAGACAGTCAAACCACCAATTTTAGATGCTGTCCCTTTAGAGAGGGTTACTGAGTTCGACTATCTTGGCATCCGCCTCTGTGACTCGATGAGTTGGGAATGTCATTTACAAAAGATGTTGTTGACCCATAAAAGGGTCTTGGGTGTCCTTCTCAAGGAACAACGTGCCTCAACCCTAAAACCTATTGTAACAATTCTTGACATCTACAAGGCAAGGGGCGTTAATGCAGTTTTATATGGGGCAGAACTTTGGGGTACACATAGGGCGGACCAGCTAACTCGCTCGGAACATAAGTTTCTGAAAGATTTAATGGGACTTCCTTATAGTACCCCAACACTCCCACTGCTTTTGGATATGGGGTTAAGATCAATTGGTGATCAGGCTAGACTCCGCCCTCTCCTTCTATGGGCAAGAATCTGGAGAGTCCCAGAGTTGTCTTGCTTTGCGGAAGGCCTGACTGATGTGTTGGAGTCACCGGGCTGGTCTAAGATACAATGGTTGAGGGAAGTCAAGCGTCTTCTCTTCAACATGGGCCTCGGTAATGCCTGGGTTAATAGAACTGCCCCCCCTAAACCTGTGCTAAAGAAATTATACTGGAATTGGGTAGCCGATAGTAGATCTGGTAATTCCAATTTGTGCAGGACCTCCCTGGACTTCCTATTAGTAAAAGATATGCCCCTTTGCGAACCCTACTTGGACATCATTATAAAGCGCAGTGATAGAGCATTGTACTTTCAATTCAGGATAGGCCTACTTCCTGTAGGGGAACTTACCTCTAGGTGGAAGGCCTCGGCTCAAACTGTCGATATGTGCCCATTTTGTGAGCATAGGATAGAGTCAATCCCACACCTGTTTTTTGAATGTCCGGCCTATGCTCTTCCCCGCAGTAGGTGGTTAAAACCACTATGCAGAGAACTTGGGACAAGGCATTCTAAGGAGGCCTTACGTGTTCTAAAAAATGATCCCCGCCCACTATTTGCTTGTGGTATAGCTAAGTTCCTGGGTTGGGCATGGCGCATTAGATCATCTAGGCGTTCCTATCTTGTTTAATTTGTTCTTAAATGATTTTATTTAATTTATTGGGGTCATTTGTAATATGAATTGCTTGTTAATGTACTGGCTCCTTTTATTCTCTTACTGTTCTGTACTAAATGTACTGCTTTTTAAGATATTGTCTATATCGAAATAAAGCCTATGATGACTGACTGACTGACTGACTGATTAATTAGAGATGGGCCTACCCCCATCAATGGCAGGAATATCAAACCTAGGGAGAAAGAAAGTTCTTATGACCCTAAAATCCCCAAAGGTATTGTCCCCAAATATGAGGAAGGTGATGACATCACCAAATGGTTCACAGCTTTTGAGAGGGCTTGTGGAATGAGGCAAGGGAAGAAGTCCCACTGGGGGAGGCTTACTTTGGCAACTGTTTTCTTGTAACTGCAGAGACAGAGTCCTGACCCCCTGTGGCCTATGACCTCATAAAGGGCACACTGATTCAGGGCTTTGGGCTCACAACTGAGGAGTATAGGATTAGATTCAGGGTGGCTCACCAAACCCCAAACCAATTCTGTGTTGATTTCATGGACTACTGAGTAAAAACACTAGATGGTTTTTAAACTGGAAGTGATGTGCATGACTATGTTGGTCTTTACAATCTCCTGATAAAAGAGCACATGTTAAGTAATTGCACTAATGAAACGTTGCATAAGTATCTGGTGGACCTAGGTCTAATTTCTACCCAAGGATTGAGAAAGATGGCAGACCATTGGGTCAAGACAAGGGTGACCAAAGCTTCCACTGGGGTGACCAAAAGAAAAGGGTCACAAAACCTGCCGAAGGGAAAAGGGGGTGTTTCCCCCCCACCCCCACCAAAAGATAAAAAGCAAGAGTCTTTTAAAGGCCCTGTTCAGGAGGGTAGGTCCCAGAAGTCCTCCTAGCCCACTGGTGGAAATAAGTGTAAAAATGTTGGTCGCCTAAAGAAATGGTGTCGCAACTCTAGGAAGGTTGGACACCCAACTGGAGATGCCGCCTTTTTCAACAGAAATGCCCCATGTCCCCCTCCAGGTAGTAATGGTGTGGCAAATCTCCAGATGGGATCAACAATGCCCAGAGCAAATCAGGGTCCACACTGAAGCTGTCTTAGTTTCTCAAGGGGAGGTAGCAGTGGCCACTTAAGCTGTCTGGCTCCCTAACTTAAAAACTTGCAATACCCCTTAGTGAATGGGACTAGGATAGAAGCCCTGAGGTATATAGGTGCCAGTGTCACTATGGTGAGAGATACACTGGTTTCCCCAGGACAATACCTGACTAGAAAAGCATATCCAGTCACCAATGCTGACCGTGTTACCACAGTCCATTCTATGGCTATGATGACCTTAAACTTGGGGGGAGGGGTGGGAAGAGATTACTGGCCTGAATCAAGTAGTGGTCTCTCCAACACTTCCAGCTGCCTGTCTGCTTGGAAATGACCTTGGCCGCAAGTCTGTCCCACTCCTGAGAGCCCGAAACAGCGAGTTGCTGACCAGGATAAGGAAGATGCCAGTGGCTCCCACAGAGCCTTTTTGGAAGAGGGACTCATGTACACTGAGGCTGGAGACCCCAAACCGGTGTCACTAGGAGAGTGGTAGTGCCTCAACAGTATAGGGAGTTCTTACTCACTTTGGCCCATGACATCCTACCTGGTTACCTGGGCCAGACTATAACTTGGGAAAGGCTTGTCAGCCAATTCTACTGGCCCCAGATGTCCCAGAAAGTGAAGGAGTTTGTCAGCTCCTATGTAACCTGCCATGCCAATGGCAAAACAGGTGGACACCCAAAGACCCCCGTAATTCCACTGCCTGTGGTTGGGGTTCCCTTTGAAAGGGCTGGTGTGAACATAGTGGGTCCACTTGAGCCACCTACAGTCTCAAGAAACACAATTATGCTGGTACTAGTGGATCATGCTACCAGGTATTCTGGAGCAATTCCCTTAGGACTACTACAGCTCCTGCAGTAGCCAAGGCCCTCATTGGTGTCTTCACTAGGGTTTCCTAAGGCGGTGGTTTCAGACAGAGATATCTTCTTCATGTCTGTAAACAAAACACAATGGTCCAGCACTCAAATTTCAATCAAGGTACATAGGAGGTATTTAAATTCAAGTATGCATTTGTGAATCACATTTCATAAGAGCAAATAACAGTTCAGCAGAATTATTTTCATCAAATTCTTTATTCAGAACTTCTTTCCAGCAAGATAAAAAGACCGTAGCCAACGCGTTTCATCCTCACGGACTTCTTCAGGGCAAAAGAAACTTTTTCTTGCGGTCTGCGCTGAATTCATTCATAAATAGGATTTCTCCTTCTAAAATCTGAATGTATCTGAAGATTCAAATGTCATGTATGGTAGCTATTATAAACTTTGATTGTTGAGTTCCTCACAGTAGGGAGTTAGTCAGTATCAACCATTCTCCTGTTCTGATTCCTGATTTGTTTTCGGATTCGGTCAGCCGGCACGGTAGCGTGGCGTCAGTCAAGTTTTCATGTCTGCATACCTGAAGCACATTTGGGATGCGTGTGGAGTGAACTACAAATTCATTTCCCTTTACCACCCACAAACCAATGGATTTGTTGAGAGATTCAACAAGACATTGAAGGGCATGATCATGGGGCTTCCTAAAAAACTCAAAAGGAGACAGGATGTCCTCTTTTCATGTCTGATTTTCACTTACAGAGAGGTGCCGCAGAAGGGAGTAGGGTTTCCCCCTTTGAACTTCTGTTTGGCCATGCTGTGAGGGGACCACTTGCTCTTGTAAAAGAAGGGTGGGAGAGACCTCTCCATGAACCTAAACAAGATGTGGTGGACTATGTACTAGGCCTACATTCCAGGATGGCAGACTTCATGGAAAAGCCATCCAAAAATCTTGAGCCCAGCAAACCACTCCAGAAGCTGTGGTATGACCAAAAAGCTGCACTGGTGGATTCCTACCAGGGCAACAGGTATAGGTTTTGGAGCTTGTGGCACCAAGGGCTCTCCGGGACAAGTGGAGTGGCCATTACCTTATCCTAGAGAGTAAGGTCACCTACTTGGTAGACCTGGCAATAGCAAGCACACCAAGAGGGTGAGGATCAGGAGAAAGAGAATGAACCTCTCCCAGATCTCCTCTGCTACAGTCCGCAAAAGTGGTCAGTTGATGAAGTTATCTATTCAGAAACCCTTACTGTCCTACAGCAGGCTGATTGCAGGCATGTCCTGAAGCAGTATGCTGGGCTCTTCTCCTTGACCCCTGGCCTGACACACCGGTGTACCCATGATGTGGACACTGGGGACAGCTTGCCTGTCAAAACCAAAATCTATCGACAGTCTGACCAAGTCAAGGAGAGCATCAAAGCTGAAGTCGGCAAGATGCTTGAGTTAGGGGTTATTGAACCCTCTGAAAGTCCCTGGGCTACCCCAGTGGTCTTAGTCCCCAAACCTCAGCCCCAGAGTGGAAAAAGAGAGAGGAGGTTCTGTGAGGACTATACAGGGCTCAGTGCTGTCACTAAGGCAGATGCTCACCTCATACCCAGAGCTGATGAATTAGTGGCAGCCCAATTTCTCAGCACCTTTGACTTAACTGCAGATTGGCATGGCCCCAGGAGCCAAAGAAAAAACAGTATTCTCCACACCTGATGGGCATTATCAGTTTACTGTGATGCCCTTTTTTTTTTTTAAAGAATGCTCCTGCAACCTTCCAAAAGTTTGTGAATCAAATCCTTGCTGGGTTGGAGACCTTTAGTGCAGCATATCATGATGATATTGCTGTTTTTAGCTCCTCCTGGCAGGATCACCTCGTCCACCTGGGGAAGGTTTTACAGGCCCTGCAATCTGCAGGCCTAACTATCCAGGCATCTAAGTGCCAGATAGGTCATTGAACTGTTGTATACTTGGGCCACCCTGTAGATGGAGGCTAAGTGCAACCTTTACAGCCCAAGATCCAGACTATTCTGGACTGGGAGGGTCCAACAACCCAGACCCAGGTCAGGGCATTCTTTGGCTTGACTGGGCACTACAGGAGATTTGTGAAGGGGCATGGGTCCATTGTGACCCCCCCCCCCCCCTACTCACAGAACTTACCTCCATGAAGTTGCCCAAGTAAGTGAACTGGACAGTGACATTTTGAAAGGCTTTTGACACCCTGAAACTGGCAATGAACTCGGCACCTATTCTGAAAGCTCCAGACTACTTCAAGTAGTTCATTGTGCCAACTGATGCCTCTGAGCTAGGGATAGGAGCGGTCCTATTCCCAACCAATGAATGTGGCCAGGATGTACCTGTTGCTTTTAAAAGCAGCAGGCTACTCCCCAGGGAACAGCGTTGGAGTGCCATTGAGAGGGAAGCCATTGCTGCGGTTTGGTCCCTGAAGATACTGAGACCCTGCCTGTTTGGAACTCACTTCCTAATCCAAACTGACCATAGACCTCTCAGATGGCTAATGAAAATGAAAGGGGAAAATCCCAAACTGTTGAGGTGGTCTATCTCCCTACAGGGAATGAATGGACTTTACAGTGGAACACAGACCTGGGGCTGCCCATGCCAATGCAGATGACCCTTCCAGGTTCTTCCACTTAGATGATGAAGACTCTCTTGGGAAAGGTAAGTCTCATCACCTTTCCTTTGTGGGGTGGGGGGTTGTGTAGGAAAGTGCCCCTTTTTTTCATGGTTACCCCCTGACGTTTTGCCAGATACCTGATGCCAACTTGAATGAGTGTGTGCTGGGATCCTGCAAACCAGGCTACAGCACCTATGTTCTTTCCCCAAACTATCCCTTTGTACCCATAATTAGCACATCTCTGGGCCACATGCAAGTCCCTTGTAAGAGGTACCCCTGGTACCAAGGGCCTTGTGACCAGAGCAGCCCTCTGCGGGCTGCAGCATGTATTGTGCCACCGTCAGAGACCACTCACCTTAACACCCCCACCCTGCCATGGCTGCATGTTTGGTGCAGACCAAACTGAAGAATCGACATGGCACACATCCCTGTGTGCTATGTCCACCAACGCTGCCTGTGGCATGGATAAGTAACCCCTCTAGCAGGCCTTGCAGCCCTAAAGACAGGGTGCACCATACCTAGGTAAGGGCATAGCTTCAAGAGCAATATGCCCCTACAGTGCCTGTGCTATTCACAGACATTGTAAGTGCAGTGAATCCATTTTGAAATGCATGGGCTGGGAGCTTGTCAACACGAACTCCACAGCTCCATGATGGCTTAACTGATGTCTCTGAAGTTTGGTATCAAATTTCCCAGCTGATTAAACCCACACTGATGCCAGTGTGGGATTTATTTTTTTATAACCAATTTTTATTGATTTTATGAGAGACCAACAAAAGAGAACAATAGACCAGCAGTTTCTACAAATATCAGTGCAAAGTAAAAGTATGATGACATTACACCAGCGTGCATGACCCTGACATGCAAGGGAAAGATAGAGCAGCACCCACCCCAGCCCTCGGTTTCACAACGGAAGTGTCAGTCTTTTATCACTCCAACCCATTTGCCCCACATTCTGCGAAACTTGTTCGGGAATCCTCTGGCCTCGTACAGGGGCTGTTCTTGTGCAGCGCACCAATCAACCCCCCTACGCCAACGTGTCATGGTGGGAGCGGCCGAGCTCAGCCAGTTTGCCACAATGTCCCTCTTGGCCACCATCATGGCCGTGTTTAGAAAGAGTTTGTCATCTCTGGAGCCAGCTATCCCCTCTGTGATTCCCAGGAGCACATTCATTGGGTTGAGAGAGACCTCCCAGCCCAGGACCTCAGTGAGCTCCCCTATTACTGATTCCCAGTAGCGCGTGACTGCGGAGCAAAGCCATACCATGTGGTAAAAATCAGCTTTTGGGTGATTGCAGCGGGGACAGGATGCATCGGGCCGGAGCCCAGCACGGTGAAGGCGCAGCAGTGTGAGGTAGGCGGCGTGGAGATAGTATACTTGGACTAGGCGGAGACTTGCCGAGGCTTTGATTGTTTTGGGGGCCATTAGTGCGTCCCTCCAATCGTCGTCTTCCAGGGACCCAAGCCATCCCTCCCATCTGTCCCTGAGCCGAGATAGTGTGTTGTAAGGGTGCATTAGATACGGGAGATCCTCCCCCACCCCACCCCCCTTCCCCAAGTTGCCAGTCATAATCTGAGCTTCAGGCAGGATGTATTCGGGTAGGGATGTTCCCTCTGACATGTGAGAGTGAAGGGCGTGGCGCAACTGCAGGAGGTGTGGAGAGAGTACCGTTTTTGCAAGTCTTGAAAGGTGCGTATGTGGCCCCCACCCCAGATGTCTCCTAATTGGGAAATCCCAACGAGGTCCCATGCTCTGAAGCCAGATAGGTTGGCGACCTCCCAGAGCCAGGCACCTCGCCACAGTGGGGTATATTGAGTCAGTTTGTCTGACCAGCGGGTGTGGCGAAGAGAAGCCCGCCAGGCCAAAAGCGCCTCACGGGTGACCTCCGGCAGAGTTTGAGGAATGATGTTCCCATACAACACCCCCTGGATGGTATACAATCCCAGGGTGTGCAGTTCCAAGCGATTTGCCAGATCTGACCAGCCACCATTAAACCAGTCATGCAGTGTGAGGAGCTGAGTAGCTAAATAATAAAGGTACACATTTGTCAGCCCCAGGACGCCATCGAAGGGCTGGATCTGGCACTGGGCAAAGGCCACCCCACAGGAACTTGGTGACCAAGCTGTCTATCTGCCGGAACCATGACAATGAGAAGGATAGGGGCGTGTTTTGAAGCATGTAGAGGAACCTGGGCAGAATCATCATTTTAAATAAGGCTATTCTGCTCATAGGGTTCAACTGCAGCGCCTGCCATTTGAGGAGACCAGCACGGGCCTTTTTCACTAGCGGGGTTACATTGAGTGACCAGGCAAGGAATGGGAGGAGGGCAACCCAGATCCCCAGGTATTTGAAGGACTGCTGTCGAAGAGGTATCGATGACTGCCAAACAAAGCACTCCCACGAAAGGTGAAGGGGGACCAGGACTGATTTGGCAGAGTTTAGTTGAAGGCCATAGGATTGTTCGAAGAGACTCAGTGCCCGGAGACACCGGGGTCCAGAGTATGCTGGGTCTGCTAAAAATAGCAGAACGTCATCTGCATACAGGGCGATTTTGTCCTCCTCCAGGCCGGGCAAACTCCAACCCTTGATGTGCTTGTCGGACCGGATAAGACAGGCAAAGGGCACCATCCCCAAAGAGAAGAGGAGGGGCGAGAGGGGACATACCTGCCTCGTGGTGCTCCTGATGGGAAAGGGCAGCAACAAGGCCCCATTAACCAGTACTCGGGCCCACGGTTTACCATAGAGTGGCTTGACTAGGTTATGGAAGGAGGCTCCAAATCCCATCTCTGTCAACACCGCTTCCAGGTACTGCCAGTCCACTGAATCAAACGCTTTCTCGAAATCAACAAGAAGAAGGGACAAGTATGGAGTCAGCTGTTGGCCAGGTGGAGACGTCTAAGGCAGTGTCTGGTTCCCCGAGAGGGCATAAAACCGCACTGGTCGAGGTGGACCAGTTTGGCCAGGTACAGTCGTATGCGGTTGGCTAGGACAGAGGCAAATACTTTGAGCTCCGAATTAATGAGAGAGATGGGGCGGTAGTCAGAGCAGTGCTTCGAGGGAGGCTGAGACTTGGGGATCACCACGATGGTGGCCACATCGGTTTCGGAGCGGAACGAGCCTTTATCAGCCGCCTCCTGATACATTTCCAGAAGGTGGGGAACCAGCGTGTCACAGTAGGTCGCGTAAAACTCCTGCGGGAGTCCGTCTGGCCCTTGTGTCTAACCAGAGGCCATGCACGCTATGGTGTTGTTGACTTCCTCTGGGGTGATGGGGAGGTCCAGCGCCTCCACCTCAGGTTCGCTAAGTCACGGGAGAGGGAACCGCTCGTGATGGAGTAGTTCCGAGAGTGAGAGAGTGGGAGGTTGCGCGGAGTAAAAGGTGGTGTAGAATGCGGCAAATCATTGGGTCACCGCTACTGGGGATCGTTGGACCGCTCCGTCCCGGGCGATCACCTCAGGAATGATACGGTTGGCCATCGGGTAAGTGGCTAGTCGGTGAAGAAATTTCCCTTTTTGTATCTCCCCATCCATACACTCGTGCTACAGAGGACCTCCACAGCAGCTTGGTGGCCTCCAGGGAGGCCTGCTTAATCTCGTCCCTCAGGAACGCTGGTCTCCTATCCAGGGTTTCAGTTCTCTCTTCCGTGGAGACAGCTTGGGCTTCTAGGAGCGTAAGTCGGGAGTCCTGCGCCACTCGTTTAAGTTTGACTTGGCCCTTGGTGAAGCCATGTATGGTGGCCTTGCCAGTCTCCCACAGGGTGTCCGGGGAGGGAACCGAACCCTGGTTGGTGATAAAGTAGTGACAGAGCTCATTGCCCACTGAGGCCCTGAATTCCTTATCCTGTAGAAATCAGGCATTCAACCGCTAGATGGGGCGCGAAGATTCAGGGAGGTTACCCACCAGCATCGCCACAGGGGAATGGTCAGATATACCTTAGGGGAGGAGGGTGATATCTTGAATAACCCGACAATCCAGGGCCGGCATGAAAACGTAGTCAAGATGTGCATGTGTGTGGTGGGATGCTGATGTGTGGGTGTAATGTCGGGTCGTCTGTTGCCAAAGTCTCCAAGCGTCCCCGAGCCCCAGTGCGGCGGCCCAGTTCGATAAGAGATTAGAGTGAGTGATCCTAGAGGCTGAGGGGGCCCTGGCGATGTCAAGCTCGGGATTTATAACTGCGTTGAAATCTCCCCGGGGGCAGGGCGGCAACCAGTGTGGCAACTCGCTGAAATGTGGGGGTCATCAGGGAAGGTGGGGAGTATATGGAGAGCAGGCTCAGGGTCCGGTCCCCTAAGCTCCCCTCCAAGGCGACGAAGCAGCCCCGAGTGTCATGAGTCACCTTTCTCAACAACAATGGGAGGGCACGGCGCACCAGGATTGCCACCCCCCTCGATCCCCGATTAAAACTGGAGTGCCAGACTCCGCCATAGCCTTATCTCGCCAGGAAGGGGCAGTTATTGCCTACCAGATGGGTTTCTTGGAGCAGCAAAATGTCTATAGTGTGACGCTGTGCATATCCCAGGACTGCTATGCGCTTGACCCTGTCTAACAGGCCATTAACATTCCAGGACATTATATGGGGCAATGCCGTCACGGTGCAGGTATCAGACATGAGTATAGGATAGAACACCCAGTGTGGGTGGCAGGCGCGGGTGAAGTGTTGCACCTATGTGAGTTAGTGGGTACAACTCTATAGTGCTGGACGTGTACGCACTCATCTTGCCGCTGGAGAGGAATGCTGGTGCAATGAACAAATGAAACAACTAGAAAACAGGGACAGCGGCCCCCTTCCCCAACCCCCCCCCCCCCCAATACTTTAGGAACGGAAGCATCTGTCGGCCCTAACAGCAGAAAACTAGAAAAGAACCAAACTAAAACACTTGGGACTGGGGAATCGTGGAGGACCCCTCCTCACAGTAGGATGTTCTGTTGTAAAGTACATCGAGAGAAGGAATTGATGGTCTAGTTAATGACATTATCATAAGCCTTCGTGCTTACTGCAGTCGGCGTGTCCGTGTGGGCTCAAGGTGGACCCGTGAGAAGAGTTGGGCTCCGGGACAGGTTTGTATCCGCAAAGTCCGGCAGAAAGATTCGAGGTGAGATGCCCCCTGGGTCTGAGTGTCCGGAGGAGCCAGAGCGGCGCACGGTGGGAAGATTACTTGGGGGTGCTCCGGACGTAGGAAGTCTGGGGGGACCCAATGGCGAGTCAGATCGGGCCCGTCTCGGGCCTCGCCTTCTTCGTGAGCAGTTGCGCTGTGGTCCCGGGCCAGGGTGTGAATCTCCGGTGGGGGCCCTGGGGGAGGGACCCTGGCGCCGAGTCGGAAAGGGCGCTCTTCAGTTAGCCATGTCCAGGCTTCCTCAGGGGATTAGAAGAAAAGGGTGTTGTTTTGAAACACCACCCGGAGTCGGGCTGGGAAGAGAAGCCTGTATTGGATGTTGAGGGCACGCAGCTTTTGTTTTACTTCTCCATAAGAGCGACGTTGCCCTGAACCTCCCGAGTATAGTCAGGGAAGATCATAATTGTCTGGCTTTGATATTTGAGGTGTTGCTTCTTGCGTGCTTCAGGCAGAACCGAGTCCCGGTCCCTGAAATTGAGGATTCGCACTATTATGGGGCGATGGGCGCACCCGGCGGCGACCTAGGGGCAAACCATGGGGAGAGGGAGTCCTTGGGCATCCATGAGCGCAGCCAGCATTCAATGAAGTCAGCTGTTCGGCCCTGCTCCGAGCCTTCCGAAAATCCCACCAGGCGGAGGTTGTTCCGCCGTGATCTCTCCTCTGCATCTTCGGCCCGTCTATGTAGCTCCTGGGAATGAGTCTGAAGACGAGCGACCTGCGTTTTGAGCTGCTAGACATCGTCCTCCACCGTGGAGATGCGGGATTTGGTTTCCTTGATCCGGGCCGTGGCGTTGCGGAGGTCTTGACTTCTTCAATCTTGCCGTCCACCGAGGATTGGGAGGTGCGGATGGCTTGAAGGATGGTGGTCCGGTCCGTGGAGGTTGTGGGCTTCGCTGCCCATGGTTCCCCCTGTCGCGCCGGGTCCGGTGATCATGAATTGGTCAATTTTAGTTTGATTGGCGGGGGTTTTGGGGGGGGGGCCAGAGCGCTACTCGGCTCCTCCGACGCTGTGCAAAAATGACAGCCGAGGTGTCCTCAGCCTCCCGCTGCCGTACTCAGGGAAGGAGCGTGCAGGGCAAGGAGCGCGATCCGCTCTTGTAGCAGACCAGGTATCGGCCTCGGTCGGGACGCAGGGCAGCGCCAGGAGATCTACTGCCGCCAAAGGATGAGGTAGGGATGGGCGGGGAGGGACAGGCCTCTGAAGCCAATGCCGACCGAAGTGACGGCCGAACACCCTCTCCAGCCCTCCGCCCCCCCAGGGGATCAACAGCTCGGCAGGGCGAGCTTTCCCGCCCCAGCAGCCTCCGGTGCCTCACCTCCGGGGGCCTGGGTGTGCGTCGCAGTACTGGGCGGATCTCTGGTACGCAGCGTGACCAGCGCTGAGAATCCGGCGGGGCCGCTCTCCCTCACGCGGCAGTTGATACCGCCGGGCACCACCCAGACTTCAGGAAGGACCAAGAGTCACCCCTGGCGAGGACCGCTATCTTAGGCCCGCAGCTGCCGGAGCTGTGATGCAGGGTTCGCCCGCGGCACCTAAACGTCAGAAAAACCACTCCCAGGCATGAATCGGGAGCCCTGGGCAGCCAGGCAGCAGGTTGGGAGGTGAGTTCTCTTGATGGTGGCGGATTAAGGGAGTGGATGACGGAGGGGTCCAGAGCACTTCTAAAGTGCGACCGCCATCTTGACGCTCCTGGCCATGCCCCCCGCCAGTGTGGGATTTAATGAAAAATGCACTCAGAGGGCATCTTAGAGAAGCCCCCTGAAAAATGATCAACACTGGTGTGGTTCCTGGCTGGCTCCCAGCAATCTGCCACCACCAGACAGGTTTCTGGATCCCTGGGTGGATAGCCTCCTCTTTCTGTGTCTGCAAATAAAGCACGTTCTGGGCTGAGGTGTCATGCCTCCTCCCCTAGAATGGGCAGCCTTTTGCTGCTATCAGCATCTGGGTCCCACCGGTTCTTACCCTCAGTTTGGGTGCGAGAACTGATGGAAAATTCTAGCCAGGAAGGGAGGTGTGCCAACCTTTGCCAACCCCACCCCTCAGGTGGGGGAAGCGAAGTGAAGGGCTACTTGGAAATGAGGGGACCCGTCTAATCAGGAAGAGGCCTATGCTCCCCTCCCAATGGAGGGTGGCATACTAGGGGGTGTAGACACCCCCTAGAAGTGAACCATTGGTCCCATCCTGCAATCCCCTGTAACACACCTAAATCTAGTATTTAGGGGCACCCCTGAACCTTGCCTCTTCAGATTCGACGTTACAAGAAGAAGGAACGAAGAGCGGTGCTGCAAAAGAGGAGGACAAAGGCAACTTCTTTGGCCCCAGCCCTACCACTGGTCTCCTGCTCTGAAACCCCTGCAACCAAAAAACGGCGTTTCCTGCAGCCAGCAGCCTCTAAGAACTCCGGGTACCTACCCTGCCTTCCTAAAGGATCTGTAAGTGATCACCACTCTGGACCCGACGCCCACGGCTCGAGTGGCCCACCACCCCAGAGAGCTCCCCCCCACAGTGACCCTGACCTGTGTTCCAACGTTAGACGACCTCCACGACCTTCTCCTTGATGCCTACAGCCTCATCCTGAAAGGACCCCCCTGACCGTAACCGCTAAGAAGAACCCAACACAAAAGGACACCCCTGCACTCGCAGCTCTGGAGTCCTGAGGTGCCCAACCGACAGCGTCCTGGTGTCCATCAACTCTGCAACTTCATCCTCCAGTCTTCTGGCTCCAACCTGCAGTTCTTTTTCGCAACAGACATCCTTCATAGAAAAACATTGGGCACCCTTCACCCGGCTGCTCCTGCTCCGCTGGTGGTGTGAGCTTGTTGCCAACCTGGGACCCCCTTTGCCCTTGCCTTAACCCCAGGAGCTTGACTCCCGAGACCGAGTGGCCTGCCCATGAGCTGCCCCCAACGAGGTGCCCCATTGGCACTCTGCACCCGGCTGTCCTAATGCTGCTGGTGGTGCACCTTGAGAGCCAACCTAAACCTTGGTTCTACCCTCCAAAACTCCAAACCTGAAAACGTTTACTTGCCTGTAAACTCAAAACTTCGCTTTTCTCCATAGGACTGAATGGTGTGTTTTCTCTCAGTGTTGAACTGTCTTGTTCTGCAACACAAAGTATTCATTGTCTTTTGAAAAGTAACATTGTATGGATAGTTTAACTTACCTGCTACCAAGTAAATCTTGGTTCTAGAAATAAAGCAACAAAATCACTTTTAAGACAAACAATGGGTCAGAGTTCAGTCTTTGAGTGTGTGAAATCATTTCTTGCCTGAGTGCTTAACACCACCCTCTGATAAGCCTGACTGCTCAACCACAATACCACAGAATAGAGTAGGGTATTATCTACTTGAGCCTCTGCTATACCTCTGGGGATCCACTGGACTCTGTGCATAGTATAACTCACTTTGGTATAGTATATACAGAGCCAGCTTTCTACAGATTGCTTTAAGAAACCAAACACTCATGCTATTTACATTTCAAACTCACCAAATTGTTACATTAACCCCTTCGCTGCGGCGCGAATTCCGCCGCAGCGCTGGGGGGGTTTGGGGTGAGCGCGGCGCCGCCATGCTCATGACGGAACCACGCCGTCATGAGTCACGGGCGAGCTGTGCTCATGACGGCGTGGTTCCGTCATGACTCCACCCACTTGCGCTGATCGCCCGCACAGGCGGGGAAACAGCGCCGCGTGGGCGGAGCGGCCGCCAACGGCCGCAGCATGACGGAACCACTCCGTCATGAGCACACGGCGCCCGTGGCTCATGACGGAGTGGTTCCGTCAGGAGCATGCAAGGGGTTAACAAGTGTGATGTGTATGAAATTTGTGATATATTTTTATGTCATCTCCAAACCAGCCTGCTTACTTCTTGAGCGTTAAACAAAATGTCAAAATATTATTTATCAGTATTACAAGTACAAAACGAAACCGATAGCTAGGTGTGATTTTAATTGTTTTAAATCATGTCTATCTTATTCAGACGTAAAGGCATACTTGATTTTAGAAATCACTAAATTAGAAACATTAAAATAAATGGGACATTACATTGATTATCACATTTAGCATCTGTACTTTTCATTGATAGTCAATAAAATCTGCTGTTTGTATTTTAGGACAAGGTAATGGTTGATTGTGTTAACAGTGAGGGATGACATCCAGGCTGGGTTGAAAGGTTATCCCTTTGTGATAGGATTTGTTGTAAGCAATTCAACTTTTTGACACTGATGCCGGAGTTACTAGTGTTAGTCTGTCCTTTGCAGTTTTATTTAGCTCCTAGTTTAACATTTTGTGTATTTTATTTCACGGTGTGTTGTGCTCAAAATAGCAATACATTTTGCTCTTCTTTTTTATATTTTATTTGCATGTAAACCAAAAAGAAACCAGGTGGCATTTGGTACAAGTACGTTCAAATCCCTAGCACACATAAAATTCAATTTATACAGTCTGATAGCAGTAGCAATAGTGTGTCAGCACAAATATATACACATATCATAGTAGTGTCTTCATTCTTTTATTCTTGTTTTGAAGAAACTTCATATGCAGTTCAGTAAGCCAGATCGACAGCCAACACCTGTTTCATCACCTCAGTTTATATATACATGCGACTTTTTCAAGAATTCACTGTCTTCAATTGGACTTATCATGTGGTGATAATTCCAGCCCACACGGTTCACAGGCGTGGTGAAAAAATAGATTGCAGGATCCAATATCACAACGCTCCCTCTTCAGTATACGCATCAAATCATGTTACAATCTCCTGTGCTGTGTACAAAACCCCAAAGCCGTCTCCTCGAGTACTGCTAGGGATTTGAATGTACTAGAGCTGCAGCTTGGGCCTCAGGATTTGGGGAGGTAGGTGGTTCTCTCCACCTTGTAGCTCCGTACCACTATAGATAGGGCGAGATATGCTTAGTGAACTTACCCCGTGGGCGCCGACATCCTATACAATACCACCATCTCTTTTTGTGTCATAAGTGGCATTTGGTACAAGCATGATGGTAAAAAGGTACATTGGCATGTAGCAATAAGTTTCCAATTAAGGTCTCATGTTTCCCCGTCCTATTCCCAGCAACTCTTTAAACAGCAAAAATGTCTATCTTCTCCCAGTCCCAAGCATTTTGAGTGGCACTTAAACAGGAGTACACAGGTTCCCTTGATGGGCATTCCATTTCCCCCATATGTTCTGACAACCCCTATTTTCATAGACTGCCTTTTCCTCATGCATCTACCAGTCCATGTCCCTCTTCCAGTCACCAGTGGCGTAACAAAAGTTGAGGAGGATCCCCCTGTAGGGTAAATAGAGGGGCCCACTCCGGATTTAATCCGGAGCTCTCAGGCCTGAGTACTGTCCTGAGGGGGGCCCCTGCAGCTCAGGGGCCTCCCCGCACCGCAGGGGCTGCGTGGCCTGTATTATGCCACTGCTACTCACTTAGTTGTGGTGCAGTATTTACGATGGAGTGCAAAGCCTGGCTGTGTTGCGTGTGGCCACCATCATTCCCACCGTAGACCAGAGGCAGTTCATTCTGGTGAGATCTGTTTCGGCCCAAACACTCAGGAGACACCATTTTGCAGAGGGCTCCAACCCACCTCCACAAACACTATTAAGACAGTCTACCACTGCAACCCAAAAGCCCTGGAGCACTGAGCAGCTCCATATGATATGAATAATTTTTGTCCGCACTTCTTGGGGCAAAGTGTCACATCTATTTTACCCATTTTCACTAGTGTTGTGGCTGCGTAGTACCACCTATGAAGGATCTTTATCTGTATGAGACGAAAGCTCTAGTGTATGTCCACCTCAAGTGAAGAAGCTAGTGTCTCAGTCCACGTGTCCTCCACCAAACATTTAGGTCCCACTCACAGGCCCCTTGCACTCGAATCATAGTATTGGGGGAGTTATTTAACAGTTTCTGGTATGTAAGTGAAATTGCCTTTTTGGATAGGTAGTCATCCAGTAGTGTTTACGAGAGGGGAGGACTCAGGAGGGTCTTCTCCCTTCGGAATTACATTATAAAGAGCATGGCAGATTTGCAAATATCTATAGGCCTTGTTTTGTTGTGTCGTGCTGTGTCCCACGAGGGGGTGTGATGTGTAATATTTCCTCGCCAACCCATAGTGGCTAGTTCTTTGTGCCACAAGGAGATAGTGACGCCCATAGAGTTGAAAAGGGATGTGCGGCCTGCACCCCATAGATGGTTTGCAAGTAACCTCCAGGGTGCATGTTTCTCTTATCCATCCTGTAAACCGGTTCGTCTTCCGGGAAGTGCACCCAGTCATTAACAATTAGTTCTGACGCCCAATAATCTTTCTGTATATCAGGGAAGGCTATTCCACCATTGTACCAACCCCTTGTCAAATTACTGGAGTGCTATTCAAGCGATACCCCATCCCAAAATAGTGCGCGGGCCACACTATCTCTGGCGGGAAAGTAAGACTGTGGTATTAGATAGGGTGTGTTTTGAAGCACATACAGAAATCTAGGGAGGGCCATCATTCTAAATTAAGCCACTTTTCCCAGAAAAAAAAGAGGTCAGGCCCTCCGGTCTTGCATGTCCCGCCTCAAGCATGTGATTGGGGGCTCACAGTTGTGGGTGTAAAATGCATCGGGATCTCTTGTGATAAAGATGCCTGGGTGACAAAATCCCTCCGCAACCACCCTGGCCTCAGTCGTTGGGGAGAACTGGGGACTCCCCATGAAGGACATAAATCAAGGTCTTATTCTAGTTGATAGTGTAACCAGAGTATTTACGATAGAGTGCAAATATGTGCATTACCCTGTCAAGTGTAGAGGAGAGGTTGACAACTTAGAGTAGGATGTCATCCACGTAAAGGGAGATACGATCTTCCCGATCTGCAGTCCATCTTAACCCCCTAATCAAGGAATCACTCCAGACCCAAGCCGCCAGTGGGTCCAGGATTAAAGTGAAATTCAGGGGGGAGAGTGGGCAACCCTGCCCCATGGCCCACCGAAGAGGAGATGGTGCTGACGTTTAACACCACCTGAGCCAGGGGGTTTGAGTAGAACAGTCTGATCCAGGAGATGAAATAGGGACTGAATCCCAGTTTGTCTAAGAATGCGTACATAGAGGGCCATTCCACCGTATCAAATGCCATCCGCGCGTCTAGTGATAGCACAACCACTTCCTCACAGATTTCTGACGTGCGCCTCCATTCCCTGTGCAGCTGTTGCAGGTTAAGCGCTGTATTACTACCGGTATAAAGCCAGACTAATTTGGGTGAATTAGTGACCTGATCACCCAAACCAATCATGTGGCCAACACTTTGCCAGGATCTTCACCTCTACATTTAATATAGATAATTTGCTCTTATTCTTTAATGATTTACGTATTAACTCAAATAATTTTCTTTTCAGTAACCATTACTGGGCTAATTGAATGACCCCTTGCACATCATTTTGAAGTAAGTTTCACTATTGAAACAATGTTGATGTTTCTACAGATTTGCCCCAGTTTCATTAAGACTCATACGACCGGCTGAACTACTAAAAATTCTATAAAGGCATTTGACTTAAAAAAAATTTTTTACATTTTTCCTACCGATTTTCACTATCTGATTAAAGCATAGTTACACAGAGTTGCAGCTTAAATCATTTCAAGTGCTCTTTTTGCGTTCTGTTTCTGATTTCCTGACATGAGCTGTCTAATTTTGCATCTTATGTATCTGTTTATTTCTGTTTGTGTTCAAACTGCGATTACATTAGAAGCTGATGTATATTAGCATAATTGTGTTTTTTTTTTTATTGTGGTAGGTGGGAGCCATTATTATTACACCAACTAGAGAGCTGGCAATTCAAATAGACGAGGTGCTGGCCCATTTCATGAAACCTTTTCCCCAGTTTAGGTGAGTCCTTATTTTAATCCACCTTTGGGTGGTTAACAATAGTAATTGTTTAAAAAAAAAAAAATTGTAAGATCCCTCTCTTCTTCACTTTGAAAGTTCTATACATAACAGAGGTTACTACTATCTAATTTCTTGTTACTGATTGAAGTGAGTTTGAAGCTAATTTCACCCTGACCAGATCCTTGCAGTGACTTTCAGAAGTAAGGGAATGGCTGCAGGTATTGTGTAATTCAACATTAAAATGGGTGAATATTCTTGGTTTCCTGCTTTGTAATTGCTTATATAGCTGAAGTGTCTTGAGCTCTTTTTCCAGGGCTTTACTGGTAGAAAACCCAGTATCGTAAAGTACATTACTTAAGTGAAGGTTCTATGCCTGTCGTCATAAAGCCACTCCATATTTGTCTAGCGCACCATGGTTTTATTTACTTTGACAGTAGAGCATATGCTGGGAGTAATCTGCAGCTACACTTACTGGCCTGACTCTGTACTTTACTTTATGCTGCACAGCTGCACCCAACACTATTACCAGCCTAGACAAGGTGGAAATGAGACACTTGACCATTAACAGGGAAGATGTTTAAAGATTGACGTTCTTTCTATATTTTTTCATTAAACACTGTCTTGTTTCAGCCAGACCCTTTTGATTGGCGGCAGCAATCCAGCGGAGGATGTCGAGAAGCTGAAAGAGCACGGGTATATATTTACTGTAGTTTACATGATATTTTGTTTATGCTTCAGAATGTGTCTGTGTCCTGGAAAAGTACAATTACTATCCTCAACATTTGCTCTCTTAAGTATCAGTCCCAGTACAGATGTCAAAAATGAGCTGGGAGCCTGAACCAACTGCATGCTTGAGCAGGTTTAATAACTCTGCTGTACAGCTTGAGGAAGCTTTAGCATCCAGAATTCCTAATCCAGCACTAACTTTTCACAAGACAAATGGATGCTCTTGAAAGTGTGTGCAATGTATGAAAACTCAATCTGTGGGAGAAGTGGTCTGTCAAGACCTTTTACATGATCCAAACTATTGGAGCATTACAGATAGATTCGCAGTGGTAGATTTGTTTTTTCAGGATCTCCTAATTGAATATCCATTAGTGATTAGTAATCTACTTTCTCCTGCTTTACATGTAGGGGTAGAGTTTAATTGCGTTTTACAAATGTGTATACTCATTTATAGAAGACCCATTGAGAATAAGAATTTTCTAATCAAAGAGTTTTATTGGGTTTTCAAAACGGGCATGTGGCAAGGAGCGGATACTCTGTCAATAAACAAGCGTTTACAATGGCAACTAGTCTGCCTTCCATTGTAATGCATACCTGTAATATAAACAAGTAGACACAGGGAGACACCGTTATTCAGTGCATGTGAAATGTTTAAATCCAAAAGGACTATAGGAACTAATTGAACAGTGTACCCACCCATGATATTCTGTGCCCCTGTAACGATGACATTAACTGTTGCAACAGTCTACTAAAGCCATATCTATCCAGATGGTAAAAAGTAATACACTTAGTATGTAACGTGCTAGAATAAGAAAAATAAGTATATCTCATAAACATAGTAACTCTAGAAATTCAAACAAGTCTGAAGTGGCATCAGATCTTAAACTGTGCATGAAGAGAAATTATGTTTAAATCAGAACAGGTAGTGTGATTGTAAATGCACAAACGCATGTTTTATTCTTTAAAAAAAACAAAGTTGGTGCAAAATCTACACAAGCTTGATGAAGATGGACATTTCTCTGGATCATAGTCTCTGAGATTACCTAATGTTCATACAAAAGCGACCCCTTGAAGTTTGTTCGGCTTTGCCTGGAGTTACAGGGCTCAGACTTTCATTAAGTTGTATCTCATCATACAAGTTTTAGTCTTAACCATGGTTGGTGTAGTTTCTAGAGCATCTGTTTGTAATTCAACCCAACATGGTCTCTTGGAAAGTTTTCTTTGAGGGCTGGATGAAATACTTAATGCATTATCCCCCTGTTGGACTTGGCCCTTTCTGCAGGGTTATCCCCAAACCTTTTGCTTCTTCCTCCTATTTTTTCCTGGCCAGTTGTTGTTGGTTTTAGGACTCTGGGCACTTTACCACTGCTGATCAGTGCTAAAGTGCATATGCTCTCTGTAAATTGTTATTATGATTGGTTCTCCCTGATTGGCATATTTGATTTTCTGGTCAGTCCCTAGTAAAGTGCCCTGAGTGTGCAGGGAAATCAAATACTACTAGTGGGCCTGCACCACTGATTGTGCCACCCACATGAGTAGTTCTGAAACGGTAACTCAGACCTGCCACTGCAGTGTCTGTGCGCAGTTGTTAACTGCCATGTCGACTTGGCAAGTGCACCCACTTGCCAGGCCCTAACCTTCCCTTTTCTTGCATATCAGTCATCCCCAAGGTAGGCTCAAGTTACCCCTGTGGGCAGGGTGCGGTGTATTTGAAAGGTAGGACATGCCCTGATGTGTGTAGCATGTCCTGATAGTGAAATACTGCCAATTTCGTTTTTCACTATTTTAAGGCTATCTGTCCCCATAGAAAAGCATGAGAGTTCATTTATAACATCTTAAATATATAACTTACCATTGGGACCAGATCGGAAAATAAAGTTTAGTATGCCTAAACTCAGAATCCAAAGATGCATCTTTTAGGAAAGGTGATTTTTACATTCTGAGTTTGAAAATACAACTTTTAGAAAGTGTCTATTTTCTTGTTCAACCATCCTGTGTGCCTCTGCCTGTTTGTGGATTGACTGTCTGGCTTTGGAGTGGCAGGGGCTGGGGAGGTGCGGGTGTTCCAGGAGTCCGGATGAGTCTGCACTAGGTTGAATAGACCTGATCTGCATTTGAAGTGGTGGGTGGAGTAGCACCTCTACCTGAATAAGGCTGTGCCTGCCTTCCACAATGCTGGCTCCACCCCACTGTGGTGTGTCTGGAGCTAAGGCTCACACTGACAATGGATGTTGTGCACTTGCAGAGTGCCCCCCATAACTGGTTTGAACTGGGCTCAGAGCCCCTTGCACAAAGAGAACAAAGACATTTTGGGGTATAAGTATCAGACCCAAAACCCCAGACTTTGACTACTTCTGGAACCAAGAGGATCCTTTGCTGAGGAGAAGTACTGCCCTTGCTGTGTGTCTGGGGTTGGCCTACAGTTGCTGTTTCTGCCAAAGAAAGGAGAAGGACATTGCTGTGTGCTTTGTCCCCTGCTTGTGGAAAGTCTCCAAGGGCTTGAGTAGAGCTTGCCTCCTGTTTTGAAGTCTCAGGAACACAAAGATTTCACCCCCAGGTCCCCTGAACTTCCTTGCTGGAAGTTCTGATCTGCCAGGGAGTTCTGATCTGCCAAGAGTGCCAGTGACTGTGTATGACCTTTGGAGGTTGTTTCTGCTGCTGGGAGCTGGAAAGCAACACAACATCAAGAAAATCGACGCATCCCTCTTCTTCCGATGCAACGCCGTGGTGCGAGAAGAATCTCCCCACACCGCCGCAGCTGAAACCGACGCAGCACCTGCGCCACTGCAAAAATCGACGTATCGAGGGATCGCAGCTGAAGAAACCGCTGCCACGTCGTTCACCGACGCATCCCGGATTTTCACGCATCGTCCCTGGGCGGCAAGTTTTCCCCGACGCATCACCCGCAGATCGGAGTGGTCTCAGAATCAATGCTTTGCTTCCCCCTACTGACCGGAACCGGCACACCGTTCCCCTGTGTCCAGCGGAACTGTTGCATTGCATGCACAAAGGTCTCAGGAATCGACGCATCTCTTTGTTTTTCGATGCTTCCCATTGCTGCGGCTGTTTGGCTTGGTGAATTTTGTCGCAACAACAGGTACTTTGTAAGAAATCACGCATCCATAGTTTTGTATGGACTCAGATGCTAAAACCTTTTAAAAGTAATTTTTCTTAATACTTGTATGTTGGATTTTTGTTGTTTTTGGTCTTGTTGAAGTTTAGCTAAAGATACTTTATTTTTTCTAAATCGGTGTGGTGTCCATTTGTGGTGTTATCACTGTGTTACTGTGAGTGTTGGTACAAATACTGTACACATTGCCTTTGGGATAAGCCTGTCTGCTTGTGCCAAGCTACCAAGGGGGTGAGTAGGGGTTATCTAGAGTGTGTATCCCCCTTACCCTGACTAGAAGCAAGGTTCCCTATTTGGACAAAGGTACCTACCTCTGCCAACTAGAGACCCCCATTTCTAACATTCCCCCATAAGAACATTTAAGCCAAAAAATACCCTTCTGAATAGTGTCTCCTTTAATAATAAGCTCTCTTTCATTGAAAGGTATGTTAGACAAAGACTTGCCCTTACAATCATATGTTTCTGTTGTCTCAAGTTTACTTGCTTCTGTATACTGTGATCACTAACTCCGAAGGTATTTGAAGAGCTGTTAATAACTCTAGGAAAGTTTTTGAGTGACTTAAGCTGCAAACAGAGTGAAATGCAAAGAAAAAGCAATATTTCTTTGTGTGTACAGGTAATTAATGTTTATAGGGAGTCTGGAGTAGGTGTTCCAAAGTACAGAAATTGCAATCAGACTTTCAGCCTATCATTTATTTATGGGTTTTTATGACCCTGCTAGCTGCATAAGTCCCGACTTAGAGTCCCAGCGGAAATGCACAGCAAAATACAAGCCACGTAAGCAGAACATTGCTCTATATGTCCATTGATAACCAATGAAAATAGTGTTATAGATGAATAATGTTTTTAATTAAAATCATGTTTGGTTTTATGCTCAGTGATATTTTTAAATGCTAGATTGGTCGTATTGGCTGTGAAAACGTACTAAAAATTAGCAAAGAATCCCTATTGCTATGTAAAGAAATTAACAAAGATTCCCTTATATTTACTTAGCGGACACATCATGGTGGCCACGCCTGGTCGTTTGGTGGATATGTTCAGAAGAAGGTCCGAAGGACTAGATCTAGCAAGCCGAGTAAAAACCCTCGATGTCCTTGTGTTGGATGAGGCGGACAGACTCCTGGATATGGGATTTGAAGCAAGGTACTTTTTTGCAAAATTAAGTAGTCCAGAATTGTCCTGTTTGAGAGCACTTTGATGAATAGTGCAACACACTCACAACTTAGCCAGTAAAAAAGGCACATTGGGAATGCAATATGTTCAGTAACCAGGCAGTGATGGGAGTGGTGCTGGAATGAGTGTACCCAAGTATTCTTTGGAGTTTAGAATAATAATGTCTGTGCTCGGGAAGAAGGTGCTAAAGGAGAAACCCTGATACCTTCCACTGACTTGCCACTGCTTTCTGTTATATGAACTGTCCTGCCTGCCTCATTTGCAAAGAACATGGTGACTGCCTTGCTAGAGAGGAATACAATGAAAAACATTTGTTTTGGAACACGCAGTCATTACATTTCTTTTGGATTTGAATTTTAGAAAGCGCTGCCTATTACGCTCAATTACTTCAGAAGTACTCAGAAGTAAACCAAGTGCACGGTATGAGGAGTGAGGTGAGACAGGGAGTGTTTGATCACATGAGAGAACCAGTGACTGAAATGTTTCAGTTCTGACTCCTGAACTGAGCAGTGTTTGATTGGAAAACACATCTAAATAGTCCTGTCTGAAGGAGTTTTCTGAATTGATTGCAGTTCGGCTCTGATTTCAAGGAAGGGGTTAAGAGTGCTTCTCTGCCTTGGACCTTGCATTCCTTTGGATAGAACTGTTTGTTTCATCCTCTTAAATCGTTGAGGGATCGGGTGGGTGAATGATGATCAGAAGCTTCTAGGTTGGGTGGAGTGTGGAACTACTTTCTGTAAATATTCCTGGGCCTTTGGGCCTGTGGTCTTTATGTACCATGCAGAGAACCCTGCATTTATTTTTGGAGTTTACTGGAACCCAGTAAAGCACTTTTAGTGCAGGCTTAATGCTGGCATATTTGCAGATGTTTGGACAGACTGACTTTGTGGTTCTGGATCCTTATAACTTGCAAATGAGTTTCATGTGGACACCATCGTAGACAACATTGCACTAATCCACACATGATATGATGAGGGCTTTTGTCATCTCCACCTGGTGGTCCTCTTGAAGCAAAGAGAGGGTTTTATGATGTATGGAGAGCATAACGTTGATTTCCTTGACTATTGTGTTGTACTGTGAAGGGAGCAAGACTTAAAAGTGAGCCCTCGTTACTGCAATTTGAGTCATAGGAGGGGTTTAAGGTTTAAATACCTATAGAGCAATCGAGACCTGCGCATCTTTTCCCATTACAAGGATCAGGCTTTATTCATGCAGAGAAGCTTTCATTCATTTGCTGGACCATTTATGTGTTGTGGATTTGCATATTATTGTAATGCATATAATAGTTGATCTACCTTTTGGTTATCAGTGGACATGTGGATGAATCAAATGATCGGATTCTGTTTTTTAGCACATGGTAAATAGGCAGGAATGAAGAGTTTTAGGCACATCACTCTGTTAGTATATGGCTCCAGAGTATTTTTTGCATAGGGATGAAGTGAGTTGAAGTAAATTGGAGGCAAAAAGTTATTTTTCCGGAAGTGGATTTGAGAGACCTGTTTTATTCTTTGTTTAGATGTGGAGGATCTCACATAGAGGCAGTGAGCACATTCTATTTAATACAAGGAAGTTAGCCAAGGTCGTGCCTGGGTGCAGCACTTAAACACTTTTTTACACAGATGGTAGAGGTGCCAGTGGTTAAGTCTATAGAAGTGGTGAGTCTTTTTTTGTTAGTGGTCGGAGAATCACAAGTAGGATACACAGAGGCAAATATGATTGCATTGTGCTTGCAATTTCTGTTTAATGCCATGCCACAACTCCCTTTCATTATTCATACCATTATGTATTTTCAAAACTAGATCAGGTATAACAGGTGATTTGTATGTTTGGTTTACTCAAACTGTAGGACATCTACACATTAAACAATACTGATGTGTTTCTTGTCATGGCACAGTAAAGTGTATCTTGTCACACAGATTTTACACCATAAATACGCTTTAAATGGTGAAGTAAAAAATCTTTTTGGTTTACAGTATAAATACAATTCTGGACTTTTTGCCAAAGCAGAGGAGAACTGGTCTGTTTTCTGCAACTCAGACTCAAGAAGTGGAGAACCTGGTCAGAGCAGGTCTCCGCAATCCTGTGCGGATTACTGTGAAAGAAAAAGGGGTCGCTGCCAGCAACACCCAGAAAACTCCAGCACGCCTTCAAAACTTCTACATGGTGAGATCTAATTTCACCCACTATATTGTCTTTAAGTTGGTTACTTTGTCTGTCAAAAAAGTACAGAAATTAAAAATAAAACCTAAGTTGGTAGCTTTGAAGCCTTTGTAAGATTTTTTTAACTATTACAAGTGTTACCAGGAATGTGATAGTGGAGATGGAGGACTTTGGCATACATCTGGGAATTGTGCTACCTATTCCTGTAGGTGGGGCTAGAGAAGGGGTTCCCATGGAATTAGGCCTAGAGAGTGACTTTGTTTACTATCTATCTGTCGTATTACTGGGTAGGTTGGAAGTTCCAGAACATGAATAAGAGCGAGAGCACTGACAGGGAAGCAAAAGTTATGCGGCCACCCGATAGGAGCATTTTTAAAGCTCCCATGAGTGGAAGCAGACCTGCCTTCTCTGCCCTCGTTCTTGTGAGGAATTTAGTTTTTAGGTCTCGCCTGGCGTGGGCTGCGCACATTCGCAGTCTCGCTGGCGAGATTTAATGATTTTGGGTATTTTCGGTAAAGGGCATTAAGCCCCGCCCTTCTTTTCCATTGGCTGTCGTCACCGTTTATGCTAAACGGTGGCCAGCCATTGTAAAAGAGCTGGTAGTGATGTTTTCGTTTGTCTTTTTGAGCCGTCCCATTTGGACGGGCTCGTCTGCCTTCCTCCCGTCGCAAAAGCTTTATCTTTATGAGGCCATGTGTTTCAAGAGTGCCGTTTTGTTCGCCAAAGGCGTGATTTATTAACCTCTTTACAAAACTGAACGCTATGGAACGGAGTTTCACGTTGCAGCTTGGTTTGTATTCCATTTTCAGGAAGACTCATTGGCGTGCCTGCCTCCCTCAGCTAGCACTCACGCGGTACATTACCACAGCAACAACTTGGGGCTTCGGAGGATAATAATTGCAAAGGCGCTGCATTGCCCTGTAGGAAGATGTTGCATCCAGCAAACACATGTAGCGGGCCCTCGTGACGCGTGCGGCCCAGGAAGGGGGAGTGGAGGGGGCGTGCCCAGGGAGGTCTGCCAACACCACCGCAGCTGAGGCCCGGGCCTTACAGCAGGATTGCTTTCTGGCCTGTAATTGTATCGGCTCTTGCAGGGCGCGTGCGGGCGCTCGAGACGCGGTGTCTGCAGCCTGCTAGCGCGTGCAAGGCGTTGATAAGGGCAGCGCGGTGGCAGGGGCATGCCAGCCGCTGCGGGGCTGCAGTCATGTTCTAAAACTGCGTGAAAGGTCAAACGTGAGTACCGGTACCTGCAAGCCGTTCTGGGATTGGATGGGTTTAGTAAAGTGGAGTTTGGTGTATTTAGAAGCGTTCTGCTAATGAGCATAAAAGTACAGAGGGCGAGGCGCAACGGGTCTACAAAAAGTTCACAAAACTTATTTCACCTGTGGCTGTATTGGTAAACGATTGACTTGCGCCTACTTTTGACTTTTGACCCACGTTTAAGGATGAGTGTCATTGTTTATAAAATGTATATGGTAATCCGTCAACAGATAATATGAAAATTGCATATACTGATATCCCATGTCAGTAAAACTATTTTGGGTCGCGAAGATCAGTTAAAAGTTTTGAGAAATGCCATTGTGTTGTTTGCACCGACTACGCGCATATAATTAACCTTGGCTTGGAAGAGTTACTCACGCTGGCATGTAGCGCTTGGCAGAAGCTAGCATGGAAGCGCTTGCTGTCTGTCACACTCATTCATCTAGCGAGTGGGAGCTCGTGGCGGTCTAGAAGTGGACTTTCAGATGTATTTTACCAGAAAGAGTGCCGTTTTGTCATTTGTACAGCTGGTAAACACGGTTAACAAGAACGTTGTGACGTCACTGTTGTGTAATGTCACTCGTTATGAGCAGCAGTCCCTCAGATTGTTTGTTTACTCAACCCTTCTGCCAGGCAGCGCTGGACTGTGTACACAAAGCACAAGCACACACACTGAGCCAGTGTGTCATTAAGTGGCTAACATGGAACACGCTGGATGTGTTTAGACAGATTGTCATTCCCAAGCGTGGGCGCGAAGAGGGCAGAGAAGGTCTCTTCCAGATCTGTTATGATTGTGGTGGCCGCTATTTAATCAAGTGTACACTAATGTGCTACAAACCACGTTTTAGAACATAAATCTATGCAATAAACTTGTCTGGTATTAAAATAACAAAATATGTGTAACTCTTTACGAAGTTAACTGTTTAACTGTTTAATATGTGGTAAAGTATAACTATATGACATCGGGTTGTGTCCTAGTGATGTATCAAGCCACCTTGGAGTTCCGTGATGTCACAAAGGAATTGGCCTGCAGTCCCTCGCTTTGTGATGTCTGGTGACTCTTTAATAGGTTGACATAAAACATGATCCCTAAACCATTTTCTCCCAGAGTCTTATGTTTCTAAAAGTAAAGGCTGTTAAATGACCTGGTATTCGATTAAAGTTGTGAATGCATATACCTGTTTCGACTTGTGAAGCCATATGTCTGCTAGAGCTGTGAGGCCATATATGCCTGCTAGAGCTGTGAGGCCATATATGCCTGCTAGAGCTGTGAAGCCATATATGCCTGCTGGAGCAGTCAGTCCATATATGCCTGCTGGAGCAGTCAGGCCATATATGCCTGCTGGAGCAGTCAGGCCATATATGCCTGCTGGAGCAGTCAGGCCATATATGCCGGCTGGAGCAGTCGGGCCATATATGCCTGCTGGAGTGGTGAGGCCATATGCCTGTGTTTCTTCAGGTTAGCCGCTGTCTGATTGCGCTAGGAGCAGCTCAGTCGTGAGCAGAAGCGTTACTTACATTTGAGCGTATAGACCAGGCATGTTGTCATTGTAAACCGAGAGCAGCCGAGTTGGTTTTAAAAAAGCAGTGTTTTGGCTCCAGGCGGGGCTGAGAAGTAGCGGTATGTCTGGGATCCTTATCCCAAGACTCTGCACCGAAGAGATGTGCCCGCAGGCGCCCTGCAGACATTGTGCCAGAACATTGGGTAATATATGCAGTATAAGTTTGTCAAAAGAAAACAGGAGCAGCTGGAGTGCTCTAACAAAATGCAAATCTCGAAAGTTGAGTGTTCACAAAACTTTCCTGGTTCAGAAACACGCGCAAAAGTAACCCCTCTGATGGCATAAGTGTGTTCCCAGGGTGGGAGAGTCAGGTGGAGGATTATTTCCCCAGGCAAAACTTATTGACTATTTAGATATTTTTTTTCTGTGCTGGTACACACATTTGGTAAACCTAATGCATGAATTGTGCACCATGAACCGACATGTAAGAATATGGTGTTGGTGGAATACAAACGGACCATTGTGGTTCGTCTTAATTTAGTTGTGTACCCATGGGCATTGTTTGTGGTTCCTTAAATTTGTGGTTCCTTAAACATTCACAAATACCACAATGACGAGGGTTTGTCTAAAAGTCGTAGATGTTTCTATCTGCTAGAAAAACTGTGACGTGGGCCTAGATACGTAGTAATCAGCCAACAATTGTGATGGAATAAAAACATCGCCTTTTTAAGTGTACAGTATGAACTTACAGTCTTTCTGTCTGCCTCTCAGGCCTCAGATGAATGTTTTTTTTTAGCATGATAAAGACAAAAGTTAAGGTAGCATGTGAAAACATAGGCTATGTATATAAAGGCAATAGTAATGAAAACAGAACTATAGGCTGGGTAAACACCATACAAACATTTCAATGTGCACCTGACCCCACTGCACCAAACGCTTACCCCTGTCACACCACGACTGAAGTTAGTTTAGTAACTTCATCCAACTTTAAAAGTGGTGTGCAGAAATCTAGTTTTACTTGCCCCCCCATGTTTTAACTCTGGGCATTTGGAACCCACTCACCAAGCCATTTGCATGTGCAAATTAAACTTGCAGGTGCCTGTAGCTCGAAATGAGTGCAGATTTACTTTTGTAAGTCACAGAAGGTGAATTTTCACTTCTAATGTGATTTACGCATGCATTAATTTACTGTAGATTTCCTGGTCTCAGTGGAGCGTCTTTCAAACCCACTCAGACCAATCCCAGCACTGCTCTCACATGAGAGCAGAGCAGGGATTGCAGGGAGTCTGTGACGCGGCCCCCGTGTGTGCTGTGGCCGGGAAGGACCGGACCTACAGAGACACGGGAGGCAGCTCCAGGTAAGTTGTCCTTTTTATTATTTGTTTTATTATATGCCCCTCCCGCGCTCCCTGCATCCCCTCCACCTCTTTTTGTGGCAGCCGCCACTCTCTCATACTCTGTCTCTCACTCTCTCTTCCACTTACTCTCTCACTCTCTCTCATGCTCTCTTCCACTCACTCACTCTCTCACACTCTCTCACTCACTCTCTCTTTCTCTCTCCCCCCTCACTCTCACACTCCCTCACTCTCTCCTCTCACTCTTCCTCTCTTTCCCACTCTCTCTCTCCCTCTTTCTCACACCCTCTCTCCTCCCCTCACTCACTCACCCTTTCTCATTCACCCACTCTCTCACAATGTCTCTCTCTTTCTCTCCCTCCCTCACTTCAACACTCACTCTCACTCTCTCACACTCGCGTGTTGGTTTACTTTGAGGGTGCGATGCACACTGAGTACCTCGGCACAGTGGTTGTTATTTACGGAATTTGGTCGTTTGACATCTTGTACCAGGAGGTAGACCATTCCCACATACAAGCGGGGAAGCAATGACCCCATTGTAGATTGTAGGCCTTCATTTGTAAAACTGACCAGTGAATAAATGCAGGTGATGCTCTGAGCTGCCCTGCTGAAGGATCTCTGGGGCCTTCTTGCTGCCATGTAGACACCAGCGTGCCCTTGGCGTGCCAAAAGCAACTGGTTAGGAAACGGTGTTTATAGTTGGCCGAGCAGAAATTAAGCCAAGGCACCACGGAACTATACAAGTAATGCGTGGTTTTTATACCGTACTCCACATACCGTATGCCTCTTTGCACTTAATAAACGTGATTGTTGACCCAGGTAATAGTACTTGTTTTGTCGACCTCCGAAGGAAGAATCAAAATATTTGTTCTGTTAAGATTCCCATCTGTGATTGTAGCGCTCGGTGGGGACCGGATCAGGTTCTTCCCGGTTTGATATGTGTTTCAGTGTACTTAGTAGTTTGACATCTCATTGCCAGTATAGAGCATCACTGGAGGAACGGATAATTGTTAAACAAACTTTTTTTTTTATTTTAAAGACAAAAAGCGAGTTGTTTCACTTATAGATCTCAGGTTTTCAATTAAAAGCTACAGTGGCATTGCAGTGTCTGAGGGCCTACGGCCCCACTGACAGGTTGAGAGCTATGGCAATACTCTGGTATTAAAATAATAAGAAAATACATCACAGTTTGTTTTTCTAAATCAATAAGCAAGTTCCTCTTGTATTTTATGTCGGATTACTTTATTGGCATTTTAAAACATATTACATTATATAGTGCAGTACCAGCATTAAGGAGTCCCTTGGCAACAAGAATATGCCGATATTCAAAATGCAATAGGTCTCGCCTTTCATTAAGTTAAAGCCATTTACTTTGCTATACAAAACCATTAGCAAAGTAAATGGCTTTAACTTAATCAAAGGCGAGACCTATTGCATTTTCAATGCTTGTTTATTATATATTGTGTCTTTATTTACAGTATTGTGTTACTTGTTATACTTTGCTGTAGTGCCTCTTAAGTCCCTCTTGTGCTATTTCTATTAGATTTCTCAGTGGAACAAGGATGCCTGAGAAATTTCCATGGCAATTGACTGTTTTCCAGGGGGTTGGGAAAAAGGCATCAATTAAACTTTTTTTATAAATGACATGTTACCTTTTGCGTATTTGATGAAAGAGGTGATCTCATGGTCAGTTTGGTCATTTCCTTAACTGCTGAAAGGGAGGGGGTTTGCTCAAACACTGTCTAATGACAAAAAAACAAATATAACTAAAACATTGCTCTGAACCTAGGAATCTATCTTTAATAGTGCCACTGATCACAATTTATGTTACACTTACCTATTTTTTCCTTTTGCACGTTGATTGCTCCTTGTGCAGATCTGCAAAGCAGACGAAAAGTTTAACCACCTTGTTGGCTTCCTTCGACAACATAAGCAGGAAAAACATCTTGTCTTCTTCAGGTAGGTTTCTGAAATATCCTTCAGGGACAATTGTCGATTAGCTCTCGAGCAAAGTTCTGTGCTTGGAACACAGTCAATTTTAGTCTGTTGTGCTGCAGCTGTTCCTGTTTGTTAATGCAAGGCTTCCAGAGACAGAGCACATAAAAAGTGCAATTCATGTGAAATATAAAGTAGCTAAATCCCTTAATTTTAAATGTCCTGAAGCCAGATGTTAAGCATGGCTTTGTAGCCTTCATTCTCATGTCATATTTGTGTGTGAAAGCAAGCTCAATGCCAATAATGCTCTCTGCCCTATTTACATTTTTTTATCTTGAAGGCTCCTCAAAGTAGCTTTGCCATTGATTTAACCTCAAACATTGCTTCAGTTAGCTTCAGAGCTTGAGCAATGTGCAGAATTTGAATATGCAGGTTGTCCATCTGTTGGAAGACGAGTTGGTGTCAATTAATCAGATGGTTGAGATTAATGTGCGAGACACATACTTGAAAGTTTGTGGTCACAATTCGAATCATCCTGCTTTTCATATTCATTTCGGGAACCTTAATGTGAGTTTTGATTCACACATACATCTAGTTCTTGAGTGGTTTGGTCTTGAAAGGGCATTAGATTGTTACTGTTACCCACAGGCTACCAATCAGAAAAAATATGTTGAGCTTGATCCTTTTGGGTCATGCTTGAAAGTTTAATCTGTTAATGGCCACGAGTCTGTATTGAGCGGTTGGATATGTTTACAGCAGTGAGCTGTGAATTGACATCAAGTAAATCCTTGGTGTGAAAACTGAAAGATTTGACTGGATAGCTGCACTCAACATGGATATGCCAGCAACTTTCTCCTGATTTATATTCTCTAATATGAAAGATCTTTTCAAAGTCTTTTCAGAACTGTTTAGTTTTGGATGGAATATTTTTATTTACTGTGCTTACAAGAGCCTTATTATGTGCAATAGATCGAACAATGTTTTTTTCATGATCAGAAAAGGACTTCTAAATCTACAGACTCATATTATGGGCTAAAAAGCATTTAACTATAATAGTTATAGTATTTTGTTTTTTTTATTGTTTCCCTCGTGATTAACAGCACATGTGCGTGTGTTGAATACTATGGAAAAATCCTTGATGCCTTGGTTAAAAATGTGAAATTGATGAGCATTCATGGGAAAATGAAAGATAAGCGTAACAAAATCTTCACTGAATTTCGGAAATTGGACAGGTATGTGTGCTTTATCAATTGCACTATGGACAAAATACTAATTATTATAGTTTCTATAACAATGTCTGAATCAATGTCTACCAAAGAAATCTTGCCAGAAATCATGGGTGTGATCCTTTATAAGTTTGTGATTTGTTTCTTTTCCAATTACTCCTTAGATTTATTTTTTACCCAGTATGGCTGTCCTTCATTTTTAGGTCAAGCCTGCAAGAGTGCATGCACTGTTTGCGCACATGCTCTTGCGACTATTGTATACAAAAGTATCTTGCAACCCACCCAGTGCATACCCTTTGTTGGCTTGTGTCTCGCTTTTATGTACTACCGCCTAATTGACCACCGCATGCCAAGCGTCTTTCTTCTCTTTCTGTGGAGCACGGACCAATCACATGCAGGATCTATTTCTTCTCCATCCCACATCCCCCTACCACCACTTTCCCCTGCCACCTACTGGCCGCCATCCCAGCACCTCCCTACACCTCCCTCGTAACATAGCTTTAAAAAAAAAAAGCGCTAAAACGGGGACAATGCTGGCTTCGTGATAATGCGATAACTTGTGTACCATTGACTATTGAGGAAGCTTTCAGATGTGTTTAAAATGTTTGTGTCTATGGCTATACATGGTTTGGTAATTACACTGCACTTAAGAGCGCCCAAGGTTGATGTGTAAATTAATACAATCGTTCCTTCAGGTGTTTTTTCCCAAGCATGCAAGCTTGAAACCCAGAAGCGATCATTTCCGTCATCACATATCTTAATTAAAAGTGTAGTGGTGCTTAAGCCATATGTTTAAATAATATCAAAACATTAATTAGATGGAAAATACAGTTGTTATGAAATGTATGTCAATCTCACTTTTGGAGCACATATTAAGCATGAACGTTTAAGCTGCTTCCGTGCTTAAAAATGTTTAGTGCATCAAGCATGACGCAATGTTCGGGCTTCGAAAAGAACTATCTTTAATGCAACTCTGTTTTTTTTGTCCATAAACACATTGTGTTAAAAACTGTGGAGGAGGGGCTGCATAGTTTTCACAGCCGAGGTTTTAAGAGAAAGTGAAAACGGGGTGTCAGCTGAGGCACACTGGTGAAGGTTACAAATGACTCCAAGCAACAACGTGTTCTAGTGCAATTTTCCTTCTTCATATCATTGTAAATCATGACCTCAACCCCCAGAATCCATTACATTGTTAGACGAATGTCTCAGGCTGGAAAATGTTGTCCCTATTGGTATGTGTCATCTCGGAACCTCAACACTGGTTCTAATTAATAACGCAATGTTAGTACTCTCTTGCGTCTCTCTGTATACTGCCCTCCTGTTGGCTCTTGGTGCTGTGGACTGTCCAAATGGTGTAATTTGACGATGTTGCGCACCTCTGGAATGTCTTTATTGGAAGTTATCATGCAGCTCTACACCTTTCCCCTTCCCCGCACCCCCCCCCCCCCCCCCCCACCCCCCAATTCTAAGCCACTTTACTCTATGCCTCTTTGGCTCTTGACAAGCAGCGAGTGCAATTATTTAATTTCTCTTGTTGTGACTGGCACGTCATCAGAAATTGGTTTCCTTTTTACCAGTGTGACAATTTGGTTGTAGGGTAAGCACATCTGTATCTCCAAAGAGGCAGGAGCAAAGTTCTTTACTGTTTGTCCTCTTCCGTCGATTTACAGAAAGACGGGAACCAGTGTGGACATACACAGTCTGTCATGGTGCCTTTCAGTTCAAGTCATGCCAAGTAAGGCTCCTGTTTTCTCAACTGTGCTCTTGTGAAAGTAGGGAGGATCTGTAGAGCAGATGGAGGGAGTAGCAGAGAAGGGGAGGGGGGGCCGGATGGGCTGTGTTTGATTTTTAGTTGACGGAGAGGGTAAGTACACAGAGCAAAAGGGAGATTTGGGGTGGAGTAGACAGGGACCAGGAAACCAAGTAAAGCTGCACTAGGGTAGTGCGCCTCATATTGGATGTTGTGCTTTCCTCCGATTTTATGCTCTGACTTTTTATGGGGGTCTACGGTATAAGTGCTGCACTGATGGACTCTGATCCATCTTTTTAAATATGTAACTCATTGCAATTTATTACAAATAATACAATTGGTACTTTAATGATATAGTTGTTTATTGAAACATTTCAGTGGTATTTTGGTTTGCACCGATGTGATGGCCCGTGGGATAGACATTGCCGAAGTGAATTGGGTTTTGCAGTATGACCCGCCAAGCAGTGCCAGGTATGTTCCTATTTCCGTGCTCCAGTGCAACCGTTTTAAGTTCTTTCTGCGAAAGTGTTGCTTCACGAATCTGTTCTTGGCCACAGCTGTATTATGTAAAATATATTGCCCATCCATATAAACCATCTTTTAAGATGTAATTTTTTTTCTTTTACACTCAGCTGTGACAATAACTTTTACTGCTAACAGCAAGCAGCTTTGGCTTACTGTGGTGATACATGTCCTTTTGTTCTAGTGCTTTTGTCCATCGATGTGGCAGAACCGCAAGAATTGGCCATCAAGGCAGCGCCCTAGTCTTTCTTCTTCCCATGGAAGAGTCCTATGTTAGTTTCCTTTCAATAAACCAAAAAGTGAGTATCTACTCTAAAATGAAGTGCATGCAATACTGTAAGGGCTGTTCCCTTCATGTTAATTCCCTTAAGTTATTCAGCTTTCTCCTAAGGGCTGGCATTGTTTTCTTCGTGGACATGTAGTTTATTGTCTTTCTTTTATGTTGCAAATGACTAATGGAAATATGTATTTGTGCTAATAGCAACTATGGCACTGATTTTGTAATCCTTAAAGTGTTGAAAGGTTGACTGGGCATCAATGCAATTCAATCAAGTCACTTTCAGGTTTACTTGCATATGAAATTGCAGCAGATGCATTAACCTGCAGTTATGTTTTGCCTACAGTTTGCTTGCTGCAGAGTTTGAGCTGAAACACCTTGCACAACCGCAGGGTTCTAGCTCAGAGTGTGATCCATACCTGTAACTGCAGTGTCTACCAACTATTTGCATTCCTCTACTATACCTATGGTGCTAAGCCATTTGTTGGCGGGTATCTTACAGCGGGAGAGACTGATGACTTACTCGGTCTCTTTGCCAGAGTCCCGTTGCAGCACCTGTTGTGTGTGGTTATGTACCGCCATTCAGGGTAATAGACTGCAGTCAAGGACTTCTGCCTCCTATGCTGTCTGCCTGGCATCTCTCATCATTGGTAAGTTCACACAGTCATTGAACTAATTACTGCACACACAAAGTATTGAATGTGTGCGTGTGACAATTTCCTTGCATCTACCTCAAACAAAACAACAGTTTCCGTGGAACTATGCTGTACAACTTCACTACTCTCTGGGAGTAGGAAGAATTCAAGTAGGTGTTTAATGTTAGGCTCTAAGGTCATTGTAACCTCTCTTCCATTACCCGCCAGCTCATTCACAAACAACTAGGCCTCCGTGCAGCCACCTTAACCGGGAAAAAAGGCTTTGCCATTTAAAATAAAAATAGATCAACTGTCCTCAGCTTAATCTTGAAGTGATTCGGTTGCTCCTTAGCATTTTGTAGGATAACAGTTTGCACTAAAGTTAAAATGTGATGTTTAATGTATATATGAAATGCCTACCAAAGAATTGTGCTGGAATAATAAATAAAGGCCTGCATCTCCACTTTGTGCAGGGTCACGCCTAATTGTTTTACTCCAAATTCTGTTGTTTGTGCATCTAAAACCTGGTGAGCTGAACACTGTTTTCTTTTAGAATATGTTTTAGCCCTCTTTTTCTTTTCTTCAGTGTCCCCTGCAGGAAATGCAGCCCTTCAAAAATTCTGCAGATGTTCTGCCGAAGGTGAGAGTGATGGCACAAGCTGACCGGGCAGTGTTCGAGAAAGGAATGAAAGCCTTTGTGTCATTTGTGCAGGCCTACGCCAAGCATGAGTGCAGTCTCATCTTCAGGATAAAAGGTAACTGTCCTACATGCAAATGTGAGAAAAGTAATAGGTTTGTACAAATTGCTTGAATAAATACACAATAAAATGCTTGTTTTCACTGAACTGATCACTAACCTCAGACACCTATTGTTAGAAAAACCCCATTCCCACACCGGAAAGGGTGGTGGTAACGGGGTCTTTCCAGACACACACAGTGGTAGCTTGGCTCGAGTGGTCAGGGGTCAGGCACCGTGTTAAGCATACGCAATACCCATACAATAACCATGCGTGCATCCGTTCCAAAAACGACACTACACCTTAAAAATTATGAAAATATCTCTGTGTTTATCTTCTTTTCTCTTAGTTGCTGATTAAATAAATAATAATACAATCACAGAACACAAGGCTTTTCCTTACAAAGTGCAGGTCAAATAAATAATAACACTTTACAGGTGCAATAAATAGGTTCAGGTCAAATAAATACTGTGAGGGAATAAATACTGTGCAGGAATAAGTTAGCTCAGGACAATAAATACATTACAGGAATAATTTAGATAAATACAATAAATACAGTACCCTCAATAAATAATATCAGCCAACAATGACATTTGTAAAATCAGATCACATTTTAAATACTATGGGCTGATTTGGCCCAGTCACAGCTTGTGGTTAGGTGGATGGCCTGAGGGTGTCTCACCTAGCTTGGGAAAGGCTGAGGCTAAAACTGAGGTAGATCAAGGGTAATCTAGGAATCTGGCTCTCCCAAACTACACAACCCCTCACACAGGTCACTGTATCAGTCTCAGTCCACCCCTGGCACAATCAAGCTGGTTCCAGCAACCTAGGTTAGTCTCTCAGGGCTCCACAGGGCCTTAGGCGCCCTCTATTCCACTTACTGCCCTTTTTATGAAGCTCCGACGCCGCTGGAGTCGTGTCGACGCCGTGAGGCGGCTCCGGTTCGATGTCGGCGGCCTCGGCGCAATGTCAGTTCTTGACGACGTCGATAGGCGGCTCCGGTTCGATGGCGGCCTCGGCTCGATGTCGATCTCCGATTCGATGACGTCGGGCAGTCTTGACTCGATGACGACTTCGAGCGGCTCCGGTTCGATGACGTCGGTCGGCCTTGGCTCGATGTCGACCTCCGCCGGCTCCGGAGTGCGACCTCCACTCCCGACCTCCGGCACGATTCTCTTCAGGTTCCGGCGACTCCGGAGTGCGACCTCCACTCCCGACCTCCGGCACGATTCTCTTCAGGTTCCGGCGACTCCGGAGTGCGACCTCCACTCCCGACCTCCGGCACGATTCTCTTCAGGTTCCAGCGACTCCGGAGTGCGACCTCCACTCCCGACCTCCGGCACGCTTCACCTCGGTCTCCGGCGACTCCGGAGGGCGGACTTCACTCCCCCGTCGACGCCGCTCACTTGACCTCAGGTGTCTTCCTCCTCGACCTCTGGTACTCTCCACGACCTCCGTCGGCGCCCTCTCTCGACCTCTGGCGGCTCCAGGTACGACGTCTGCTTTTCAGTCAGCGCCGCTTCTCCACCTCGGGCTCCAGGTCTTAGGCTTCTCGACGTCGGACTCCAGGGAAACCAATAGACAGGTCAGATTCTTGCTTTTCTTTACTTCTAAGGCCTGTTCCTGCTGTCCAGGTCCTTAAGATGGTTTTTCTTGCTTTGTCCCACACAGGGCTCCAGGCTGGGCTCAGTCAGTAGGGACTAGTATCAAGGGTGGGTTTATGGACCCCACTCCAGGCGCAAGTTTCCACCCCTGCTGCCTCACTCCTTCCTCCTTCAGGTTTCTGCTCCTCTCTCTTCACCAGTCAGGTGCCAACTGCCAGCTCCAACTGTCAACTCTGGCTTAGCTTCCCAACATTCCAAACCGCCTCCAACTGTCACAGGGTTCCAGAATGTTGCAGAAGGTTCTAGTAGGTTCCAGTGGGTTCTGATGATGTCACAGGTGGCCACCATTTTGTGCTCCAGGCCCTCAGACAGAAGTTCCAGGGGTAGATAAAATGGCTCCCTGAATCTGCATCAATACGAAAAAGTCTGGTGGTTCCCAAAAAGGAAAAATACTAACAGGGTTTGAGGCAAAAGTGGGACAAAATAAATAATGATGAGGAGGGACCACTCAAAGGGCTGACAGGTCTAACACGCGCCCCCCCCCCAGCTGAAAGTGGGGAGAGCTACCCAACCCCTTGGGAGTTCTCATCACTAAGGCGGAAATACCTTGAGAGACCGTCTGCATTGGCGTGGTCCACTCCAGGCCGATGTTCCACCTGAAAGTCCATTCCCTGTAGGGAAATAGACCACCTCAACAACTTGGGATTCTCCCCCTTCATCTGCATCAGCCAACGAAGGGGTCTGTGGTCGGTCTGAACTAGGAAGTGCGAGCCAAACAGGTATGGCCGCAACTTCTTCAGAGCCCATACCACTGCAAAGGCTTCACGCTCTATTGCACTCCACTTCTGTTCCCTGGGAAGTAGTCTCCGGGATAGGAAGACCACGGGTTGATCCAGACCCTCTTCATTGAGTTGCGATAACACTGCCCCAATGCCATGTTCTGATGCATCCGTCTGGACAATGAACTTCTTGGAAAAGTCGGGGGCCCTTAAGACCGGGGCCTCGCACATGGCTTGCTTCAGCTTCACGAAGGCCTGCTGACAAGCCTCCGTCCAGACTACCCGTCGAGGTTGCTTCTTGGACGTGAGCTCCGTGAGGGGGGCTACGATGGTTCCGTACCCCTTCACGAAGCGGCGGTAGTATCCCGTGAGGCCCAGAAAAGCTCGGACCTCAGTCTGAGTCTTGGGGGGTTCCCAGGCCATGATGGCCTTGATCTTCGCCTGGAGGGGTTGCACCGCTCCCCTACCCACCAAGTGTCCAAGGTACACTACCGACCCCTGCCCGATCTGGCACTTGCTGGCCTTGATCGTCAATCCAGCTTGTCTCAGGGCCTGGAGAACAGCTTGCAGGTGACGCAAGTGATCCTCCCAGCTGTTACTGAAGACGGCTATGTCATCCAGATAAGCAGCAGAGAAACTCTCCATTCCGGTGAGGATCTGGTTTACCAGGCGCTGAAACGTGGCAGGTGCGTTCTTGAGCCCAAAGGGCATCACACAGAACTGGTAGTGGCCATTGGGCGTGGAGAAGGCTGACCTTTCCCTTGCTCCATCAGTCAAAGAGATCTGCCAGTACCCAGAAGTAAGGTCAAAGGTACTTAGATATTGGGCAGCTCCCAGCCGGTCAATCAATTCATCCGCCCGAGGGATCGGATGAGCATCAGTTTTGGTTACTGAATTCAGTCCCCGGTAGTCCACACAGAACCTCAGTTCCGGTTGGCCACCCGGTGGTGCGGCTTTTGGTACTAACACCACCGGACTGGACCAGGGGCTGCTAGAAGGTTCGATCACTCCTAGCTCCAGCATCTTAGTGACTTCACTGTTAATGCTGGCCTTCACCTTGTCTGACATCCGGTAGATCTTGGACTTCACAGGTGGGCTGTCTCCTGTGTCCACGTCATGGACGCACAGGTGAGTCCTACCCGGGACAAGGGAGAACAACGAAGAGTACTGCCCCAGGACCTGGCGGCAGTCCTCCTGCTGTTCAGGAGTTAGAGATGGGGAGAGAATCACTCCCTCCACCGACCCATCCTTTTCTTGAGACGCAAACAAATCGGGGAGAGGCTCGCTTTCCGCGTCCTCTGCTCCGTCAGTCACCATCATCAAGATGACTTCGGGCCTCTCGTGGTGGGGTTTGAGGCGGTTGGCATGCAGCACCCGTAGGGGCTGACGAGGGGTTTTAAGATCCACCAAGTAGGTAGCCTTACCCTTCTTCTCCAACACCTCAAAGGGTCCTGACCAGCGATCCTGGAGGGCGCTAAGCTCTCCTGGTTCGATCACCCACACCTTCTGGCCAGGCTCCAACTCCACCGGGTGAGCGTTGTGGTCATACCACGCCTTCATTACTGCTTGGCTGGCTTCCAAGTTGTCAGAAGCTTGCTTCCACAACTTAGCCATTTGGCTCCGGAAGGCCAGCGTGTAGCTCACCACATCCTGGGGAAGCTTTCTGGGAGTTCTTTCCCATCCGTCTCTCACCAGGTTGAGAGATCCACGTACAGGGTGCCCATACAAAAGCTCGAAGGGGCTGAAGCCCACTCCCTTCTGTGGCACTTCCCTGTAAGAAAAGAGTAGACCGGGTAGGAGGACGTCCCATTTCCTCCGCAGGCTTTCAGGCAGACTTCTGATCATGCCTTTCAAGGTTTTGTTAAACCTCTCCACCAGACCATTGGTCTGGGGGTGGTAAGGAGTGGTGAACCGTTATGTCACTCCACACTCCTTCCACATCGCCCGCATGTACGCTGACATGAAGTTGGTCCCCCTGTCGGACACAACTTCCTTGGGAAAACCCACTCGGGTAAAGATTCCCATCAGGGCCCTAGCCACAACAGGTGCTGTAATGGTCCTCAGAGGTATAGCCTCTGGGTACCGTGTGGCATGATCCACCAAAACCAGGATAAACCTGTGACCAGCTGTAGTAGGTGGATCTAACGGACCCACAATGTCGATGCCCACCCTTTCAAAGGGGGTGCTAACGACAGGAAGTGGTTCCAGGGGAGCTTTCAGCTTCACCCCTGTTTTCCCACTGGCTTGGCAAGACACACATGTCCGGCAGTAGGTGTCGGACGACACTTTCATCTGAGGCCAATAAAAGTGTGGGACAAGACGGGCGAAGGTCTTGTCTTGCCCCAAGTGTCCTGCCAAGGGGATCTCGTGAGCCAACTCCAGAAGGAAGGCTCGATAACGTTGAGGGACTACCAAGGCTCGTGACGATCCATGTAGGGGTGCCTTGGGTTCACTGTAGAGGAGGCCATCCTCCCAGTAAACACTGTAGTTCCCTTCAACGTTCCCTGCTGCCTGGGCTGCGGCCTGACACCTCAGCCCCTCAAGGGTAGAGCACTCCCTCTGGCCCTGGCAGAATTCCTCCCTGGACGGGCCTCCCTCCACGTGCCACTCGGCCGGGATGGGTAGGTCCTCCAGTTCGGTGACCTCCCCCACCGCAGACTCCTGGTCCACCACCTCCGGTGGCCTATCCGTCTTACGGGGTGTGGACGCCGAGGCAGGCTCCTCCTGTCCTCGGTTCTTCCCTTGACTGGCAGCTGGCTGGGCCTTTGTTCCAGGCTCCAGCCGAAACGAACTCCCTCTCCGGGTAGTCGCGGACCTTGTGCTCACACAGGCCCAGTCAGGTGTACCCAGCATCTCAGTATGAGTCCGGTATTCCACCTCCTTCCAAGCATTGTGCTCCATGTCATTCCCCAGCAGACAATCAACTGGCACGGCAGGGCTTACGGCAACTCGAAGTGAACCTGCAACCCCCTCCCATTCAAAGGGAACCTCGGCCACCGGATAGTGGCCTGTTCTGCCGTCAGCCATCGCGGCTGGGTGGAGTACATCGGGAATTACCTGCTCTGGAGACACCAGTTGGCTACGTACCATAGTCATACTGGCTCCTGTGTCTCTCAGAGCCTCCCCTCTTTGGCCGTTGATGGTGACCCACTGCCCATACTTTACGGTATTTGCGGGCACCTGGATCTTGGGAACCATCTCCCGTTCTCCCAGGGACACTAAAGTGACACCCGCCCACTCCCTTCCCTTAATTAAAGGCATCTCCTCCCCGAGCACTACACTAGCTACTCCGGGGGTCTTTCCTCCAATGGGAGGGGGTGGTCGTTTCGGGCACTTCGCATCACCCTTATAGTGTCCAACGCCACCGCACTCGTAGCAATGGACAACTCTTGGCTGCTGACTCTGGCCAGGATTAGGGTTTCTGGGTGGGTTAGCCCTAGGGGTGAATCCTGTTCCCTTCCCTTGGAAGTTATTTTGGGGGCCTTTGGAGAACTCCTTTTTCTTTTCCCCTCCCTCTTTCTTCTGGGGGGCGCCCTGTCCGGCCTTTTGAGTATCCCCTCCAGTCCCCCTTGTGGACACCCGGGTACTAGCCCAAATGTCCGCCTCCTCAGCAAGCTTCCGGGGATTGGTCAGCTTGCTATCCACCAGGTGTTGACGCAGTTCAGGGAAACATTTTTCGAGCAGGTGTTCCTTCAGTACTAAATCAAACAACCCCTCGTAGTTCCTCACTTCACTGCCCTGAATCCAACCCTCTAGTGCCTTCTTTGCATAGTCCAGGAAGTCCACCCAATTCTGTGTGCCCAGTTTGTGACTACCCCGGAACTTCTGTCTGTACTTTTCGGGTGTTAGTCCAAACTTTCTTATGAGCGCCACCTTCATGGTGGGGTAGGGGGTCTGCTCATCCTCCTCTAGGGCCAATAAAGCATCCCTACCAGCTGGAGGCATGTACTTGTACAATCCCGCTCCCCAGTACTTCTCTGGAACCCCATGGGCCCTTAACGAGACCTCATAGGCCGCTAGCCACTTGGCAATATCGTCGCCCACTCCATAGCTAGCTACTATGTCCTTTGGCAGGTAGGGTTTGGGTTCCCTGGTGAACTCTCTTTCTTGGTCTTTGCTGCCACCATTAGGAACAGTTTGTGTCCCGATTCTTAGGATCTGAAGATCTATCTCTTTCAGCCTTAACTCATGAGCCATCCTCTGTTCCTCCTTCTCTTTCTCCAGCCTTGCTAAGTCCCATGTGAGCTGTCTTTTCTCCCTCCGGTCTGTTAACTCCACTTCAGACAAGCCACCGCTAGAGGCACTGCTGCCCTTCCTGGAAATGGTTCTGGGCCCCGCTACTAGGTTCCCCACCTCAGGTTGGTACATCCCAGCCCCCTCGCTGTCGGGCTCTCTATCCCTGTCCTCCTCCTCAGCCTTGCTTTCTCGTCGTGCCTCCCCCCAAGCCCTTAAGCTGGTTTGGAGTGCACCCTTCTTTGCTCCTGGGGGACAATACACCCCCTCCCGCTGACAAAACTCCCTGAGTTGGGCCACAGTATAGGTTTCCAGGTCTTCTAGCACAAACTCCATTTTGCCCACTCAGGTCAGAAGACAGGTTTTTACAGAAGCAATGCAGGGGGGTACCTTTAATAATACCTCCTCCCACCACCAGAGTAAATTTGGAAAAAACAAAAACTCACAATTAGGAAGGCCGCTTTGAGAAAACTCCAGGTGTAGGCCTATGGACTACCCACAGTTATTGTCGAGTATGCGTAGGCACAGCTCAATCCCACCGCTGAACACCAATTATGTTAGAAAAACCCCACTCCCACACCGGAAAGGGTGGTGGTAACGGGGTCTTTCCTGACACACACAGTGGTAGCTTGGCTCGAGTGGTCAGGGGTCAGGCACCGTGTTAAGCATACGCAATACCCATACAATAACCATGCGTGCATCCGTTCCAAAAACGACACTACACCTTAAAAATTATGAAAATATCTCTGTGTTTATCTTCTTTTCTCTTAGTTGCTGATTAAATAAATAATAATACAATCACAGAACACAAGGCTTTTCCTTACAAAGTGCAGGTCAAATAAATAATAACACTTTACAGGTGCAATAAATAGGTTCAGGTCAAATAAATACTGTGAGGGAATAAATACTGTGCAGGAATAAGTTAGCTCAGGACAATAAATACATTACAGGAATAATTTAGATAAATACAATAAATACAGTACCCTCAATAAATAATATCAGCCAACAATGACATTTGTAAAATCAGATCACATTTTAAATACTATGGGCTGATTTGGCCCAGTCACAGCTTGTGGTTAGGTGGATGGCCTGAGGGTGTCTCACCTAGCTTGGGAAAGGCTGAGGCTAAAACTGAGGTAGATCAAGGGTAATCTAGGAATCTGGCTCTCCCAAACTACACAACCCCTCACACAGGTCACTGTATCAGTCTCAGTCCACCCCTGGCACAATCAAGCTGGTTCCAGCACCCTAGGTTAGTCTCTCAGGGCTCCACAGGGCCTTAGGCGCCCTCTATTCCACTTACTGCCCTTTTTATGAAGCTCCGACGCCGCTGGAGTCGTGTCGACGCCGTGAGGCGGCTCCGGTTCGATGTCGGCGGCCTCGGCGCAATGTCAGTTCTTGACGACGTCGATAGGCGGCTCCGGTTCGATGTCGGCGGCCTCGGCTCGATGTCGATCTCCGATTCGATGACGTCGGGCAGTCTTGGCTCGATGACGACTTCGAGCGGCTCCGGTTCGATGACGTCGGTCGGCCTTAGCTCGATGTCGACCTCCGCCGGCTCCGGAGTGCGACCTCCACTCCCGACCTCCGGCACGATTCTCTTCAGGTTCCGGCGACTCCGGAGTGCGACCTCCACTCCCGACCTCCGGCACAATTCTCTTCAGGTTCCGGCGACTCCGGAGTGCGACCTCCACTCCCGACCTCCGGCACGATTCTCTTCAGGTTCCAGCGACTCCGGAGTGCGACCTCCACTCCCGACCTCCGGCACGCTTCACCTCGGTCTCCGGCGACTCCGGAGGGCGGACTTCACTCCCCCGTCGACGCCGCTCACTTGACCTCAGGTGTCTTCCTCCTCGACCTCTGGTACTCTCCACGACCTCCGTCGGCGCCCTCTCTCGACCTCTGGCGGCTCCGGGTACGACGTCTGCTTTTCAGTCAGCGCCGCTTCTCCACCTCGGGCTCCAGGTCTCAGGCTTCTCGACGTCGGACTCCAGGGAAACCAATAGACAGGTCAGATTCTTGCTTTTCTTTACTTCTAAGGCCTGTTCCTGCTGTCCAGGTCCTTAAGATGGTTTTTCTTGCTTTGTCCCACACAGGGCTCCAGGCTGGGCTCAGTCAGTAGGGACTAGTATCAAGGGTGGGTTTATGGACCCCACTCCAGGCACAAGTTTCCACCCCTGCTGCCTCACTCCTTCCTCCTTCAGGTTTCTGCTCCTCTCTCTTCACCAGTCAGGTGCCAACTGCCAGCTCCAACTGTCAACTCTGGCTTAGCTTCCCAACATTCCAAACCGCCTCCAACTGTCACAGGGTTCCAGAATGTTGCAGAAGGTTCTAGTAGGTTCCAGTGGGTTCTGATGATGTCACAGGTGGCCACCATTTTGTGCTCCAGGCCCTCAGACAGAAGTTCCAGGGGTAGATAAAATGGCTCCCTGAATCTGCATCAATACGAAAAAGTCTGGTGGTTCCCAAAAAGGAAAAATACTAACAGGGTTTGAGGCAAAAGTGGGACAAAATAAATAATGATGAGGAGGGACCACCCAAAGGGCTGACAGGTCTAACACATATCGTCTACAAAGGTTATTACGCCTTCTTTTAGGTCCTAAAATAAATAGTGAATATTACTGAGGAAGCTAACCTTATTGTTTGTCCACTAGGACCCCTTAGTATTACATAGTTTGTGTTTATTGTATTTCATGTAAAAAAAGAGGGGGGGAGAACTGTTACAGACAGCATCCGTACTCCCACACCACATCCCACCCTGCCCCTGCCCCACACCTTTCCCCCAAATACCCCTCTATTATACATCCACCTCTTTATAATGCTCATTTAATGGAAACTAACCTATAGGTCACCCCTATCGAGCAAACCACTCCCAAGTCCAACCCCAAAATATTTTGGTATTCAAATTCATAATTAACTTGGGTGTTTGTAATTTGTTACACAATCATTTAAACTTTGAAAACCTGCATTTCTTAAACAATTTGCTTCCTAAAAGTTGCATTTCACACATGTTGATTTTTTTAAATGTTTGTTCCAAAGTTATTGCTTTTCCTTCCAAATTTTCCCTCAACCTGCATGACTGAATGTTCTTCTAATCGTCTTGTCCATTAGCATTGTGCACCTCTGAATGATATAGTTGGGTACTAAATCACCCTAAGAAAAATAAAGTGATCCACAAGGTGTAATGTCCCATCGGCCTTTCCTAAGTGGATTACTTTGAATTAGTACTATATCTTTGTTTCTTGTTCACCACCTGGAAATTTATGTGGAGGCAAACAGATGTTGTAAACCATCAGTTGAGCACAACTAATGTTCTGAATATACACCCACAACTCACTGCCCATAGGTAGGCCTTCCAATTCCCATGCATTCTTCTATCAGAGTTGTCAGCCACTGCTGTCCATGCAGAACACCGGAGGATCTCTGGCAGTAGCAGAGGCCTGGGTAACTATGCCATTTTAGTGATCACATTTCTTAAATTCTAAACTAGCTTGATCCAAACCCAGTCTTCCTTTGATGCAACCACCACCTAGACTGCCTTGTAGCTGTACTCCTTTCTAGACAAATCTAAAAACCTTTCTCTTTAAGCCTGTTCTTTGAAATCAACTAATGTTTGACCAATATCTGGTGATCGGCGCTTTGAGCGCAGTTGGAGCGCCCAGCGGGGGCTTATCGCCGCGATCAACGGTGCCGCGGCGGGCCCGTGGACGCAGCGTGGAGCCTGAAGGCCGGGTGCGTTGCAAACGGAGGCCCCGGCTTGCGGCCTGTATCCTGTGCGGGGTCGGAGCGAGGCCCGATTTCCGGCGGCGCGTTCCCGCCTGAGACTCTGCACTATCCGGGAGACGCCCCTGGGAAGGGGTGCTGCAGCCGGTGGAGGACTACGTGGACCTCGCCCTACGCCGCGGCCGGCCCGAGGATGCGACCGGCCTGCCGTGAGTGAGGTGAATTGAGGCCTGGGGGCTATCGACTGTCTGGGTGCGGCGCCTTGGCGGTGGGCGCGACGGCGGCGCTGGTGATCTGGTGTCAGTGACGTTCGTGAGACGGGGGGACCCCCACGAAGGGTGAGAGAGCGGATTGCGCGTCCGGCCCACACACCTGAGCCCCGGTCCGAGGGCACTGAACTGCATTTGGCGCAAGGCGAGCCCCTGGTGGCCTGGTGCGGCGCACCCCGACTCCCCATACGGCGACGGAGCCAGCCTCCCGCACAGATTAACGGCCTGCCCAGCTGAGGAGGTGGTGACGGGGCGCGACTAGCGATTGCCGCCGCCCGGGCCGGCGCCCTGACCCCGGTGGTAGGGGTGCCTGTTTTCAACATGCGGCCCAAGGCGGGAACGACGACACAAACGAACAAACTGGATAAATACGCGGTGCCCTCTGGTCCGACACAGTCTGGAGCGACGGTGGGACACGCCACGGACCAAACTGAGCCCTCCCTGACTTCTATAATGGCCGCAATACAGACGCTGGGCACGAATCTCGAGTCGAAAATGGACAAGATCTCCATTGAAGTTAACTTGCTGCGCACGGATCTGGGCAAGACCACGGAGAGATCGAGAACCAACGAGACAGCCATCAAGGCACTACAGGCCTCGGAAAAGCGGCTCGAGGGGCGAATAAACGAGCTCGTTCTCCAACATCGCCAGATGGCTCTGCGGCTCGAGGACCAGGAAGGGAGGGCGCGCCGGAGTAACATCCGCGTGGTTGGTGTGCCGGAAGGAACGGAGGGGCAAAGTGTGGAGTTATTCCTGGAAGACTTAATTCTCAAACATTTGAAGCCTAAGAGACTCTCTACGCTCTTCACAATCGAGCGTGCGCACCGTGCCCTGCTCCCTAGACCCAGGCCGGGGGCTCCGCCGAGAACAATAATCGCCAAGATATTGAATTATCGGGACCGGGACGCCATCCTCCAGGTGGCCAGGCAACAGGGGGACCTGCACTATGGCGGGGCAACTATCCGATTCTTCCCGGACTTCACGCTGCGAGTCCAGCAGGAACGTCGCTCCTTCATGGGAGTCAAGGCAGCACTCAGGGAACGGGGCATCAAGTACATGATGTTCTTCCCTGCAAAATTGAAGATCATTGCGGGGGGCAAGTCCCACTTCTTCACCTCGCCAGCGGCGGTACAGGAGTGGCTCGACACGGCGACACCGGAAGAGCGGGTTGGGCACGACCGTGACCACTTGAGAGACACCAGGGCCGCCTCCCCCGGTTCTGCGGCCGGGAGGCAAGCAGCAGCCGAACAGAGCCAAGGGTCATGGCGTTCAAGGTCGAACAGTCCCCGCTGGGACTCGCTCCCAGACACAGCGACGCGATGAGGATTCAGACGGTGGAACCATGCCTCGTCGAACTGTAATGTATAAAACTGGCACCGGGTAATGGGTGGTGTCAAGGGTGTGGGAAGCAGACCCGTCTGTTCATTGCCTCCGTGACTTTGTTACTGATCCTATAGTGCACCATAAACTTAAGGGACTTATAGTCTGGGGCAACACCGGTACGGTGGCCGGAGTTGGAGCCGGCCCACGTTCTCCAAACGGAATTTCCTCCGGGGGGGGGGGGGGCGGTTTACTCTCTCCGGGGCGGGGTCGGGCGACAGGCGCTCTGCTAATTGGGGTAGTGGGTAGTTTGAAACCTACAGAGCAGGGGGCAGGGTGGGGGGGGGTTGGTTCGAAGGGGCGGGAGGGTATCTCCGAAAGGGATGACACTACAGAAGGTGTCGGGCCCACAACATGGGGCCCCAACCACTCTATGTATCGTATTGATTTGTTGGGAGAGGAGGTGGGAGGGGGGGAAGTTGGAAGGTTTTTATGGTCACGTATTGTTGCTATGTACACAGTTTCGGACAACACCGATGCACAGGGACAGGCCAGCTCATACAGTAGCGGATATGGCTAGTAGATGGGAGAAGAGTCTTAGGGTCCTCAGCTGGAATGTGAACGGGCTGGGTGATGGGCTCAAGCGTACCGTTGTCTTGCAGTTTGTTAAACGACACCTCCCTGATGTGGTCATCCTGCAAGAAACACACTTGATGGGTAACACATGCCAGGCCCTCAACAGAGGGGGATACACATTGGCGGTCCACTCCGGCTTCACCTCTGGTTCTAGGGGCGTGGGGATCCTGCTGTGCCGCTCCTTATCCCTCCACATTGACCACTTGGAAACAGACCCGCTGGGCCGCTTTGCGGCGCTGACAGGGCGGTGGGAGGGCCGTAGTTTAACTCTCCTTTCTGTTTATATCCCCCCTGGCCTTCAAACCCAATCCTATACCGACCTGGGCAAACTTCTACTCTCCCTCCCTGACGGGCCGGTGATCATTGGGGGAGACTTCAACGCAGTGGTCTCCGGGATCCAGGACAGACACCCTCCCAGGGACACACCCCAGGGCCAGCAGTGGCTGTCTGACTTCCTCGACGCCTTTGAGCTTACGGATGTGTGGCGGCTGAAGCATCCCGCGGATAGGCACTTCACCTTGTACTCCGGCCCGCATCACTCCTTCTCCCGCCTGGACTATATATTGACTCCACTACACCATGACATGGTCATACGGGAGGCCTCCCACCTGGCCCGCGGTATCTCCGACCATGCTCCGGTCTGGACGCACATCACGATGGGGACTGGCCGGGAGGGCTGTGTGCAACCCATAAACGCCTGGTATCTAAAAAACGAGGATCTTAGGAGAAAGCTTTCCCGCTCCATCACTCAATATTTTGAACACAACGTCGGGTCGGTGAGCTCCTCGGTCACTCTCTGGGAAGCCTTTAAACCGGTGCTCAGGGGAGAGGCCTTATCGGCCATCACGGGCAGCCGTAAGGAACGGGTGGCACAGATTACCTCCGTGGAATCGGACCTAAGGGGGTTGGAGGAGTCGGCATGCGCTCACAGTGAGCCGGAGGCGCAGCACCGGCTGCGACTCAAAACTGCAGAGTACAGGGAGCTTGTCGCGCAGCCTGCCCAAGCGGCGGCCAGACACAGGGCGGGTAGGATCTACGACCAGGGCGACAAAGCAGGCAAACTAATAGCCTGGCTAGACAAAAAACAGCGGACTAACAAAGTGGTACCAGAAATACGAACGGCTACCGGGGACATGGTTACAGAGCCCAGGGAGATCACAGCGGAATTCGCAAGGCACTTCCGGCAGGTCTATAGTAGAGGGTCCGACCGTCCGGAGGAGGACTCGGTCGCCCTGCTTACTGACATTCGTATGCCATGCCTGTCGGACGCAGACCGGGATGCCCTGGAGGCTCCACTCGCCACGGCCGAACTGGAGCGTGCGATAACGGACCTTCGCTCGGGCAAAGCTCAAGGACCTAATGGTCTCCCAATCGAGCTTTACAAGCTCAAACCTGACGCCCTTAGTCTACACCTCAAACAGATGTTTGAGGAGAGCAGAGCGACAGGAAGACTGCCGCGGGACCAACGCCTGGCCACAATTGTGGCTATCCCCAAAGAGGGTAAACCGAGGGAGTCCTGTTCCTCATACAGACCCATCTCACTGCTTAATGCAGAACCGAAAATACTGGCCAAAGCACTCGCCAACAGGCTCCATTCCGTCCTGCCCACGTTGGTCCATCCGGACCAGTCCGGCTTCATGCCCCAGCGCAACACGGCGCTTAACATTCGACGCCTGAATGGTGTACTGGGGAGGTGCCACATGATGCAAGAAGACGCGGTGGTGGTGTCGCTAGACGCCACCATGGCATTCGACACCCTAGAATGGCCCTACATGATGGCGGTTCTCCGCAAACTGGGCTTCGGGCCACACTTCATAGCCTGGATCCGTCTTCTTTACTCGGAGCCCCTGGCCCAGGTGGTTGTTAACAAGAAGGTCTCCGAGGTCTTCGCCCTGGAGAGGGGTACCAGACAGGGCTGCCCGCTCTCACCCCTCTTATTTGCGCTCTCCCTCGAGCCGCTAGCGGCGTGGATCAGGCAGGATGTATACCTCACAGGGATACAATGGGCGGATGGCTGGGAGGACAAAATCTCCCTCTACGCAGACGACATCCTTCTCTACCTGTCCAAACCACGGAGGTCTATTGTGGTGGCAATGGATATTCTCACCAACTTCGGGAAGAACTCGGGGTTCCGCATCAACTGGAGCAAGTCTCTCCTATATGTCCTCCATGGCAGCCCCCCCCAGGCTGCCTAGCGACTGCCCGCTCACCGTTGCGGAGGACGGATTCAAATACCTCGGAGTTTTCATCTCCACTGACAAGTCCATTCTGTATGAAAGGAATCTACTACCCCCCTTGCGCCGGCTCCAAAGCGACTCAAGGACTTGGCAGAAGCTTCCTATATCCCTGCTGGGCCGTGCGGCCCTTTTCAAAATGATGGCACTCCCTCGGTTTATTTATGCCCTCCAAAACTATCCGGACCTAGTACCGAACTCTTACTTTGCGGCAATAGAGGCGGCGCAGCGAGCCCTCCTCTGGTCCGGTACACCTAGAATAGCGTTGCATAAACTCACGCTGGGATGGTATGACGGAGGGATAGCACTCCCTGATATCCGCAAGTATTACTGGGCCGCTCACTTATCTGCGATAAACCAGGGGACGTACAGTGACGGTAACGACCCGGCTTACGGGATGGATAGATGGTTACTCCCAGGTGGGAACTATGAGGTTGCGCTCTATTCTAAACTTGGTAAACATCAGCTCACTGGGCCGACGAAACATTCTGTGCAAATATGGCATGCCGCACAGCGTAAACTAGGTTGGTCCGATACTCTTACCTTGGCCACTCCATTGTGGGCATCGGAGAGACTGGGCAGCTTGGGGCACACCAAGGGGTTCCGTAACTGGGACCTTATTGGCATCTCACAGGTCAAAGATTTGTGGGGGCCCGAGGGGATCAGACCCTTTTCGTACCTTCAGGACACATACGACCTGGCCCGCACTGAATACTTCCGATACATGCAGATTAGGCACTCCCTCCAGTCCAACATACCACCAGGAACTAAGCCCCCACAGGCCTCCCCACTCGAGGACAGGTTGTTGGGTGGTCACATGCCGGAGCACGCCATCTCCCTCACATATAAAAAACTAATCAATAATTCCCCTGACCCACTCGGGTCCCTAAAAGAGAAATGGGTGGCGGATGGACTTGAGATTGACGATGAGGACTGGGTATGGGCGCTGGCGTCCCCTAGAGAGGTGGCAATTTCGGCCAGATTCCGGCTCATACAACTGAAGATATTGCACAGAGTATACATCTCTTGCACTAGACTGCAGGCGATGGGACGGGGGGGGAGGGATTGTGCAGGCGGGGCTGCGGAGAGACCGGCTCCTTCTTCCATATCCTGTGGGACTGCCCGAGTGTGCGGAGGTACTGGAGGAGGGTGGTGTCTTGCATGCAGGAGGTATGGGAGGTAGAAATACGCCCGGAGGCGAAGAGATTCCTCCTCAACATATGGGAACCCACGGACCTGCCGGTTAAAGGGAAACTCTGGGTCACACTGGGGCAAATGGTGGCTAAAAGGAACATTGCCCGCCTCTGGGGTGCACCCGCTCCGCCGAAATTGGCCGAATGGCAAAGAGACATGGACTGGTGTATGCTGCAGGAAAAGACTGTATACACGGCACGAGGGTGCCCCCGGAAGTGGGGGGAGGTGTGGTCCAAATGGAATGAATACAGAGGTTACATCTGTGAGCCCCCGCAGGCTCGCCGCTCCGGCTTGGAGGCCATAGACTAACATATTGACCGCTCCTAGCTAATTCACAGGAAACTCTAACTCATACTGTCTCTGTGTGTCACCGGTGTTCGAATGACGTTAATGCGAATCCATTGACCATGTTGTTGATTTGTTTATTTCTGCAAATAAAAAGAAATTTAAAAAAAAAAAAAAAAAAAACAGAAGTTCTAAAGAATGGGGAAACATAGATTTGGAGTTTTCCAGTGTGAACCAATTCCAGATTCTCTTATTCCACCACCTTATATACATTTCAAAAAAACATTCACTGTCTTTTTTTTAGTGTGTATGTGTGTGTATGTGTATATTTATGTCATGGCTTCCTTGTTTTGAGTCACATAATATTGTACATCATTATGTGACCAGATATTATAAATCCCAAATTGATAATTATGAATGTAAATTATACTTTTTTTTTGTTTTAAAGACCTGGACTTTGCAAGTTTAGCCCGTGGCTTTGGTTTGCTGAGATTGCCAAAGATGCCAGAGCTCAAGGGGAAGCAGTTTCCAGACTTCACTCCAGTTACTCTAGATACAGATGCCATTCCATACAAGGATAAAAATAGAGAAAAACAAAGGCGAAAAATGCTGGAGGAGCAAAGACAGCAAAGGCAGCAGCAGACAGAGCGGAGAAAGTTCATAAAAAATAAAGCCTGGTCGAAACAAAAGGCCAAAAAGGAAAAGAAGAAAAAAGTGGCTGCAAAAAGGAAAATAGATGAGGTAAAGTAAAACATGACTAGAACTAAACAATGAATGTAATTAGTTTGTATCTTGTATTGGTCGTTGTCTACACACTGTGCTAGATCAAGTTTGCATGTCTTACATCTTGTGTTAATAGTTTAATGACTTTGCTCTATATGCTGCTAAAAGTAGGCAGTCCTTGACAATCGGTTGTCAGAGGACTGTCACATTACACCAATGCTTAAATGAATAGCTCCAGGAGATCATAGACAAACACTGACCTTGGTCTGAAGCCAAAAGACACTTCTGTTGCCTGCTTGAATACATAATCTTGAGTGAGTCTTCTAGAACAAAAACAATGCTATCCATGTATGTTTTAGAATGTGTAAAGTATACCTGCTTTTTATTTCAACATTGTTTTACTGTGAAACAAGATTGATATAGCAGTAGAAAGCAGGGGCGGTGCGTCCATTGGGGCGCTGGGGTGTTACCCCACTAGCCACATCGCCCTAAATTCGTGCAAAATTCTAATTGATAATCATCATAATTAAGTTTCTCCACGCTCGCGCTGCCGCTGAAAAAAAGACGCTACTATGTTCGGTTCATGTATGGGATACGCGCTGCAATCGGCTGAAGGGGGTGGGGGCGGGGCTGCTGGCAGCGCTCACACGGACGCGGTTTGAGTGAAAGTCAGACTGTCACTGACAGCGGCACGTAGTGCGCATGTTCGGGTTTGGGCTGGTCATTTTTATGACCATCCCGAACATGCGGACTGTCAGCCACTACTCATACCTTCATAGGAGAGCGAGGGAGGCGGACCCTAGAGGCCGTCGCAGCGTCCCCTCCCCTCCCCCCGGTCTCCTAGTGGGTGGGCCATATCCATGCCCTAGCCAATCCTGGCGCTGCTAATGCAGCGTCTGGATTGGCTGAGACACCGCGGCAGGCACATAAAGCATTGGGCGTGGACCTGCGGTCAGGTACGTTTTCTTTAAGACCACCACCACCCCCCACGAGTATTGCGATGCAAGCTGCGACTGTCGTTAGGTGTTTTGACTCAAATTTGTTTTAATTAAAATTCTGCACTTGGTGTTGCACATTTTTCTGTCTGTTGAAGTAGTTTGTTAATGGAAGCCAGATTACTGAAAAATACTTTCATTTGTTTCCAGAGTCCGACATATTTCTCTCGCAAGTTCACAACAACGAAAAACAAGCGACTATCAGTCATGGAAGGGAAGGGAAGGAGGGAGGGAGTTAATCAGTCGTGGGGCTCCGTGGGTCCTCCTTGCTAAGTTGCTGTCCTTGTTGCTGTGACTCACAATGAAGTGAATGGCAGGTAGTCTGTGTGCACACTTGAATGATCTCTGGGGCAGGCCTGTGTGAAAGGAGAGCAGCTGGAATCTCCTATGTGCATATTCAGCACCTCTGGGTAAAGAAGGCCATTCTTTGCTTTGAATTTCACCAGTCAAAGGCGGAGGTGGGCTGCGTGCAGGGCACGTTGCTGCGGCTGGTGCCAGCTCTGTGCCCCCCCGGGGAGGGAGAGCCATGCGGACCAGCGTGGGGCTGCGGGGCCAGCACAGAGTGCCTCAAGACCTGCAGGCACAGGAAGGGCCCTGCGGCGCTGGGTGAGTGCGTGTGGAAGAGCCAGTACCTGCTACATGTGAACTTTACGTAGGGGTTTCAGGTGTAACCTTGTTAGCAGGTTATGCTGACCGGATTCTCGTGGCCAAAGATTTTTATGTACTGGGTAGGTGGTGGTAAGTTGTAGTGCGCCTCAATCTTTGCATGCGCCTTCTACCTGTACGAAGGCCAGTTGCAAAATTGATTTGTTAGCGTGGCGTTATGAATGCCAGTTTTATTGATAAAGGGCATTTGTGTCATGGCAGAGTTCAGTGTTTCCTGAAAGTCAGCCCTTTCGCATTCATGATCTTCTTCTTTTTTTTTTATCACTCAACTTTTCCATACAAGATATGACTCAAATGTGATTTGTTTACTTGGTTTTGGAATTGTCTAAGTTTGACATGTACATTCAACTGGAAAGAGCTGGCCGTGTGGATTACATTTCTAATGTGCAGTGAGAAAGGAGTACAAATACAATTGCTATTAAATTGTGTGAAGTTTGGTAAACCAATATCCAGACTAACCAGGGTAAAACTGATCGATTGTGCATGCTGTACACACACCGATTAACGTGGTAAAGTAAGTAGTTGAACGTTTGAGTTCATAGTGGATACTGTCCACAGATACTGGTCTGAGACTGTTTTACTGTAGCAGTGTCAGTATTCCTCCTGTGGTAAAAAAAAATGTTGTACTACACTTCTTCCAGGGAAGCTAGAAGGGCAATGGCTGTGCGACATACAGAAAGCTTACTGCTTCAGTGGCTTGCTAAAGTTCATTGTATAAAAGACCTCGCACAAAGTTGTTTAACTCTGCCTTCCAGCTAATGGCCTGTGGCTGCAGTGCTGTGCATAATTCTATTTAACTTGCACCTAACTCTCAATCTGCTAGATTTGCTTAGTTCAAAAATACAAATGCTTCTGTGTCAAATGCCTCAAGAAACGGCTCCAATATACGATTAAGAGGAGGCAGGGGGGGTACCATCATTCGTAGTCCAAAAAACACTCGCAACAAGACTACAGTGTAAATAGTCCACTGGATATCACCTGAGAATTAGTGCGATGTCTGAAATCTCACACTTTTGACAACCCTTAAACACCAGCTTAGGTGGCATGCTTCATTTGAGTTGTCACGTTAGCCTGATCGCTTTGGGCGAGTGGGCTTTTTGTCTGAATGACCACCACGCTTAGTTATCGGTGGGTAGTTCCCACTAAATGGGGCTAGGGCATAAACGCAAGTTTAGAAAAAAATCCCTAACGTTCGTTACCTAGATTAGTGATGTATTCAAGGTTCTTCGGTGCCAAGACTCGAACAGCGCGTTTGTGCTTTTTTTTTCCCTCTCTCAAAAAGTTTTCCGTCTCCTGCCTTCCTTGTGAGCTAGGGATCCGGAATCAGGTTGATGGGTTTGTGCTCAGCTGTGGTTGTTCATCGGGGTTTGTCACTGCCGAGTGGAGCTTCAATATGGAGGATGCATATGTGTCTGAGCCAGGGCTGTATCGTGAATTTAAGACTCAAGAGAGAAGGGGTGACACATGTGGGTAATAGAACAAGCATTTACAATGCAACGGTCTCGGCATTGTTAAAGTTAGAGCTATTGGCATTGCTCATGACAATGCCGTTTCTTTAAATGTTTTAAAAACAAAAACATAAACAAAAATAATGTCATGAGCAATGCCAATAGCTCTTATTTTACCAATGCCGAGACCATTGCATTGTAAATGCTTGTTATATAGCGCGATCTTGACCCGAATCCAATCAGGTATCGGAGCGCTTTACACAAGCACCCGTTGCGTTACATGAGGACACACATTCATTGTTTTGTTAGGCACGGGGAGATTAAGTGATTTGCCCAGAATCACAGGAGGTTCAGCGTCATTGCCGAGACTCGAACCCAGTTCCCCGGCCTAGCGCCCTAGCCGTTAGGCCTACTCCTGGTTACCTGCGTACTAGAAACAAGTTTGTGTTGAAATCTTAACTATGCAGCTGATTGTGGGTTATGTGACCAGTCACCAGTGCGACAAATGTACATTTATGTGGCTTAGCGCCAAGAAACCGTCTGCGTGCGCTTTATGGAGCATCGTAAACATAACATAACGTGGACAAAGCAGCGTCTGCAGAACTCCAGTGCCCTGGGTGAGTGCAGCTCACTGAAGCCTCCACTCCCACCGCTAACCCAGTGACGTCACTCGCGGCCCTGCTCCTACAGCCCCTACTACCCCGTATCAGCCTCTGCCACCCCCGGCCCCAGCCACACTCACCCCTTGTCTGCCCGAGGTGCATCTCTTGGAGCCCCGGGAGAAAATCCTCCTCGGGGGTCTCCCCGCTTGTCTCGCCCCTGGGCCCCGTGACTCGGCGGCGGTGTCTCGGGAGCTCCTCGGAGGCGGGGTCTGACTGAAAGGGGTGGTACAAAAGAGAGACTGTGTGACTGATCTGAAGTCCTGATTTGATACCCTTATTGTCAGACTATAACAGGCGGTGCTGAAGAACGTTACTCTAACCGATTGTTCACATCGATTGGATTACAGTCATGTCCATCTATTTGTAATGAGAGCGGTCTTTCTCACCACCGCCCACTAGATGATTGACAGCAGCGGTACCCTGTCAAACGGCCGATTCAGTCCGTCTGCCCTCACCTCCCACGACACTATTACGGGTGTAGGCATAATTCCGTGAACCAATAAAAGCAGAAGTTTTCGTTTCGTACGGGATGGATTGGAAGATTGACAGTGGGCGTTAAGTTTAGCAGAACTCAGTAACGTGAGTGACAGATGTGCTACCTAACCGGAATGCGAGACTGTGGGTTGTTCCTTTTGCCGGTTCAGTTGAAAGACCGAAATTAAGCCAATGTGAAATGTCTGGCCTGGGAATCCCCGGGGGAGGCGGAGACCGTAGGTCCGTGACGGGTCCGAGGGCTGCTCGTTGTGGAGGCTCATCTTTTTATGTAGAAGGCAAACATATTGTGTTCTATACTCACTTTACAGGACTCTCGGTTAGTCTCATTCATGCATTAGATTCTTTTGTTCCGGAAAGGAGTGGGGGAGAGGACGAGCACACCACTGCCTTTCTCCGAGGCGAAGCAGAAATGCCTCGGAGAAACGCAGTGGCGTTTTCGGATTCGGGGGCGTGTTTTGCTTTTATCTCCTCTTGCCATTGGCTGGAGGAGATAATTAGACTTTATGCAAAAAACACGCCCCCCCGATCCGAAAAGGACGGGGCCTGATCGGAATGACGGACCTCTTCTCCAATGGCTGGCCAGCATTCAAGAGGCCAGCCAATGGAGAACAGGGGAGAAGAGGGGCGGGTTCAAGCCCCTCTTCTCCAAGTCATTAAATCTCGGATCGAGACTGCGCAAGCGCAGCCTTCGAGCCGAGACCTAAAAAAGCAGCACAGCCTTTATGCTAATGGTGGAGTAATTAATAATAGCTTGTAGCTTTTATAACCCTGATTCATATAGTTCAATGTATGGGATAGGGGCCGTAGGTGCATTATGGGATTTGTGGTTTTGTGCTTTCCACAGCATCTTTTCCTCCCAAACCCCTCTTACTATTTTTTCATTTACATGCAGTGAACTGTAATGTAACAAGTAGAGATTTGTAAGTGGATTACCTAATTTCCAGTTTTGTAGTTCCTCTTTCTGTGCATATAATTTCATTCCATTTGTGGCATCATTCAGGAGGATGCGCTGCATGTTAAAATATTATTTGTATGTTTTACAATATCAACGAGTAAATAAAAGTCCCTCCTTAAGTAGAAGATGCAAAAAAATCAAAAATAACTGTTAAAAGCGACATTGGAACACAGGAAATGCACACTTTGTAAAATGGTAACACTAGATAATTCCGGAGCGACGTATCTCCCATCACCCATATAGCTCATAAAAATTGGCAATTTCTTAAATGATAAATAATTCAATCGTAGTGCTTTATTAACCTTCCTGCTTCCTCAAATTTGCTTGAAAATGCACCATTTGTCCACTCTTTTTTAGGTCTCGTGACCCGCGTTGCACTGCGCAGCAGTGCTAGCGCAGGCGAGAGTCCTTTTGTCCGGGGTTCAGAAATGGACCCTGGAATCGCACACGCTCGTGCGTGTGCGTTTCCTTTTCAGCTCCCCCATTGGCCTTTGCGTGCGTCTTATTCTAAAAGACTGCACGCAATTGGCCTGTGGCGCGCGCATAGCTCCTCCCATGGCCTATTGGTGTCTATTACGCGCTCCAAGCGCGTAATAGACACTAATAGACTGTGGGAGGAGCTATGATCGTGCGCGCCACTTGTTTTTCTTTACTTTTGGTATAAGCGCGGCACCCGCACTTTACTTTTGATGTTATAAGTAAAGCGCGGGTGCCGCGATTATACCAAAGGTAAAGAAATTGAAAAAAACATTATTTCTTTACTTTTGGTATAATCGCGGCACCTGTGCTTTACTTATAACATTAAAAGGAAAGCGCGGGTGCCGCGATTATACCATAGGTAAAGAAATGATTTTTTTTTTTATTTATTTACTTTTGGTATAATCGCGGCACCCGCGCTTTACTTTTAATGTTACAAGTAAAGCGCGGGTGCTGCGATTATACCAAAGGTAAAGCATTTTTTTTTATTTATATGGAAAATCGTCCTGGATGAAAGTATCGTTCCAGGTGGTGCCAGACACATTAACCGCCCCCATTTCACATCGCTGGGCATATGAGGTTCACCCTAGCCGTGGAATGCAGTCTTGAGAAGTGAAACGAATACTGAGGTCACGGTTTTTGCATTTAATGTTGATATTAGTATATTACCGCCATTATATAGGATATTGCGCAGTGACTGCATTTAATTACTCATAATATGAATTACCTGTTTGTGCTACCCCCAGTGTGCTGACCCTAAAGGTGTGCTGCAGAATAAAAAATGGGTCTGGAATATGTCCTTGCATTAAACACAAAGAATGCGAAAAAATGGTAAACGAAATCCCTAAAGCAAGGAAAACTTATAACGTTTGTACAAGGCAAAGAAGCTTCACTTAAAATAGATTACTAGCACTACTAATCCATGCAAACATACCTTGCTGACTGTGACATTGCGCCAGGGACTTTTTTTCCGCTTCTAACCGGATAGCGCCACAGCACCATGTTCCTTTCATTCTTTCCTCCCTCTGCACTCTTTTCAGGCTCCCGTCGGCCCCGCCTCCTATCATGCCTCTTACACTCTCTCTTATTTGCAGTGCTGTGAAAGACCCTGGCGGCGGCATTAGTATTATACAGAACACAAGTCTCATCTGTTTGAGCCTCCAAGGACAGCGAAGAGAGTGACTTTGGAGGGCAATTCAATTGAAATCAACAGCGATTAAAAATTATATAAAGGGTGAGAAATGTTACTAGGGTGTGTAATCTCATTGAAGTCAATGGGAAGAATTGTGCTGGTTTGGATATTAAAGATGAGCCGGAAGGTGACATCAATCCAAATGTGGGGGAGTTGAGACGTATTCAAATGCCAAACGAGATATGGCACCATAGCTGTCTCAAACAACCGAAAATTAATCATCAGACTCGACACCAGGCTTACTGTAGCCTTCAGCCGGCTCCAGAGGGACCACCAAAAAGCTCTCACTAACAGGCGCTTGCAAACCTCACAGCAGCTGCCGTCTACACTTGGACAGTTCCCAGGGACAAGGGTGTCAGAAAAAAATGCTCAAGCACCATGGGGACAGGCCTAATCCTCAATCACTTGAAGCAGCTCGGCAATGACAACCAATCTCAGAAGCAGAATACAGATAATGTTTTTGACCGGACTAGGACATTATTTTCTCTTTTAGGTGTGTATGTTTAAAGTACACTGGATACACACGGATCCTAGCCATGGGACAGTTAACAATGCTGCATTATGTATTTATAAGCACGACTCTGAGCTGCAATCTGCTCCCAGCTGTGAAGCTGCCTGTGAGCCTTCTAGAGAGATAGCTCAATTAATTAAAAGTCCATCAATTAACCAACGTGGTGCTAGGGATGCTGGCTAAGTTGAGCACCATAAACTGGGAAATAATTACAACACATGAAGAGCTCTAAAAACACAAGTTACTGTTATATACAGATTTTTCGCAGATGCTGCTCCCAGTAATGTGGGGAAACGAGGGAGGATGGCAGGCGAGTGGGTGCAAGATATTAATATGCATAGAATCTACATGTAATTGAATACACCCCTCCCACTCGTTGTAGTCTTCACCTTCTTTTGAACTCTTACTTTAGGCTGGTCTCTACAATCACATCCTGTATAAACATTTTTATAATGAATGTGGCCACAAGACAGCAGTTTATTTGGCTACTTAGGGTGCAAAAACAGGTTGGTTGGAGCGGTACAGACGCACTGTGTCCAATCTTACCAGGCAGAAATGGCTGCCCGTTGACGAGCGAGGGACTCCTTGCAGCACGCAGGCAACGCTCCTCCGACCTGCTATCAGCCTCCCCAGCTCCAGATGCCTTTTTACCCCAGTCCCTGCCCTGCACCTACCTCCCCACTCCTATTTATCAGCACCTCAACTGGGGTGGTAGGTGACAGAGGAAAAGGGCCAGTTATTTGGCCTGCAATGGGAAACTGCATGTAATTTTTGATCCACATATTATTGCCTATTTAAGGTGGAATAACTCGCAATTGACTGTGGAGGAAAGAAATTATCAGCCGGAATCATCACTCTCAGACAAAGTAATTTCGACACACCTACATCATACTATTTGTAATCAAGCCCAAAGTCCTTTCAAATCATCTGATTGTCTATTATTCCATCTCAGAATATATTCCCACAAACCTTAATACACGCCTGCTCAATGTAGTCTAGAAGATTGGCAACGTAGAAGGCGCCTTGTGATGCTCCATGCAAATGCTGCATCTATTTTCCATGAGAGAGACTCTGATACCCACAATCTTTCAGACTTGAATGACACAGATGTAGGGGATAGGGAAACCGAGGTAATGGAGACAGGGCTGCAGAAGCACACCAGAGGAAAACAGGAAGCGGCAAAGACTGGCCAAAAGCAGAAGCTGAGTGAGCGTATAACTGGAGTAACAAGCATTTGCAATGCAATAGGTCTCGCATTTACGCAAGTTTAAGCTATTGGCATTGTAAATGACAATGCCTTTTATTTTATGTTTTAAAAACCAAAACATAAATAAAAGGCATTGTCATTTACAATGCCAATAGCTCAAACTCGCGTAAATGCGAGACCTATTGCATTGCAAATGCTTGTTCAAAATGTTCTCAAGGGAAAACCCTCCGTAGGTTGTTCAGGCTCGCTTGCTCGCCAGAGTGCAGTACAACAATAATTTTACGCCTCACCACTATCAAATGTCACCAGCCACCACTGGTAGAAAGTATGAAGGGGGAAGGCAAACACCACATCACATTGGATTTACTACTTCTTTGTCATCCCGCCTAAATTACACACAATCCGCAATAAGGTACCGCCAGGACACCCATATAAAGTATTAGGATGTCATATTATTAGCTATATGTAACATCATGTGAAAATCTGCACTTAAATTGCATAGTTGATTGTGCAGTCTACATTCCTGAGGAAAATCCTCATGCATGTGGTACTGTCAGATTCCACATATTCAGGGCAACATTTCCCTGATTAGCGCCCCGGGATTTAGGTTTGTCCATTTGAGAAATGCAACACAGTTTCAGTATATCTTCTGGCCTCTATGAGATATTATTGATGCAGTGTTTGCACCAATAAATACTACTGAGTCTACTGGGAAAAAATACATGTAGTCTGAGTGCAGAAAGACATCAAAGAGGTGCATATGCTTCATCAGCCTAATATATTTTCTTTTTTTAAATGAAAAACGTGTCACAAACAAAGTCTTAAAAGCCACATGTAGAGTACTTGGGGGCAAGAGATCATCAGAGGTAGTAAGATGTGGAGCCTTTCAGTGTGTTGTCAGAGTAGCCTTAAGGTTGTCAGGCTGTCCCTTCTGGGCCATTTAGAATGTTCATCAGATGATTGTTACACATGGCTGTTCCCACCCACTTCATTTCCAAGAAGAGTTCGTGAGGTGCATTTGTGGGGGTATTTTAGAAGCTCATTGTTACTTTTAAATCACTGCCAAATTCTTTTACACCACAAGGCTAGCGAATGTCTAACTTGGAATATCCACTCCTCTGTGAACTTAAGCCTGGCCCCAAGAACACCTTTTAATAACAGGTTAATAGCTGCTGTTGAAAAATCAACACCATATCAGGCGGGACCAGAAGCAGCTGTACATCAGCAGCCCTTCTAATGTGAAGGAGTGCCTGCTGCTCAAACATCTGTGTTTATTTACATTTCCACCATGTGTGTACCTTGTAATCTAATTCTTGATTGCCTTCCTATATATATATAGGGCAAAGGCTTGGGGGAGTGAGGAGGAGCGGGGGGGGGGGGATCAGGTTCAATCTGTTTAGGATTCTCTAACTATTGTCTGTTTTGTGCACGAGTAGTTGCTTTGGATTCCCAAAGCAAAGCCTGCTGCCATGTTTCATCAGGTATTACTCTGTTCAAGCTATGTTCTCATTTGAGCATATTAGTTGTTCTCGTGCCTTTGGTAGATGAAATAACTGATTTATGTATCTATCTGTTACCATGCCAATTGCACATGGAGTTGTAAGCCTCAAAGTGCGCATTTTAATATTTTTTTAAACCATTTTCATGAGAGTTTTCAGCAATAAGACACAAACACTTGTCAGTATAGCAGTACCCACTGGAGCATCTGCATTGCAAATGCTAGTTACCAAGAAGCATTGGCATAGCCAATAGGTCTCACTTTTGGGACCTTATAAGTATTTAGTTTTGCAGCACTATATTCTTGGTGCAACAACATCAGCTGTTGCATGGCTAAACCTTGTACCTTATAAGTGTTTAGCCATGCAACAGTTGATGTTGTTGCACCAAGGATATTGTGCTGCATAACTAAATACTTATAAGGTCCTAAAAGCGAGAGCTATTGCAGTGCCAATGCTTGTTATTGTAGTGCCCTGGCACTGACTTGTGCACCCTCTGTGCCAGCACAGAGAGGACCAGTCCATTGCAGATGAGGGAACACCCCTCCTGCATTGTGCAGGTGCTGCTGTGGAAGAAAACAGCTTGTGCTCGGGCCACGCACGATGTGTAGTGTGGCCAGACAGAGCAGAAGCCAGAGGGATGGTGAAAGGTGAAGGGTTAAAGTTCCTTCAGAGCCAGGTGCAACTGTTCCCAGGGAGCGTTTCAGATAAGACATTTGCAAAAACAACAATTGATGGACAGAATGCAGAACAATGTCATACATTCACCCCAGTGCAGAGATCTGGGCCTAAATCCATCGGTTTTTAGCTCACCATGCTATTCCAGTTTGAACCCAGTCATATGCAAATCAGTCTTGACCCTGTGCCTCATGGGAACAGTCCAGCCCGAACTGCCAAGCCAGGTCCTCCCTGGACTGGAAACAAGCATCCTAGGACCGGTTTCGGGGTTTCACCCCTCTTCAGCCAGGATAGCTTGATTCCAGTGGCATGGACCGCTTTGTTCGCCATAAGTTGGCAGGGTATGCTCAGACGTGAGTTCCTTGCTCACTTTGCCACTGGATTCAAGCAAGCCTGGCTGAAGACGGCTGAAATGCCAGAAACCGGTCCTAGGAAGCTTGTTTCCGGTCCAGGGAAGGCATGGCTTGGCAGTTCGGGCTGGACTGTTCCCATGAGGCACATGGTCAGACTGATTTGCATATGGCCATGTCTGAACTGGGGTGGCAGAGTGGGCTAAAGAACGGTGATGGATCAAACCCAGATCTGTTGACTGGGTGTGAGTGTTTGATTGGTTCTGATGCTCCGTCCATCACCACCCCCTTTTGTACCGCATCAGATAAGACATTGGCACTTCCGTAATACGAAATAAGGCGCAACCTTACAGCACCACCTAGTGGCAGACCCGAATTACTACAAAAGAACAGAGCTGGTGAGTGAACTATGATTGTGCACACGTCACGACCATCAAACAACACGACTGAGTACATTTAGTTCTAACCCTTTGATACCTGCTCTTGAGAGGATTCTATGCTGACACCCTTAAATATGTCCCAACATTCTTACTATATGTCTACCATCTATCGGTGAACATCCCATGGAGAGGAGTATGTTGTTTGAGGTTTTCCTAGCTCATGTGGAAGTATTAGAGGGTGAAAGGTATTTTCATCAGAGAAAGTTATCTCTAGGAAAGCCATGGCTGTGAATGACTCAAAAGGATTCAGGTACCTTTGTATCCGCTGGGAGAATGATATGTATTTGATTATGCAGTCAAATAAATGTCATATGAAAGGAAAGACAATACCGTAATGGAAAGATACAAATTCTACTCAAGGAAGCCAGAAGATGGTAAATCAATAGAAGAGAATGTATTTTTTGCAGTTTTATATAGTGCAATTTTGACCTAAGGGCATTGGAGCACTTTACATGAGCTTCAGATTACATTACACAGGGTCAGCTTTTTTTTTTAGTAATGGGAAGATTAAGTGATTTGCCCAGAATCACATGAGGGTGAGCTGACGCCAGACGGGAACCTGTTTCCCGACTTTAAAAGTTGGCAGCTCATGCCTATAAGCCACATCGTTTTCCCAAGTATACCGCTGTACTTAGGTCCTTTGCAGCGATATGCGACACTGAAAATATGAAATATGGTCCGATCAAAATATATGTGAAGGTCAAAAGCAAGACGGTCCAGGAAGGACATGGGTGGGTTCAGATCTGACTGTCATTGGCCATAAATATGCATTTTTCACTGAACTAACACAGCGACAGTGATGAAGTTGTAAAAGAAAAGTGCAGGTGCCGAGTGTGAGAGGGAGGAAGGATGGACATGGCGGCCAGCAGAGTGGAGTTGAAGGGACCAACATACGAGACGCGCTCTGTGGTGGGGGTGGGGGAGGGGCAAAGTGCAGGCGCCTAGTGTGAAAGGGAGGAAGGACGGACATGGCGGCCAGCAGAGTGGAGTCGAAGGGACATCACAGGGTGTAGTAAAAACAACCGTCAAGTGATACAGAGACACTGAAGGCTCTCTCAGTATCACCAGCATATGTGATCAGAACTACAACATGACACAGGCAGTTTTAAATAAAAAAAGATTTTGCCTGCTAGTTTGAGTTGGACTGGTACAGAAAAAAAACTGTGGAACGGGAGGCAAGGGCTATAGGTAGTGGGGGTTGTAGGGAATCGCAGGTGTGTTGGTAAAACTATATGGGGGATAAGTGTTGCTTTTGTAAAGCACTTCAATAGCTTCTGCTCGAGGTCATGCTACATCGAAAAAGTAAACATCATGTGAAAACGACTAAAAACACAGAATAGTTTAAACATACAGACATCACTCGCCACAAAACACCGGCCCTCTAGTCGGCTCCGCATACCTGTGACTCAGAAGCTGCCTTTAGAAGAGTGCGGAACAAGTCATTCCAACTCAATGATAACAATAAAATAGAGCTCTGACTCATGCGCTGCACTGCTGGTAATGATTATTAAGTGGCCGGCGAGCCGCCCTGCACAGCGTGTTTGTGCGCAGCACATGGCTCTTCCGGCCAGGCTGGAGTAAAAGTGGTCCTTGCTCTATGTGCGCCCTTTTGCAGTGCATAGTTGTAACTTGAAGGCAGCTGCTTATAACATACCTGCCTTCATTGGAGCTGCAGGAAGGCGCTCTGGAGAAGCCCAAATCCATTCAAACTTTCGGAGGGAGAACCAGCTTCGGTGGGAGGGGACTCTGAATGCTGAAGCCAGGAGTCCAGACTTCACCAGGAGGTGCTGGTCTGCTTTCCTGGCCGGTGTTTTGGCTCTGGAGCAAATGAGTCTGGGAGAGGAGGAGCGCAAAAGGGGAGGATGAAGCTAGCGGTGACGAGCAAATAAGTCTGGGAGAGGAGGAACGCAAAAGGGGAGGCTGAAGCTAGCGGTGAGAGTGGAAAGCTGCATCTAGCCTCTACTACCTCCCCGTGTTAACGGAGTGTGGGCAGGGTCTCGGCATCAGCTCTCCCCATTGAAAATTAAAATGAAAAGTGAAAGCCATATGTTAAAACAATGCCATCAGCGAAGCACATTTGTTTAAGAGCCTAAACAAACCAATAACTAGTGTGTCTCTCCCCCACAAAAATAAACGTGAATGCCGAGTGTGAAGAAAAGAATTGGCAGAGCTGGTTTGATTTCATTGCCAAACAAGTGGGAGGGGTGGGGGGAGTGCACGCGCGCATACACAGAAGACAACTCTTGCAGCTGGGCTGGCTTGAGGCTTGAAGTCCGCGAGCGATGCGCTTGAGCAATTTGCGTAATGAGGGAGAGATCGGAAAGGCAGATGGCGGCTGTGCGCGTGCCCGCAAGCTTTAGGTCACAAGCAAAAGCCTGTGGTCGGATTTCTAAAGCCCACTCACTAAATGTCTCTCCAGACCAGCGCATGCGCTGGCTCAGGCGAGACCTAAAAACATAATGGTCGTAGCATGTGTGGCTGTAGATATGCATGCTTAGCATACTCCTGCCATCTAGTGTTGGGCTTGAACATTTGCAAGTTGTGTTTCTTTCAGCCTGTCTCGCGAGTCAAAAAATATGGGTTTTTTTCTGTTATTGGGTTCAAACATATGCTGAGGGGGCCCGAGCTCGTGTTCTGAACATGTTTTGTTGGCCCGTTCAGTTCCTTATTGATTATGTTACATCTGATTTAAGTAAACCCTATTCCTTTCATCTCCCTGATGTGTAAAGACACTGGAGACTGTCATCGACACCCTGGGCCTCAAGCGCAGAGTGTCATCTCCTGTCCTCCTGAATCCTTTCAAAATTGCCCTTGTTGCAGTTCGAAATACCTGTAGACGGATCACCATTAAATGTGTCATTTGTCTCTGTCCCTTGACGAACCCTCCTCCTGTTTTGTTTTCTTGCCTTGCCTTCAGATAAACAAGACAATCTGGTACCAAAGGGAGTGGTGCTGGACACATCAGAGGATGTCTGCAAATCCCCCTTGGCAACTGCAGGAAAGAAGTCTCTCTCTCCGCCAAAGACCAAGAGGCCGGCCTGTCAGTCTCCCAGCTGTGCAACAGACACCCAGCCCGGAGACAGTGTCTTCCAGTCATGTCTGCCTCAAGAAAATGCAGGACATCGAGCTAACATCGAAGACTGGCGCCAGGACACCAAGACCACACCTAAAGTCATGAGTATGCCTTCGTCCCCCGAGGCCCATGCCACCATGCCAGGGTACCAAAAGAAGTCTTGCGCCGAGGTAGAGCACCGCTGCTATAGGAGGTGGCCATCGAGCATGGACCCAAAAACACAGCAAGCCAAGGACCCATGTTGCCTTTGGTTGGCACTGGCAAAAAGCTTTGGAACTTGGCAAACCTCCATCCAGGGGTGTCGAGCCAGAGCTACCACAAGGGCACCAAGCATCATGGCTCACACCTGAAGCAAGCGCCAAAGACTCAATGATGTGCACCTTGCCACAAGACTCTGTGATGAAGTGAAGCTAACTTCGAAGCCTCTGTCGACATTCGAGCCAAGGACTTTGAGCCTCCCATCCTCGAGGAACTTCAACAAGAACTTGATGCCTGGCAGATGAGACTGTTCATCCACGACTGACAAAATCTCAGCAAAAACATCTCCACTGAACCAGCACATATGTCCATCTGGGATGTCCTCAAGAAATTAGTTGAGGCCAACGGAGTCTGTTCTTTACTCTTACTCGACCTGCTGTCAGCAATTGAGACTGTCACCAAATGCTAGCCCAAAGATTACAAAAGATGAATTCTGGACACTGCGTTGAAATGGATAAAATCCGACCTCAAAGCTAGGTCCCAAAATGTCACACTACCCCTATTCAAGTCCTTGCCTTTCACCACACAAGTAGATGTCCCACAAGGATCGACAGTTGCACCCCCTACCTTTTAATGACTTTCTAGCCCCTCCTCTTGATATTGTAAAATCATTCAATCTTACATGGTGCAGCTGTGCAGACGATACCAAGGTCATCTGAAGTCCTAACAATCTTCGAATCTCAATACGTCTAGACTCAAAATACTGACATTTGTAGCCTGCTCAAGTTGTAACCATATTACCTCTTGGACCTTCAAAATGGTACACCCACCTATGACGTCCAGTGAAGTCAAAAACCTTGGCCTGATCATGGACTTAAAGCTCTCTGTTGAATCCTAAATCAATAGTGACGAGATATTACTTTTATGATGTTTTTTTTATGTATCTTCCCTTATCTGGGCCTTTCACACAGGATACAGGAATCAAATAAAAAAAATCAAAACTGGATTTGTGAAATGCGGCAAATCACTCATGAGGGCATCCAGGCGTTGTGGGCTGCTTCTTAGGTCGATCATTTGCAAGCCATGTCTTGAGTCCCTTCCTGAACTCTAGATGAGAAGGGAGGTACGAAGGTGAAGGGGAAGGCAGTTCCAGGACTTGGCAGCGAGGTAGGAGAAGGAGCATCCTTCACTGTTGCTTTGGCAGATGCAGCGGGTATAGGAGAAGTAGGCTTAGGTGTCTAGAGGGTTTGTGGAAGTTCTTGCAGTGGTGATGGTGGTGGTTGTTGTTGGCTGGTCCTTGATTGTGGAGGGCTTTGTAGGCGTGGATCAGCATCTTGAATTGGCATCTCTTCTTGATGGGTAGCAAGTGGAGCTTCTTGAGGTGGCAGGTGATGTGGGTCCCTTTGTAGAGGTCCAGAATAAGTTTGCTGCTGCGTTCTGGATGGTCTGCAGTCTCTTTAGGAGGTGATTGGTGATTCCTAGGTAGAGTGTGCTGCTGTAGTCCATCCGACTGGTGACTAGGGCTTGAGTGATGGTTCGCCTGGTGTTGGCAGGGAGCCATTTAAAGATTTTCTAGAGCATGCAAAGCATGAGGAAGCAGGCAGACTAGGCTGCATTGATCTGGCTTTTCATGGTGAGATTGCTTTCCAGGATGATGCCAAGGTTGGGGGCATGGTCTGTCGGTGTGGGTGAAGATCCTAATTCGAAGGACCACCAGGAGTTGTTCCACAGGTAGGTGTTCTTCCCGAAGAAGATCAGCACCTCAGTTATGTCACTATTGCGTTTCAGGCAGTTGTCTTTCATCCAAACGGTGACGTTCGTCATGCACCTGTGGAAGTTGGCTCTAGTAGTGTGGGGCTGGGGTCTTCTGACAACAAGAGTATAAGCTGGGTGTCGTCAGAGTAGGATATGATGTTTAGTCCATGGGTTCTGATGATGTTGGCTAGGAGGGGTTCAAGTAGGTGTTGAATAGCTTGGGACTGAGGGATGATGCGCCTGGAGGGATGCCGCAAATTATGCTTTTGGGTTCCAAGGTGGGAGGTGGATTCTCTGGGTTCCTCCGGGGAGGAAGGAGGCAATCCATTTGAGGGTGTTACCTTGGAATCCGATGTGATGAAGCCTCTTTATAAGGGTGTGGTGGGACACAGTGTTGAATGCCCGTGAGAGTTCGAGGAGGATCAGGGCTTCTGTTCCTCCCTGGTTTAGGAGGGTTCTGATGTAGTGTGTAGCATCAATCAGGGCAGTTTCAGTGCTGTGTTTGGTGCAGAATCCGGATTGGGAGGTGTCCAGTTGTTGTTCCCCAGGTTTTCAGTAAGTTTGGGGCTTATGGTTTTTGGAGGACTGTGGTAGAAACGGGAGCAGAGAGATGGGGCAGTAGTTCTTGAGTTCGTTGGAGTTCATTAGTGTGACATTCTGGCTAAACTATGCAAATGGACTGTACATCGGACTCCCAAGAAAACAAGGCGGTACAAAAGGGGGTGGTGATGGACGGAGCATCAGAACCAATCAAACACTCACACCCAGTCAACAGATCTGGGTTTGATCCATCACCGTTCTTTAGCCCACTCTGCCACCCCAGTTCAGACAAGGCCATATGCAAATCAGTCTGACCCTGTGCCTCATGGGAACAGTCCAGCCCGAACTGCCAAGCCATGCCAAAGTGAGCAAGTAGCAAGGGACTCACTTGCTCACTTTGCCACTGGATTCAAGCAAGCCTGGCTGAAGACGGCTGAAATGCCAGAAACCGGTCCTAGTAAGCTTGTTTCCGGTCCAGGGAAGGCATGGCTTGGAAGTTCGGGCTGGACTGTTCCCATGAGGCACAGGGTCAGACTGATTTGCATATGGCCATGTCTGAACTGGGGTGGCAGAGTGGGCTAAAGAACGGTGATGGATCAAACCCGGATCTGTTGACTGGGTGTGAGTGTTTGATTGGTTCTGATGCTCCGTCCATCACCACCCCCTTTTGTACCGCTCCCAAGAAAACAAATCTGCATGGTACAAAGAATACAGCAACCAGAAAAGTATTTTATCTAAATAGACTCAGCTACATTAGTCTAGCTGTAAAAGCTCTTCACTGGTCACAATGGCACAAAGAATACTCTTCAGAGCCCATTGCCTTGCACACTGGGTGATTCATGGGTCGGGACCCAACCTTCTTACAAGCTAAACTCGGTTTATACAACCAAAAGCAAAACCTTCGATCAAGTATAGCTCCATGCCTGATAATTGCCCTTATACATTTTTTTTTTAAACTGGTCTAGGTGGTAACTCTCATTACAAACGTGCAAGCCCTGGAATATACCCACAAAAAGACTAAGGACCATTGACAATCATGAAGAATTCTGCAGAGGAATGAAGATCTGTCACTTTCCAAATACTGAATTTGAATGACGTCCCTTGCTCCAATATGGAGTGGTTCATATATGCTGCTTATGATCCTATCAGTGCACTCCTTTGCCTACAATTAGCGATGTTTTGCTCTGTTATGTCTTGAGAATCCTCTTCAAACTTCACACACAACACCAAAACTGAGCAATGACTGATTGGACAGCTGCCAGTTTGACATGAAGTTTCTAAAGTATATCCTTCCTTTTCTTTCCAAACTGGCACATTATCTTGTCATGCAAGCTGTGGTTAGAACACTTCTTGATTATTCTAGTACTCTATATCTTGGTCTCCAAGCCTGCTCCATCCAGAGACTCAAACTGGTTTAGAACAGTGCTGCTTTTGAACCTGATGGTACATGTCCTGATCACAAATTTTCTGTGGACTTCTGCCTTATCCTCTGTTTCACAAATTAATTAATTTAGTTTCTGACAGGTCTAATAAGCCATTGTTGTGTTTCTCAATGGTAGGCAATAAATGGTTGTAATGAACAAAGATGCTCCCTTTTCATAAAAATGGGTGTTTTGATAACTTTTTCTTCAAATGTACTTTGTTTCCTTTCTGCAGGGCTCGGATATCGAGGACGCAGATATGGACGAGTTGCTTAGTGACACAAGGCTTCTAAAAAAGTTGAAGAAAGGTAAAATCAGTGAAGAAGAGTTTGAAAAACAGCTGACCGGTGGGAAAAGAGGCACAGCCGAAGGAGTTGATTCCGAGACTTCTGAATAATGGAACAGAAATACCTGCTCTCGTGTTTTGCAGTTCAGTTGGATAAATGAGCTGTTGGAAATTAGGCCAAGAAAAGACAATTTATGAATTGGCTCTATTAAAAGATGGTAAGGGCCCATCAACCGAACAATGCATGGCTTCCACCAACGCTTGCCTCAGCAAGCCATGCACACTGGGTCCTGGTGAATGCACATTAACTTGTCAATGATTCATTTCCAGAGGACAAAAAAAAAAGGTATGTCCTAATGAAAAGGAACATACCTGGGTTAAGTTGTCTTCTCTTGTTTTTTTTTTTTAAAGCCAACCTAAATTTACTAAGATTAGGGTGAGAATATTCAGATTAAAGTGATAAACACAGCTCAAATCATCTGACAGTATCAACTTAAAAAATTAGCTTCTGGAAATGAAGTATATAATGAACTGCCCTCAGTAGCTACTCCAGTGTAAGTCTTTAGACTGTGGTGTTTACGACAGCTGCCACCGTGTATGTCTTTGAAAGATGTCAGCTGTGTAGTAGAGAGAGGGAGCTAGAGAGAAAGCAGACGAGAGAGAGTGGGAGTGACTAAATAGACACTGGGTCAGTGCAATCATCTACAAGAACTGTGTGAAACCTGCTGGTTACTGAGTTGTACCTCAAGTGACCGACCAAATAAGTCTTCAGTACTTCTGAAGAAAATGAAAGACTTGCCACTGAGTTTTGTAATAGTAACTCTTGTTTATAAAGCTATTGTTTTTATTAAAGGAACTGCTGTAATTTTTAGGTATGTGGAACACCAGATGCAGCACCTCTTGGAATTGTTGTAATTGATCAGCAGACATAAAAATGCCTTGAAGTTATAAGAACCAAAGTGCAAACACATACAATTAAGCTAGGACTTTTCAAAATAGATATCTGCCGAAAAGTTTGAATATGAAATTGTGTACTCGCACAAAAAGAAAGCAGGCCTCCCATCAGGTCCATTTTGTACAGTTTGAGGAGTACAAATGGGATATTGGGCACACTGTAGGTAACTATTTATAACTTATTTTAGAAATTCAGAACAAGCAATAATGCACAGGGTGCATACAATTTTTACTTCAGTAGTTTAGATAACAGGAATGGAAAGAGAATTTTGATACAAAAATGAATCTTTTTGCTACTCATTAGTCAATTCATGACTATAATTTATTTAAACAATTCAACTTTTGAAATTGTTTTTAACAAAAGACTTAGTACTGCACAAGCACTATGAAATGCAAGTGTTAGGCAGCGATAAATGTGCTTGAAGCTGTCCTGGATAGGTATCTTCCAAAAGAAAATTATGCACACCTATGTTCCTTCTCAATATAGTAATATACTAGAGGGTCCGATTTAAATGAAAAGGGCAGAGGTCTGTGCTGATAAACTACGTCAAGCTCAGCCCGGTGAGGCTTGTTGCAAAGGGAGAAAAACTGTTTTCAAATCTCTATCATGAGATATTAAGAGAAAGCTTAAAATGCTGATTTACCAGCAACATCTCCCTTTATTACTGGGGCAAACCAACTTCTTTAGAGGCTTATGATCCAGATGGCCTTGAAGAATCTCTTAGCTGGGTTCAATACAGCTATCTTGTATATGTTATACTATAGTTGGTGAACCAGGACTAAGCCAACTGTGTTTGCTAAACACTCAGTGAAAGAAGGTCACACTCGCGTATGCAGCCTAAAAATTCCTATGAGTAGCACAACAGACAATAATGCCAAATAAAGATAAACACACAAATCAAGGCCCACATTGACAACGGTAGTACCTAAAAATTGAGATTTGCAAGGCTGATCGGCTTGCTTCACTTGCAGGGCCTCAGATAAGACCTTAAAAGGGGGGCGGGGGGGCATCCAAAAAGAAATTGACAAAAGCATTCATGGGCCTAAAGCAACCCTGGACACAAAAATTGATGATCTTCAAAAATACTTTAACTCCACTTGCACTAGAATGTTAGAGGTAGAAGAGATAGCAGACATTTAAAAATACCAAGGAAAGACGTATGAAAGTGACATTAATGAGACTGGATATGGCTCTGTTGAGGCCTGAAGAACAGGTTCCATAGAAAGAATCTATGAATGAAGGGGGCTCACAGATGGAGCAGAGTGGCCAGACATTGTCGTGTCTCTTTAGATCTTTTCTAGGGGGAGAAACATCTTGTGGTCAATCTTCACAGAACCCACTGGGAGGGTCCAAGAAACACACTCACATTTGTGGCTGTGTGACATTCTGGCCAAATTGTACTTCTTTAGTAAAAAAGGAGGAGGTTTTAAAGGCAGCCAGAAAACTACTCAAAATTAAGCACCAAGATCACACCTGCTCTATCTTCCAAGACTATTTGCAGGCCAAATTAAAAAGAGAGAAATGTTTTGGGGCATCACTGATTAACTGAGAGAAGGCATCTGGTACCTGTGTACACATTCTTCCAACATACTCTACAGTTTGAACAAGACCACCCATCATTGTGACAGACTAAAACAGGCACCATCGATCCAGAACATAGAACTAATTCTGGTGATGGAGGAGACAAACATTGCAGAATGTGTCGGTGCAGAGCATTTAGCTACGAGGAGTACAAGCTCACAATCATGGATTTAAAAGCCAAGCATACACCGATCCCTAAATAAACTGAGAGCTTAGATAAAAGAAATAAAGGAACTCAGGACTTTCTCAAACATGAACATGTAAATTGCTGGCTACTCTGAACTTTGGGGCCCATTGAAGGCGTCCACACTAACAGAAACATGGATACTGGTGAGAGTCCTCGGAGTGAGGGTGAGGGAAGAGAAAGGAGTGTAGGTGAGTCTACTTGGTGCACTTCTGGCTCCCAGGACCTAGACTTGGCAGCAGTACCAGTAGTGGAATTTCCTTATTAGAGAATCCATTATACAACCAAACACCCACCTTTTATGTAGCTGTATTGCCATTGTTGACAGAAATCTTAAATACAACCTTGTAGAACACCCCCACCCCTCCCACGTGGCGTTTCAACCCTAGACGACTAAGAGGCCCAGTTTTTAGGAAGAAAATAGCTAAACAAATTGAATAATGCTTTATAATTGATAGCGAAGAGGGCCAATCCCCAGGGAATATAGGACACATTTAAAGAAGCAGCCACGAGAAAACGTATCACACTCATTCTAACTACAAAAGATCCGAGCCTTAGAAATTAAGGAATAAGGAGAAGATTTCAAAACATGACGTTATACTCTCCACAAAATACACATGATTTTCCCTAACGCCACGCAGCTATGTTGGAGAGGATGCGGAGATATAGAAGAAGTGAAACACATGGTGGCGTTATCCAGAATTAGCTTCTTTTTAAAGGGAGGTGGCTCACACTCTACACAAAAATCTTAGGCTTCTCTCCAAGGCCAATTAAAAATATTTGTTATGTTGGTAATTGTGAAAATGGCTATTGCATTCCACTGAAAACGGAAATACCGACCATCTATTTCACGATGGAACACTGGAGGATGTTGTCCATGTAGAAACTGGCCAGCAACTTAGAAAATGTACACTCATTTTTCAAAGAACAGTTTAAACCTCTGCTAGAATACCAGTCAGAGGACATGCTAGTAAGTGGGGGGTGAATCACAGAATATATTTTAATAATCCCTTGTGAATTATGAGAACCATAAAATATAAAGTTCACGGGGACGGTATGAGGGAAACATTTCAAGTTCTAAAAGGAATAATACATGTGTTCTGTTTATGTTCCCTTTATCTACATACAAAGGACAATAATTGGAGTTGTACACATTATTTTGTTAAAAATCAATAAAAACACATTTTGAGAAATGAGTGTGAACAAACCTCTTTAATGTCCCAATTTTGCGATTGATGCTTCATGTGGATATTTGGAATTCAGCTTTGCTTTCGGCCACAAACTCAGCATTTGTTGGCTACTTGGATCCAAATTCATTTGAAGGAACCTGCATTGTTTCCAAACAAGAGGAGACTCCTCCCTATTTGTCACATATTTTCCCAATGTCTTTATTTTACTTACGCATTCTTATTTAATACAACTTTTAGCTTTCCATATGCCCCTAGATGTATGTTTTAACCAGATATAGGTGTTGCTACCATTTACCCGCTTCTTTCAATTGCCTGACAACGTCCCTTATATTTTTGCAATCTCTATCTGGTTGATATGGCCTACACCGCTGTTATTTTCATTTCCTCGTGATTTTGTAGTGCCAATTTTGAAATTCCTTTTCCTTCTCTTTGAAAGTCTTGGTACATATCGGTAAGTTCAGCCTTCTTTGGTATGGTGATAGTTCCTTGTAACTCTATATATGCCTATTGGTTTTTTTTTATGTGGATGAATTGTTGTTAAATATAATTCAGGCTTTTTTTTATTTTGGTGATATTCCCAAAAATGTAAATGATTGATATATTTTTCCGCAGGAAACCTGCTTGTCAAAATAAAAAATAAAAAAAATATCAACAACAACAAAAAAAGGAAACCTGCTTGTATTGGCTCCTTGGTGCATTTAGCAGAGCCTATGCCTTTCTAGGCTAGTATTTGCTTTATTAATATAGTAAAGATATAAAAAAATTATGCTTGAATCTTTGGAACTGTTGCGGTCCGATTCAGAATGATTTTGCATGTCCCAGTGCAAATTAGATGCAAACAAAAGTTGTATTTACTCGCACATTCAGAACTCGAAATATTTTCCACCACCAACTTCCCCTAAGTACAGTAAAAAGTCTGGAGTATTGAATTTAGCGCTAGGTATGGCAATAATGGTTTTTGAAGGGATTGGCTAACAAGAGTTCATCAAACACCCACAACGTAGTAGCTATGTGGGTATACGGACAATTTCCAATTGGGGTTTAATACACAAGTCACAACCCAAAAGAAAAGATAAAGTCTACAGTCTGTTGTGTTAAAGTGCAAAGTTCAACCCCTCCTCCCCACATACAAGTGGTGCACAAGCAGGTTGTAATAAAGGGACATCGTTGAACTGTCTGAAAGTTTGGTATGCCTGCAATTGAGTTTGGAGTTAAAGGTAGCTATAGAAAGGACCTCCTTCATGCATTGTCACCAGTCTGCAGTGGCCTCAGACACACTTGCCCAACTCTTAACGGTACTGAATCCCCGAAAATGTTCCTATCTTTGTTAGAAAGACTCCACAGACTTCTTTCAATTCACAGAGACTCATGGGTTTCCCAACTTTATGATTGTCACAGTGAATACAACATTCCTCAACACTGTGAAGCTATTTCTTGTGATAGCGTAGAGATATTTATGTTTTTTTACATGGATGAATACAAGCTCGTTGTGTTGGTTTGGGCAAGGTCCTATGCAGGCCCGGCTCCAGTATCCGTGATATGGGATAGCCATGAAGAAGCATGGGTGGACCATGGAGATAAATGGAATTGCCTCGTATCTTCCAGGTGTCTTCAAGCTGGCTGAGCTGCATGCTCTATCTACTTCACGGAGCATGCCTATTAATTTAAAATATTATTATTAGTGTTAATTCTGTGTTTCGTACCAATGTTCTTGTTCTCTTTTGCTGTCTGTGCCTCACTTTTTTGCCGCCACATCATCTTTTTCTCCTCCTCACTCTCCTCTTTCCACTTCAACCTGCTCGCCTGCCTGCCCCATCCTCCCACCTCTTTTCTCTTCACTTCACCCTCTTTCTCTACATCCTCTTACTGTCGTAGCCTACGCTCACCTCACCCTCCTGTCGGCCTCACTCTCTCGCCATCCTCATACTGTGCCTCCACCATCCTCCACCTTCTCGCTCTACCTCCCCAGTCGCCCTCTCACCACCTTCTTCCTCACTTTTCTCCCTCTCTTTGCCTCCCCCCCTCCTATCTATAACCCTCCCGTCTATTATTAATCGCCAACCTCTTTCCACCTTCTCTACTGCTGCATATTGGGTAACGATTTTGTGTATGTAAAGGAAGCTTTAGCTGCTTCCGCACATTGGTTGTGTGTGTGTGTGTGTGTGTGTGTGTGTGTTTTGGTGGGGGGCACTGGTGTGTCAAACCTTCTATTCTGTACCTGGTCTTTACTGGCGGGTCTCAGCATCCTGGACAGCGGCAGCACCAAAGCCTGGATTATATATAGAGTGCACCCCTGAGCATGCAGGTGACCTACAAAGACTTGGGGGACATGCGTATTTTAAAGAGATAGTAATGGCCTACACAACGTTTTAAGAATGTGGATAGTGCCTACTGCTAAATATTTACTCAAAAAAAGCACAATAACCCCGGCGGATTGGAGGCACGCGGAAGTGGTGGTATTTCATAAGCCAGGTCGGCCCCCAGATCAGCATGCCTCATATCGCCCTATATCCCTATTAAACGTGGAGGCTAAAATATTGGCGAAGGCATTGGCAAATCATCTTTTGCCTCGTATCACTGCATTAGTGCACCCGGATCAGGCGGGATTTATGCCCCAGCGGGCGACCAGACACAACATACGGAGGGAACACGTGGCAGTGGCGGCTATACGGATGACGGGAGAGCCGACGGCTCTACTCCTGGCAGATATGGACAGGGCGTTTGATTCCCTCAGCTGGGTTTACCTCTTCGCATTGCTACTTAGACTTAATTTTGGTCCCCGCTTCCTCTCGTATATAACGCTCCTCTACACAGAGCTCACGGCCTCGGTTTGGGTGGCTGGCGCGTCCTCCCACACCTCCTTAGGGCGGGGTACGAGGCAGGGGTGCCCCCAGTCTCCGTACCTCTTTGCCCTGGCCATAGAGCCGTTGGCGACGTGGGTATGCATTGATGTGCAGGTCCGGGGATTCGAGTGGGCCCCGGGTCTGTCCGACCGGATCGCGTTATATGCAGATGATGTCCTATTTTTTCTTACGGACTTGGACAGGACAGGGCCGCGGCTTCTGCGCATCATGCAGATTTTTGGGGAAACGTCGGGTTTGCATATGAACCCTCGCAAGTCCACCTTGTGGGCTCTGGGAGAACGCACGAGAGTGGGTGCGTGGGCTTCCTCGGTTCAGTTGGCGGTGGGGGAGCCTGAAGTACTTGGGGGTATTTCTATCTGATGTGCCGGCAGTCTCCTGGGAACGGAATGTGGCTCCGGTGTGGGAGCGAGTCTGCTCAGACATTAAATCTTGGTCTCGTATGCCCCTGACCCTGTTTGGAAGATCAGCAATATTCAAGATGGTAGCGCTCCCTCGGCTCCTTTATCAGCTACAGAACCACCCATACCGGATCCTGCCTGGCTGGTTTAGGCTGGTGAATTCGGTGCTCGGGCAATTCTTGTGGGAAGGGGGTAGGGTACGTGTGGCAATACGAACGTGCTTTTTGTTCACGTATTGTGGAGGGCTTGCGACCTCGGACATCTTATCATACTACCAGGCATCGCACCTGCTAGTTCTTAAGGAATGGTGGTATGGGGATAGGGGCGATCCGGCATATGCGCTGGAGCGGCAGCTTATGGGGCGTCACACACTACATACGCTCCTATACTCGGCGCTGTTGAGAGGGGCGCTGCCACCAGTCACACGGATAGTGTTTCAGAAATGGAGGCTTGCTTTGCGCCGCATGGGATGGTGGCACACCTTGACTCGGGAGACCCCCCTGAGGCATAATGAGCGTCTGCCCCAATTGGCGGCACTGCAGAGCTTCAAGGGATGGGACGATATTGGCATTTCAACACTGGGCGATGTAATAAGGGGTAGGACACTCAAATCCTTTCTGGATCTACAGATGGAGTTCCATATGCCACGGGCGCAATTTTTTTGATATCTCCAGCTCCGGCACACCCTGTCACCTAGTCTGGTGGACCTGGAGTCACTCCCGGAATTTAGCCCACTGGAGGCGAAAGTCTTTATGGGGGACCTAAAGGATAAAAAGATCTCGAAGATATATCAATCCCTGGTCACACACAGTTCCTCCACACTGAGCAAACTTCGGGGGGATTGGGAGGCAGACGTGGGTGCCCTAGAGGAAGAGGACTGGATGGAGGCACTGGCAGCGCTGCGGGGCGCAGCTATAGCCATGAGGCTCCGTCTGGTTCAGTTTAAGTACCTCCACAGGGTGTATTTTACAAGAACACGATTGTGGTGGGCGGGACTGATTGCTTCCCCAGAGTGTTTGCGTTGTGGTAGGGAGGAAGGCACTTTCCTGCACACTATATGGCAGTGCACGTCTTTAGATAATTTTTGGAGGTGAGTGTTGGCGTGCCTCTCGGAGGTGCTGGGGTGGGAGCTCCCCCGATCGCCGCGACTGGCTATACTTCATGTCATGGAAGGAATAGAGGTTAATATCTACAAACGACAATTTATGTTGTTGGGGTTTACGCTGGCTAAGCGGGATATGTCTAGGGAGTGGAAGGCGACACGAGCCCCCTCCATGACGGTATGGAAGAATGGATTCGATTTTTGTATGGGACTAGAGCAGCCCGTCTTTGTGGCCAGGGGGTGGCCACGCAAACATTATAAGATCTGGAAACGATGGGCGGACTATCGGGGAATATAGTTAGAGCCGCCGGTGGAGGAGGAGACCAGTACATTGGGGTAGTTGCTAGTAGGTTCCAGTGGCCATGGAGGGGGTACGTGGGGGTGCGAGCAATGAGGGTGGGATATTTGGTTGGTGGGAGCAGGAGAGCAAGATTAGGTGAAAGAAGTAGTGCGATCACAGGGAGTTGGGGGAGGGAGGGGGGGGTTAAGGGAGGGGAAACTAAGTGTTTTCGCATACACAACTGTCATTTGCTTGCATGTATATGTATGAGAGATATGGCAGACGTCTCTGGAGTACAGAGCCCTGCGTTGTGATAGTGAAATTGACAAAATAAAATATGTTTAAAAAAAAAAAAAAGCACAATAACAATTGGAAGAGCAATCAGATTTGGCTACCTTAGCAGAACCGACCAAATGTCACATGTTGACCTCTTTCCAACCTTAGCTGCCCGTTGTGCCAACAGTACAGTTTCCAAAAAGGACTTGTGATTCAGTTTGTGACTGCAAGTTCCTTGAGCAGAATGTATGTTGGGGGAAGATTTGATTGTCAGCAGAATGTATCTTATGGGAAACACGGTGGAAAAATACAGCTCGTGTGAAATCCTCAAATCTAAAATGTCTCTTCTAAATTGTGTCTGGCATGTTCTCTCCTCTTTTCTGTTCTCTTCCTTTCAGACACCAGTATCTCCGATTTCCATCACTCTCTGCTCCCTTCGGTTCTACCGCTCTCCTACAGCCTCATCCTTATCATTCCCTACTCCTCTTCCTCAACTCCCTTTTCAGCACATGCCTATCAATCACCCTCCTCCCATTACCAAATTCGATCATAATTCTCCCGCTCCATTATCCGACTTCCTCAGACTCCTCCTTCATTCACCTCCAGCATCATAATTATTTTCTTTTCTTAGACTTGCATCACAATCCTTCTCTTTGCTAGTATACCACCATGTCACTACATCTCTTCTCTTACTTTCTAGTCAGTTACTCTTATTTCATCAAACTCTTTCTTCGACATTCTTTTATCTTTTCCTTATTTTCTTTACCCTCATCTTTTCTATCCTTAAGCTGTCTTCTGACCCCCCTCCATTTCTTACCTCTGCACAACATCACTATTTCCTCTTGTAAAGATTCTAGAATTTGTTATTATGTTAGATTCCCAACCTGATGAAAGGATACTACTACGTCCACAGTTAATAGTTAAAATTGATAGTCCAATAACATTAGTTGCCTAAGTGAGTTATGTGCTCTGCCCTTCAAAATGCCCCAAAACATCACATTCAATTGATGCTCAAATAACTGTGTTGTTTATCCAGATCAGCGACACCTAGCAACTCAGAATTTTTATATTGATGGCAGGACATACAAGTTTGTTTACAGCGCTTGCGGTTCCACTTTTGTGTCAGAAATGAAAGGCGAGTAACAACATTTGAATTTATGTAGCTACATATTATAGGAAGATCTTGGTGGCAAGTGCATTAGATTTTCCTGTTTTAGATTTGAGCGGTTACGGCAGCGCTATAATTCATTCCTTTCTACTCGTGGCATAAAAAGCGTATTTCTTGGAGCAAAATAAATGAACAGTTATTCCAATTACCCCCCACCTCCCCCCCCCCCCCGGTGTGGCGTTTGTCCCTTAAGTCCCTTGTAGACTCAGCCTCCAGATGGTAACTCTGGAGAGTCGGGGAAGGCAGGACTGTGGCAGGAAAACCGTGTCACGTTGTTTCTGCCATCTGCTGTCTCTCAATTACTGTGAGATGGGGGCTTGCGGGCCACCTTTGGTGGGAGTCTCATAGGTACCTGGTTTTCACATGTGCATGAAGACAGACACTTCACACCTGCCCAGACACTTCAACTAACCCAAGGCATTGGTGTTTTTGTGAAAGTTCCACAGGCTGAGAAACACAATGTTTAATCATTCTGGAATTCACCCTGAAAACGTTGTAAACACAAGAAAGGTGTGAAAATGGTGTTGTATTTTAAAATCGCCTCCTGAAATGATAAAGAAGCCTACCTACATATCCTCGATGGCGCCCTTTAATCGCGCTTTACAGACGCAGAGCTGCACCACTGAGACATGTTCTGGACCGTGTTCTACAGGAATCGGGACTAGCAAATCTGTACGGTTAACTGTAGCTAAACCACCCTAGATAGGGGCCTTCTACTAGTAAACCACAACTGGTTTCTGCCTCATTTCTATGACACCTTAAAAACCACTTTCATAGAATTACTGTGAGGTTTTGTGAAGATGGTGTACTTTGCAAAAAACACCAAAGGGATCCTCAAAAGGATTACTGTCCTCGCTGAACACTTGCTGTGTGTGGTTGGTTGTGACGAACTGAGCAAGTTATCATTTCCTGTTCTACTGCCTATATTAGGAAGATAATTAAATGATTCACAGATGCCACGTATTTTGGTTTGTGAAATCACATTTCAAATAATAAAGCAGATTTTAAATCTCGCTGTGTAATGAATCATATATTTTAGTCCATCACTCTGAAGTGGTTTTCCCATGCTTAAGTTGAAATCATATGTTTTCAGTATCTCCTGCAGCAGCGGTCTGTGCAGGTATGTGGGGGGAGTTTGGGGGAAATGGATGTCGACAGACAATGGATTATGATTTTTTTCAATGTTCCCTATTCAGTCGTCTTTCGATTTCCCCCCCTTACCTGCACAGACCGCCGCCGATCCATGTGTTCATATGACCCCCCAACATACACTTTGTTATTGTATTGTAATTGCATTTATATAGCGCTTACTACCCCTGATGAGGCTTCAAAGCGCTTTTTTGGCGAGTAGTATGCTACTTCGGAAACCATAAAGGATTAATGTTAAATTAGTATAGTGAAATATAAAAAGTAATTTGAGTGGAGGATAGGTTAGTCAGTTATTTGGATTCAGAAGGATAGCGGAGGGATAGAAGAGGGACTTGATCGCATGAGGTATTAAAAGTGATGATGTTTCTGAGCACGCAATTTCACATCATGAGGAGACAATTTGAAAATGAGCTGAAATATTGCTGTGCTCCTTCCCAACAAAGTGAGCCCTCTGGTGAATGCTGTGACTAGATTACTGGAGCAAATGATAACAAGTGTAGGATAAGGGATCTGTGCGCATGTTCCTGCTGGCACCCTTAGGTGGCATAGTTACTCATGCCTTAATCAGGGTTTGTCCAACTCCAGGCTGCCCCAAAAACACATGGGGGCTTGATTGATTTCATTTATGTTACTGAGTCATTACATAGCCTCCACTACGTTGTCTATGTAAACCAGTCCCAACCTTATGGCTAGCTCCACACCTACCAAGAACACTAACACCTAACAGTAACCCTCCGCCTAATTCTAATACTTACCCACAAACCTCATTCATACTTATCCTAAAAACTAACATCAAACCTAGCCCTTTGCCAACACCAGCCTCCATCTCTATAGCAACACATTCCTAACCCCAATCTTAACCATTAACAACTCCAACAATAACTGTGAGAAGTTGGCCTGATATGTAGTGATCACTATTCTAGTGATCACTGTGTATCATTCCAAACGACCCTTATTGATGATTGGTTGTAAGTCAACCTTTTAGACCAGCTATCCTAGTAGCGTGGATACGAGCAGTCTTAGGCTAAACTCTAGAGGGCGTGTTAAGCCAGCTGTTTACCATCACATATACCCCTTGAACACCAAGTGAAAGGACACCACACAAGTTGTTATGAAAATAAAAGGATATTTATTTATGACAAGACTACCCTGGCTCTTTATGAGTCAGGGAGCTAAGCACACTACAAAACTCTTAGGAAAATACTTCAGTTGCACAATTTACACAAATGCCCGAGGGGCACGAGAAACCATCTACACTAACAGTGAAATGCGAATGGTTAGAGTCTGGAAATACTGATTCCGGAGTGATCCGATCAGTGGGACTAAACGAAAAAGGAACTGGACACTTGTAGAGCGAACCTGCGTTGGAGCACCGAGATGCTCGAGTTACCTAGCCCAGAGGCTGCGGCTGCGTGAAGTTCGGCAAGATGTCGGGAGTCCTCGTGTAGTCTCAGGAGCCTGAAAGAAGAAGTTGCTGGCAGGCGACCAGTGTCGATATTCAGCGAGATCCAAGCCTGGATCGGTGATGAAGGAAACCTGAAAGCAGAGGGGACTCAGTTCTTAACCGCTAGCCAGCGATCGTGTGGGTACCAGGAGGGTACCGGCTGAAGTCACCTCGACCAGGTGAGTGGGTGACGTCGGACTCGGCTGTTCCTCGGACCAGGAGGCGCGGCGGCGACCAGGATGGAGGGCGAGCTGTCCCACGAAGGTGTCTGCTGTCGATGATGCTGAGCCCAGGAAGGGGCAGCGGATCTTGGCAGTGGCAACCCAAGCGGGGAAGTCACGATGGCGTCGGGAGTGGACCAGGAGGGTCCGTGGTACTCCTCTGTTGGAGGGAAGCAAGAGCCAGTCTGGAGCAACCAGACCGGTGATGAAAACGATCTTGGCGCGTCGTGTAGAGGGCCACAAGCCGGTCGGCAAGTGGTCGGACAACGCGGTGAACAGCAAGGAGCGGAAGGGCCCCCACGCAGATCTCGGAGATGCTGGGGAGGCAGACTTCGATGCTGGAGCTGCTCGGGGTTAGGGTTTCTCAAACCCTAGGTGCACTCACTCGAGGGTCCCTCGGTGGGCGTGCTAGATAAGCGTCGTGCAGGTTCTGAAGATGGCCGGTCCCGCAGTCTCGTCACACCTACGACTCTCAGCTGGGCTGATGAGGCAGGTAAAAGGTCAGAGATGGCAGGGACTCGGGTCTCGTCGAGCTGGGCAGTCTTGATCCGTAGGAGAGACGTACAGCAAACCGCAAGCGCTTAGGTGGTGCCTGCTGGTGCAGGGTGGCTACTCCTTAGCCACAAGGGAGAGTCTTCAGAAATAGTCAAGAGTTCCTTTCGTGGAAAGTGGTTCGTGATTCGGAGTTATCCGATTATCTGATTATCCAATTTGGGAAGGGGACTCGCTCCTACCTTTATTCTAAGAAAAAGGGGCTGGCCCGTGACTAGGTTCTACCTATGGGTGGAGCCAGGAGGGGGGTGGTTACACCCCTATCCTTTGTCCGGCTTCGCGCCAGCTCAGGGCTGGTGTGCCCCCGAAACTGGTTTGAGCCGGGCTATGCACAGTGAGCACCGGGGTGCCACTTGCAGTCACCTTCCTTTCAGCCCTGCCTACCTGGGATACACAAACCCTGTCTGGGACGGTGCTAACACCGCCCTTGACAGGAAACCCTTTGTCCAAGCTCCCCTCGCTGGAAGGTCTCCCAGCAGCAGGAGGTCAGACTTGTGTCTGGTGGCAGCATCCATTTTGTGATGCTGAGGCTTGAGTCAACTTTAACCGGGGTTCAGGGTTACTTCCATGTCGTGTCCCTCTAAAAGGGGGGAATGCTAACCCCGTCACCAGGACTGGCGAGGGGTTCGTGTTCCCATCCGTATGACACCTTACTCGACATGTATAGGTGATGCGATGCCAAAGTTAGCAAATAACCGCAAGGATTATAATGCATTAAAAGTAGTTGGCCCGCGTCACCATGGAACGGCTATTAGGGCTTGGTTCCGCAAGCCGTCGACGGGCTCAGCTCGCGCCAGAGCACCGTCCCACATGATTCCCTGCACTCTGCCTTCAGGATTGATAAGGCCTGCTATAGGAGTGACTGATAGGAATCCATGTGTCCATTTTAGGGTTTAGGTGTAGGAATACTACACCTACAGCAACGGGTGATTACACCACGTGGCCCCAGCTGTCGTGCAGCCAGTTGTGTCAGATTTGGGCGGCCATTCCAGGGGTGGCATAATACATGCTGCAGCCCCTGGTAGGCCCTGGGTACACCGATGCCCTGGATACCTGTGGTATGCTGAGACAGGGACTGACAAGGCGGCCCAGTTCCAATTAGTGGATGCACCTAACGTACATGTGTGTTAATTTCGAGAGAGAACAGCTAGGCTGTGGGTCTGATTGGCAGGCCCACAGCCGGAGAAAGTCGTAAACCAATGAAGCAAAAGCAAAAAATCTGGGTGATCATAGGATTGCAGACCCTACTCTCCTACATGACCCCCCCCCAAACTTTGGGACAATAAGCTAACCTTGACCAGGTGAGTCTTCTTGCTCTAAGTGGAAATACCTGGAGAGCCCATCTGCATTGCCATGATCAGTGCCAGGTCTATGCTCCACTGTGAAGTCCATACCCTGTAGGGAAATGGACCACCTAAGTAGTTTGGGGTTTTCACCCTTCATTTGATTTAGCCACAAGAGGGGCTTATGGTCGGTCTGAATCTTGAAGTGAGTGCCAAACAAGTATGGCCTCAACTTCTTCAGGGCCCAAACCACAGCAAAGGCCTCCCTCTCAATAGCTGACCAATTCTTCTCTCTGGGGGTCAGCCTCCTGCTAATAAAAGCTATGGGCTGGTCATGTCCATCAAAATTCAGTTGCGATAGAACAGCTCCCACACCCAGCTCCGAAGCGTCTGTTTGGACAATGAATGGTTTGGAGTAGTCTGGACTCTTTAGGATAGGTGCTGTGCACATGGCCTGCTTTAGGTCATCGAATGCCTTCTGACAGCTTGCTGTCCACTGAACTTTTTTTGGCATCTTTTTACTTGTCAGGTCGTTTAGCGGGGTCACAATGGATCCATAATTTCTGACAAATTTCCGGTAATAACCAGTCAGGCCCAAGAAAGCTCGAACCTGAGTCTGGGTGGTTGGAGGAGCCCAGTCCTGGATGGCCTGTATTTTGCTCTCCAACGGTTGAACCTGACCTCCTCCTACAAGGTGGCCCAGGTATACAACCTGTGTCTGCCCTATCTGGCACTTGGTGGCCTTGATAGTGAGGCCTGCCTTCTGCAGGGCCTCTAACACTTTCCTCAGGTGGACCAGGTGATCCTCCCAGGTGGAGCTAAAGACAGCGATATCGTCCAGATACGCCGCACAGAAGTCGTCCAACCCAGTGAGAACTCGATTCACCAGCCTTTGGAAGGTGGCAGGTGCATTTTTCAAACCAAAGGGCATTACCACGAACTGATAATGCCCACCCGGGGTAGAAAATGCTGTTTTGGGCTTGGCCTCCTCAGCTAACCTGATTTGCCAATACCCAGCTGTCAGGTCAAACGTACTTAAGTAGTTGGCCGAGGCCAACCGGTCGATAAGTTCGTCTGCTCTCGGTATCGGGTGGGCGTCAGTCTTAGTGACTGCATTGAGGCCTCTGTAGTCCACGCAAAACCTCATCTCTTTCTTACCGCCCTGGGTGTGAGGTTTTGGCACAAGCACTACGGGACTAGCCCAGGGGCTGTCCGAGGGTTCAATGACTCCCAGCTCCAACATTTTCTGCACCTCCGTCTTGATGCAGTCTCTGACGTGATCAGGTTGCCGATAGATTTTACTCTTCACGGGTAGACTGTCCCCAGTGTCGACCTCATGGGTACACCAATTGGTCTGACTGGGTGTCAGAGAGAACATATGTCGAAAGGATTGAAGAACCTGTTTGCAATCCTTTTGTTGATGTCCAGAGAGGCTGCCACAAAAGACAACACCATCTACTGACCCATCGTCAGGGTTCTGAGAGAGCAGGTCCGGGAGAGGGTCACTCTCCTCTTCCTGTCCCTCATCTGTGGCCATGAGCAAGCCCATGCCCTCCCTGTCGACATATGCCTTGAGCCTGTTTACATGGAGCACCCTGTGGGGGCTCCGGGGAGTTCCCAGGTCTACCAGGTAGGTGACCTCTCCCTTTTGCTCCATGATCGTGTGGGGCCCAGACCATTTGTCTTTGAGTGCTGCCGGGGCCACTGGCTCCAGCACCCACACCTTCTGTCCAGGCTGGTACACAGTCAGGACAGCCTTTTGGTCGTGCCAAGCCTTCTGTAATTCTTGGCTCGCCTCAAGGTTTTTAGACGCCTTTTCCATGTACTCCGCCATCCGCGAGCGGAGACCGAGCACATAGTCCACAATGTTTGATGCCGGCTTTCTGAGAGGTCTCTCCCATCCTTCCTTTACCAAACAAAGGGGTCCCCTTACAGGATGTCCGAACAGAAGCTCAAAAGGGCTGTAGCCAACCCCCTTCTGCGGGACCTCTCTGTAGGCGAACAAGAGGCAGGGTATCAGGACATCCCATCTCCGCCGAAGCTTTTCAGGTAGTCCGTGAATCATCCCTTTTAGGGTCCGGTTGAATCTCTCAACCAGCCCATTGCATTGTGGGTGATAGGGTGTGGTGAACTTGTAGTTGACACCACATTCCTTCCACATAGCAGTCAGATATCCCGACATGAAGTTTGCACCTCTGTCTGAGACGACCTCCTTAGGGAAGCCCACTCTGGAGAACACTCCAAGTAGGGCCCGTGCCACCACAGGTGCCGTAGTGGTCCTAAGGGGAATAGCTTCAGGATACCTGGTGGCGTGGTCCACCACCACCAGTATAAACTTGTGCCCTGATATTGTCTGGGGTTCCATTGGTCCGACAATGTCGATCCCCACTCGTTCAAAGGGTACCCCCACCACTGGTAGTGGTATGAGGGGGGCCTTTGTCGTGCCACCTGACTTACCACTGGCTTGGCAAGTGACACAGGAGCGGCAAAACTCCTTCGTATCTTCGGACATGTGGGGCCAGTGAAAGTGTGGAACAATTCTGTCCCAAGTCTTATTCTGGCCTAAGTGACCTGCAAGGGGAATCTCGTGGGCCAAGGTGAGAAGGAAACCTCTCAGAGACAAGGGGATGACCAGCCTCCTGGTCGCACCAGGTTTGGGGTCTCTTGCCTCAGAGTACAGGAGTCCATCGTCCCAGTACACTTTGTGGGTACCTGTGGCGTTCCCTGCAGCCTCAGCAGCAGCCTGCTGTCTGAGGGGTTCAAGTGAGGGGCAGTCTAACTGTGCCTTCCCCAGGTCTTCCCTGGAGGGTCCCCCTGAGCCCAGAAACTCAACCTGACCAGGTTCAAGCTCTTGCGGCTCAGTTTCCCTCAGTTCCTTAAGGTCAGCCTCCTCGGAGACTTGATCCACGACCTGGGGCAAGGGGGAAGGCGAAGCCTTACCCTTACTGCTCCTTTTCTTGGAAGGTGTCTGGTCCGTTCTTCCAGGATCCAGCACCTGTTCAGTGGGGCATCTTTTGGCCTGTGACCTGGTCACAGCAAGGACATGTGCTGGCAAACCTAACATTTCCATGTGAGTCCTCTGCTCCACTTCTGACCATTGTGACGTTTCCAAATCATTGCCCAACAGACATTCTACGGGGAGGTCTGAACTAACCACAACCTTTTTCGGGCCACTTACCCCTCCCCAGGAGAAATCAACAACTGCCATACTGTGATTGGTAGTGACGTTGCTGGCATTGGTCACTAGGTAACTGGTACCTAGCATGATCTGTCCAGGGTCCACGAAGTTAGGCGTCACCATGGTGACACTGGCACACGTGTCCCTGTAGGCCTGGGCCACTCTTCCATTTATCAAAGGTGTCTGCCTGTATTTGCCCAAAGTATTGGGACTGGCGTCAGGGGACATATCCATATCCCCTGTACAGACAAGGACGGCCTGAGTGAGCGTGCCGACTAAGTCGTCACTCCCCTCGGTTCCCAAGGTTAACCCAACTAATGCCTTGGGAGGCGCACTACCACTGCTGACTGTACTAGGGGGCGCAGGTGCCTTAGGGGCTGCAGTGGTAGGAGTTTGCCCTCCTTTCTTGGTGCACTCACTAAACCAGTGGGTCTTACTTTTACAGTATTGGCACCACCTTTTTGACTGGCCTTCTTGAGTCTTCTTCTTCTGTGAAGCCTGACCCCCACCCTCTTTGGTTTGTTGGGGACCTGTCGAAGACTTCTGGTCATTTTGTTCGTTCTTGTTACCCTTTTGGTCTGCTTTCTTCTGACCACCCTGGTTCTGATTCTGGTTCTGCTTGACCCTTGTTCTGACCCATCTGTCTGCCTTCTTTCCCAATTCTTGGGGAGAGGTCAGATCCGAGTCGACAAGGTGCTGATGCAACAATTGGTTCTGACAGTTGTTTAAAATCTGTTCTCGCATGATAAGATTGTACAATCCTGTGTAATCAGTAACCTTGCTACCCAGCAACCAGCCTTCCAAAGCCTTAGTGGCACAATCAACAAAGTCAGTCCAATCCTGAGACTGAATTTTCTGGGTGTCCCGGAACAGCACCCGGTACTGTTCCGTAGTTAAGCCGAACCCATCAATCAGTGTGTTCTTCAGGACCTGGTAGTTGTTAGCATCCTCAGCTCTTGTAGTGAGGAGCTTGTCCCTTCCTTTACCCTCAAAGGAAAGCCACAGTATAGCTGCCCACTGACTTGGGGGGACGCACTGGACAGTGCAGGCCCTCTCCAAGGCAGTTATCCACTTGTGGATGTCGTCCCCTTGTTTAAAGGGTGGCACTATTTTACTCAGGTGTCTAGTGTCTATACCCCTGTCTTTCTCTCTATTGAGACTGCTGCCACCAGTGGGATCTAACCCACTTAATTTCTGCTCTCGGGCCAGGGCAAGTCTTTCTTTGGCGAGGGCAAGTTCTTCCCGCTCGATCCTCAGATTGACCTCCCTCATCTTCGCTTCATGCTCCCTTCTCTGAGGGGACGTCATTCCTCTCTGAGAAGATGCCTGAGAGACATGTGTATGAACCGATCTGCCGGAGCCTCTGGAGAGAGACCTAGCTCGTCCGTTCCCAAGGTTAAGCCTGCTTGAGCGTGGGCCCGGGGTTCCCCCAGTTCCATTCTCATGCCTGCTTAAGTTGGTCCTTGTAAGCCTGCCGACTACCACTGGACCTTTGTCTGCCTCGTCTCCCGATAACTCGTCCTCGTCCTCCTCCTCTGTGTGGAGGTCGAGGTCTGGGTCACCGAGGGTTCCCTCTAAGGGAGGCATGTTCCCATCTGCACTGGGGGGACCTGGGTTAGAGGACCTCCTAGCATCGTACGCCTCTAAGAGACCTATCAGTATTGCGATGGTAGGGTTAGAACCCTGGTTTAGCTTCCTGGAGGCACACAGTTGTCTCATCTCCTTGAAGCTAAGAGTTGCATACCGTGACACGACCTGTGGAGGGTCACTGACCACTAGGGGAGTCCCTGCAGACTCTCCGTGGACCGACATGCTTTTCTAGTGAGGTGTAAGTGTTGCACCTACCTACACTATGGGTTTACCTACTGATCCCTTGCTAAGAGTTGTAGTCAGGGTGTGCTAAGCCCTGTTACACTACAACAGCCGGTTCAGTAGAACTCGGAGTATTCTAAGTTAAGTTATATGTACCTGGGTACTTATGTGATCTTTCACTGCGATATTCTTAGGATACGTGTGTGGTAAACAACAGCAAGCTCAAATCCCAACCGCTGCTCACCAATGTGAGAAGTTGGCCTGATATGTAGTGATCACTATTCTAGTGATCACTGTGTATCATTCCAAACGACCCTTATTGATGATTGGTTGTAAGTCAACCTTTTAGACCAGCTATCCTAGTAGCGTGGATACGAGCAGTCTTAGGCTAAACTCTAGAGGGCGTGTTAAGCCAGCTGTTTACCATCACATATACCCCTTGAACACCAAGTGAAAGGACACCACACAAGTTGTTATGAAAATAAAAGGATATTTATTTATGACAAGACTACCCTGGCTCTTTATGAGTCAGGGAGCTAAGCACACTACAAAACTCTTAGGAAAATACTTCAGTTGCACAATTTACACAAATGCCCGAGGGGCACGAGAAACCATCTACACTAACAGTGAAATGCGAATGGTTAGAGTCTGGAAATACTGATTCCGGAGTGATCCGATCAGTGGGACTAAACGAAAAAGGAACTGGACACTTGTAGAGCGAACCTGCGTTGGAGCACCGAGATGCTCGAGTTACCTAGCCCAGAGGCTGCGGCTGCGTGAAGTTCGGCAAGATGTCGGGAGTCCTCGTGTAGTCTCAGGAGCCTGAAAGAAGAAGTTGCTGGCAGGCGACCAGTGTCGATATTCAGCGAGATCCAAGCCTGGATCGGTGATGAAGGAAACCTGAAAGCAGAGGGGACTCAGTTCTTAACCGCTAGCCAGCGATCGTGTGGGTACCAGGAGGGTACCGGCTGAAGTCACCTCGACCAGGTGAGTGGGTGACGTCGGACTCGGCTGTTCCTCGGACCAGGAGGCGCGGCGGCGACCAGGATGGAGGGCGAGCTGTCCCACGAAGGTGTCTGCTGTCGATGATGCTGAGCCCAGGAAGGGGCAGCGGATCTTGGCAGTGGCAACCCAAGCGGGGAAGTCACGATGGCGTCGGGAGTGGACCAGGAGGGTCCGTGGTACTCCTCTGTTGGAGGGAAGCAAGAGCCAGTCTGGAGCAACCAGACCGGTGATGAAAACGATCTTGGCGCGTCGTGTAGAGGGCCACAAGCCGGTCGGCAAGTGGTCGGACAACGCGGTGAACAGCAAGGAGCGGAAGGGCCCCCACGCAGATCTCGGAGATGCTGGGGAGGCAGACTTCGATGCTGGAGCTGCTCGGGGTTAGGGTTTCTCAAACCCTAGGTGCACTCACTCGAGGGTCCCTCGGTGGGCGTGCTAGATAAGCGTCGTGCAGGTTCTGAAGATGGCCGGTCCCGCAGTCTCGTCACACCTACGACTCTCAGCTGGGCTGATGAGGCAGGTAAAAGGTCAGAGATGGCAGGGACTCGGGTCTCGTCGAGCTGGGCAGTCTTGATCCGTAGGAGAGACGTACAGCAAACCGCAAGCGCTTAGGTGGTGCCTGCTGGTGCAGGGTGGCTACTCCTTAGCCACAAGGGAGAGTCTTCAGAAATAGTCAAGAGTTCCTTTCGTGGAAAGTGGTTCGTGATTCGGAGTTATCCGATTATCTGATTATCCAATTTGGGAAGGGGACTCGCTCCTACCTTTATTCTAAGAAAAAGGGGCTGGCCCGTGACTAGGTTCTACCTATGGGTGGAGCCAGGAGGGGGGTGGTTACACCCCTATCCTTTGTCCGGCTTCGCGCCAGCTCAGGGCTGGTGTGCCCCCGAAACTGGTTTGAGCCGGGCTATGCACAGTGAGCACCGGGGTGCCACTTGCAGTCACCTTCCTTTCAGCCCTGCCTACCTGGGATACACAAACCCTGTCTGGGACGGTGCTAACACCGCCCTTGACAGGAAACCCTTTGTCCAAGCTCCCCTCGCTGGAAGGTCTCCCAGCAGCAGGAGGTCAGACTTGTGTCTGGTGGCAGCATCCATTTTGTGATGCTGAGGCTTGAGTCAACTTTAACCGGGGTTCAGGGTTACTTCCATGTCGTGTCCCTCTAAAAGGGGGGAATGCTAACCCCGTCACCAGGACTGGCGAGGGGTTCGTGTTCCCATCCGTATGACACCTTACTCGACATGTATAGGTGATGCGATGCCAAAGTTAGCAAATAACCGCAAGGATTATAATGCATTAAAAGTAGTTGGCCCGCGTCACCATGGAACGGCTATTAGGGCTTGGTTCCGCAAGCCGTCGACGGGCTCAGCTCGCGCCAGAGCACCGTCCCACATGATTCCCTGCACTCTGCCTTCAGGATTGATAAGGCCTGCTATAGGAGTGACTGATAGGAATCCATGTGTCCATTTTAGGGTTTAGGTGTAGGAATACTACACCTACAGCAACGGGTGATTACACCACGTGGCCCCAGCTGTCGTGCAGCCAGTTGTGTCAGATTTGGGCGGCCATTCCAGGGGTGGCATAATACATGCTGCAGCCCCTGGTAGGCCCTGGGTACACCGATGCCCTGGATACCTGTGGTATGCTGAGACAGGGACTGACAAGGCGGCCCAGTTCCAATTAGTGGATGCACCTAACGTACATGTGTGTTAATTTCGAGAGAGAACAGCTAGGCTGTGGGTCTGATTGGCAGGCCCACAGCCGGAGAAAGTCGTAAACCAATGAAGCAAAAGCAAAAAATCTGGGTGATCATAGGATTGCAGACCCTACTCTCCTACAATAACCATAACCCTACTCCTTAGTCTACCTCTAACACTAAGTTAACTCCGCCTCCTTATTCTTGTACTTTCTTTATTCAGTGCACTGCATTTTAGAACGTTGTAAGCATTTATGGACTGCCTGCTATGTAATTGTTCATCAGTGTAGTGAACTCAATGCACTGTTGTGCACCACCAATAGCACACTAAGGGGGATATTCTCAAGAACGTGTGATAACTGTAGGAGAGTAGGATTTGCTTCTTATGGTTACCCCCACTTTACTGATGTTTCACGACTTTAGTCTGGCAGGGACCCTGCTATCCAGGGCCCCAGCCTAGCTGCTTCCACTCTAAATTGATTGCATGTACTTTAGGTACACCACATATTGGATTCTGGGGTACCCCTATAAGTCCCTAGTATATGGTATACTATGTACCTAGGGCATAGGTACCCCAGAGGCCTCTCAGGGGCTGCAACATGTATTATGCCACCCCTGGGAGACCATTCAAAATGACACAACAGGTCTGCTACAGCAGCCTGTGTAAGGTGGTGTATGCACCCCTTACTAAGATATAGGTTCACTATATCTATCCATATCACTGCACATATAAACCTATCGGTCACCCCTATGGAAGGCCTTATCAATCCTGAAGGCAGGGTGCTGGGTTTTATGTGAGAGGGTGCCCATGCATGAGCAGAGCCCCTCTGCAGCCTTCGGAACCTCTATTCCGGGGTTGTTTGTGATGCAGCCAAACCATATACTCTTAAGTGCATTATAACCTCGCGGTAAATGCTAACTTTGGAATGGCTGCATGGAAACATGTTGTGTTTGGTGTCAAACATCTTGGAATCATACCTTCCCACCAGTAACTGGTGGGGTAGGTATGATTCCACCCTACTAGAGGGAGAAAAATGACTTCACCGGTACACCCGGTACCAGCTTCACTGAACCCTGGCATCACAAAATGAATGCTGCCAGCCACAGACACGATCCTGCCCTCCTGCTGCTGGACGAAACTCTGGCAGGGGAGGCTGGACAATAGGTTTCCTGTCACAGGGAGGTGTGACCACCTCCCAGACAGACTTTAGTGTATTGGGGCCGGGTGGGTGCACTCCAAGAGTGCTTTGATGTATGCACTGGGGGCACATTTGGTATCCCTGTGCATAGTCCAGCTCAAACCGGTTGCAGGGGCTACCATCCCCTGCTCTGGCGTGAAACTGGACAAAGGACATGGGTGTAGCCACCCCTCTGTCCTGACCCTCCCATAGGTGGGTCCCCAGAGTTTGTCCCACCCCTTACTTGGGTATAAAGTAGGAACCCCTGACTACAGGACTTTAGATTTACCTGGACGAAACTCTGCTACAGAATCCCAGAGCTTCTACTATCTACACGACGTTGGATGACCGAAGAATCTCCCTTGGAGTATAGGAGTTACTCCCCTGCAAGGCAGACACCAAAGACGCATCTGTCCAGTTTGCCACTATGCAGCTCCTGAAGGACTCCGAAGACTTTGCAACACAGGAGGTGGGTTACCAAGCTTCCCCGAGGCCGATCCGTGCTCTCGGCAATCCTGAGATCCAAAGCCCTCGTGGGGACCGTGCAACCCGAACCCCTGGACACTGTGCACATTTGCAGCAGCATATGCTTTTTGGTGATCCATGAGGCTGTGCTTTGGGCTACTTGTAGTCCAGACCCCGAGCAGTGATTCCATTGAAGATTACTGGCCTACACTCCTCGAGTGTCCCGTGGGCTGGTATTTAGTGATTCCCTTCGAGGTCCCTTTGCGATCCCTTGTCCGTCACTTGTGGGTCCCTGAGAAGGGTATTTTAACTTTCAATGGGCTTACCTGGTTGCTCCAGACGTGCCCTGACTCTCCATCGCTTGGGGAGTCCACAGGACCTTGCTGGTCCACACCAAAGCCGTTTTACTCTCACCGCGTGGGTTGCCGTTGCCAAGACTTGTTGGTCTCCAATCCAGACACCGACTCTCCCCCCCAGCACTTGACATCCTTCGTGGGACAGCTCGCCTGCAGACTGTGGTACTCGTCGACGCCTCCTGGTCCCCCTGGCAGTGGAGTCAAGCTTCACCTCATCGCACCTGAAACACCCGACATCGGTGGGCATTCGTCCATCGTGCCCCTGGTCACTGGCAAGTGACCCAGACTCTGTCCCCTCTGCTTTCAGGTTCGTCTCATCTTCGATCCAGGCTTGGATCACACCGGACAATTCTCCTTTGCACGGCAGCAGCACTTTGCAGCAATATGCTATTGAAAACAGCGAAGATTCCCGACACCATTTGACACCTATGCACCCGGCTTCCCTGGGTTAGGTAACACGAGTACTCTGGTGCTCACATGGGTGCTGGCCTTAGAACCTTCTAAGTCTAAAAGGGTTTGCTCCAAGTTCTCTCCTAACTGTCCTTAATCTTTAAAATTCCAACCGTGACTTTCCCATAGGATTGTATGGAGCTCGCGGCTGTGTTCTCACACTGCACACATCCCCCATGGGTCCCCTGTGTCACTAACATGGGTGGTTCCTTGGGGTCCCAGCGATTCTACATGCTCTAGGCACGGTGTCTAGTAAAGTCGTGGTTCTTATACCACTTTTTTTTTTTTTTTTTTTTAAAACCTTTATTTACATCAACATGGTACACAGCTATTCAGCCGACATCCCGGAGGTCCGGCAGCACGATGAGAACAATACTTAGGAAGGTCCATAGCTATAAATCGGGAGTAACAAAGGTTTAGTTTTAATGTAAACCAAAAAATAAAAACACAAGCAAGGCAGAGCATATAATAAGCATGCGCTAGTTCTCAGCCGGGGCGAGGTCCCACTCCCATCAGCGGAGCAGTACACCACGCCAAAGAAGTGAGGGGAAAGCAGAGGTACGGACTCCAGGTTATGAACAGTTTTACGTCCAAAGTTGGGAGTAGAGCTAGGGGGAAAGTTGCACATCGAGCATCTCAGTAACCGGGGGCACACAAATATCTCCCCTATAATGGTTCCATTGCCCCCATATCTTATGCCATTTCTGAGGGCGACCTCGGGCACTGTACACCGTTTTCTCCCGGAACATGCCCCAGTCCATATTTTCCATCCATGTTACCAAGGTGGGAGGTCTCTGGGATCCCCACAGCTGCGCAATATCTCGCTTCGCCACCATATTCCCCAGGGTCACCCATTGGGTCTGAGCGGCATCATAGTCGGTGGGACCCCAGACATTCAATAGGCATCGTCTTGCCTCCGGGAAGAGTGCGATACCCGTGACCTCTTCCATCACGTCATGAATTTGTTTCCAGAACTCTCACGATCTCCCCACACTCCCAAATAATGTGTAGAAAGGTGCCCAACATCCCACAGCCTCTCTTGCATAAGCCATCATCAGAGAAACCCATATGAATCAGGCGGGGCCCCGTGACATAAACCCTGTGAAGTATCTTAAGCTGCACCAGCCGCAGTCTAGCCGGGATCGCAACCTCCTTCGGAGAGGAGATGGCATATTGCCAGTCCTCATCGTCCAGCTCGAGACCATCCCTAGTCCATTGTTCTCGCACATCAAGGAGGAGGTCGGTCCGAACATTTACAAGCTTCTTGTAAATCAAGGAGATTGTACTCTCCGGCATATGACCATCCAGAATCCGATCCTCCAAAGGAGAAGACTCAGGCACGACCTCCCCCTCGGCACAGACAGATAGCAGAGCGTGACGCACCTGGGCATATCGAAAGTATTCAGTACCCCCTAATTCGTACTCCGTCTGCAGCATCTCAAACGATTTCACCTTACCCGTAGTCAGCAAATCCCCAACTCTAGAAATCCCAATTAGGTCCCACTTCTCAAACCCTTTCGTGTGCCATAATTTCCCCAATATATCGGATTCGAAAAGCGGAGTAGCCTGGGTAAGTCTGTCCTTCCAGCCCAACGAGTTTGTAACCGCCTTCCACACATGCACTGCCGTCTTGGTTGGTCCCGTGAGGGACCCATCCAGTGATTTGGAATACAGCGCCCTAAGATAATTACCCCCGCGCAATAACCACCGATCCATAGCAAACCCAGGGTTCAACGCCGGACCATAAACACCGTGGTTAATCGCTCCCAATTGGGTAGCCCAATAATATCTTCTGATGTCAGGGAGTGCAATCCCCCCGTCATACCATGGAAGGGTCAACTTTGCAATAGCTATACGCGGTCGACCGTCCCATAACAGCGAGCGCTGGAGGCTCTCCACCTCACGAAAATAACAGGCCGGAACTAACTCCAGGGTGTTCTGTAGGGCATAGAGAAATCGGGGAAGAGACATCATTTTAAACAATGCGGCGCGGCCTAGGAGGGAGAGCGGCAGCCGCCTCCAACCCGCAACGTCCCGTCTCAAACGTGACAACGGAGGGAGTAGGTTCTTCTCGTATCGGACAGAGGGATCGGTGGAAATATATATCCCCAAGTACAGAAAGCCCTGCTGGGCGATCTGGATGGAGCAATTCCGCGGGACGATAGGGGTGTCTCCACTGAGAACATATAGATGCGACTTTCCCCAATTAATGGCGAGACCCAAGTTTCTACTAAAAGAATTCAAGACATCACAGACCACTATGAGGGATTTCCTAGGTGAGGTCAAGTATAACAAAATGTCGTCTGCATACAAAGAAATGCGGTCCTCGTGGTCTGGCGACCATCGGATCCCTTTTATGTCTGGCTGCCATCTAATCCATGCCGCCAGCGGCTCAAGGGCGAGGGCGAACAATAGCGGCGACAGAGGATAACCCTGCCGGGTGCCCCTCCCAAGCTCGAACGGAGATGACGCCCTACCGTTCACCGCGATTTTAGCCAAAGGTTCCTCATAGAGTAGCCTAATCCAGCCTAAAAAACCCGGTCCGAAGCCAAATTTTGTGAGCGCTGCCCACAGATACGGCCATTCCACAGTGTCGAAAGCCATCGTGGCATCAAGTGACGCCAAGATGGCCGACTCCCGCAGCGTCCCAACCCTCGCGAGCACGCCATGGAGTCGCCTGAGGTTCAACGCAATGTTGCGGTGTGGGATAAACCCGGATTGGTCCGGGTAGATCAAATCCCCAATGACCCTGATCAAACGGTTAGCCAACAGTTTGGCGAGGATTTTTTGCTCAGCGTTGAGTAGGGAGATCGGCCTATACGATCCACATCTGTTCCGGGGCTTGCCATCTTTGTGTATAACCACTATTGTCGCCAGACGTTGGTCAAATGGGAGACACCCATGCTCCCGCGCCTCTACAAACATATCTCGCAAATGCGGAGCAATCTTATCCGGCCTGAGTTTATACAGCTCGATCGGCAAGCCATTCGGACCCGAGGCCTTGCCCGGGTGTAGCGAGCGGATAGCAACTGCAACCTCATCCGCGGTGATGTTACCATCAAGGTCTTCCCTGTCTACGTCGGAGAGACAAGGCAGGGCAATATCTCGCAGCAGTTCGTGCGAGTCTTCCTCCGGCTTGTCCGACACGGACGTATAGACCATGCGGAAGTGGTCCGCGAAACACTGGACTATCCCGTCGGGTTCTGTGACAATATCCCCGCAGACCGTCACTATTTCTGGCACAACTCTATTCACTCGTTCTTTTCTGTCCAACCACACTATTAATTTCCCAGCCTTGTCACCTACATCATACAATCGCCCTTGTTGTTCCCTGCTAAGAACCTTAGCCGCGTTTGTCACCAGTGCTTTATATTCAGACTGTTTTAATCTCAACTTATGCAGTGTTTCCGCCGTAACCTCGTCTTCCAGGACTGACTCTAATACCACTATCTCTGCCTCGATCTGCGCCACCTCCGCATCTCTCCGACGTTTGACATCCGCTATCAAGGAGAGGGCCTCCCCTCTCAGTACTGTCTTAAACGCTTCCCACAAAGACACCGCAGCGGTAACCGAGCCAAGATTCTCCGAAAAGTAGAGATCGACCGCTTTCAGCAACGCGCTACGAGTCCTAGGGTCACGGAAATACCAGGGGTTAATCGGAGCCACCCTACCTGCCGCTCCACGGCCAAAATCCATACAAATCCACACCGGCGAATGATCGGAGATGCCCCTAGCCATGTGCCTAGCCTCGGACACCAAGGAAGCTTGGGCAGCCAAGGTGAGAACATAATCTATTCTAGAGAGACTGCTGTGCGCCCCAGAGTGAAAAGTGTACTGCCGCTGAGCGGGGTGCAGCAGCCTCCAGCAGTCAACCAGACCTAGTGTATCAATAAAATCTGGGAGCCATCTCTGCGCCCCCCCGGGGTCCCTTGGCGGATGTCTGTCTAGTAATCCGGAACCAACTGCATTAAAGTCACCACCCACCAGCAACACGCCCTCGGGGAGATCCAGCATAGCCTTCCCCAAGTCAGCAAATGTGGCGGTCTGCAGGCCAGGAGGGACATAAACAGAAACCAAAACCAGTGTCCTGCCCTCCCACCTCCCCGCAACAGCCACAAAGCGCCCCCTCTCATCGACAGTAGTAGAATCAATCTCAAACGGCAGCGAGGTCCTAACGAGTATTCCAGCCCCCCGAGATCCCGAGGAAAACCCAGAGTGCGCAACAATTTATAACCCTTTCTATTGAGAGCATGACACGTGTTGCCTATCAGGTGCGTCTCCTGCAGCAAAACTATGTCAGGAGAGCACCTCTTCAGAAATTGCAAAACAATCCCCCGCTTAATACGATCCCCCAAGCCATTAACATTCCAACTAAGTATATTCAAACCCCTACCCACATCACAGAATGGCAAGAGACCCCTGCCCCCCCAGAGAACAGCACACGAGACTTGCATTGCGATACCTTGCAAAAAGAAAAACAACAACAAACACTCCAACAAACCCATACCACCCCCCACCCTGCACCCCTGCGTAAGCCTAAAAAGCCCCCCCAACTTGCAGTGTGCCTGTCGCCCTAGCAGAAGCTAATCTACAAGAAGAAACCCCGTAGGAGGAAAGAGATCCCATTGTACCCTCGCCACCCCCGGACAATAGCTAGCAATGAAAACTAAATCAGCGAACCACTGTCCTGAGCTTAGCCAGAATGTTCAATCACCGGAGTCCTCACTCTTTTGCGACATGACCACCTTCCGCTCCGCCAGCATGATCCCCGCTAGTCCGCCGCTGAGGCAATGTGTCGAGCCATTCCCCAACCTCGTCTGGCAAGTCAAAGAAAAAGGTTCGCTCTTCGTACTCGACGCGCAACTTGGCTGGGAAGAGCATGGCATACTTCAGGCCCATCTCACGTAGCCTCCTCTTAACCCCCAGGAAATTCTGCCGTTGCTTCTGCACCGCCTGGGTGAAGTCAGGATAAAAACTCACTGCAGTGTTCTGGAAAGTGACTGGTCCGCACACTTGTGACGCCTGCAGAATGGCATCGCGGTCCCTGAAATTGAAGATCCTGGCGTTGATCGGTCTCGGGGGGCTCCCACCTTGGGCCTCCCACCCGGGACTCGGTGGGCCCGCTCGACTGCAAAGAACTTGCTGAGGCCCTTAGGCGCCAAATGATTAACCACCAAGTCCTCGACAAACAAGTCCCCCGATTGCTCCTCCGATTTCTCCGGAACGCCAACAATGCGCACGTTATTGCGCCTCGCCCGGCCTTCAAAATCCTCCATCTTGCGGGCAAAGAGGTCATTGGTAGTCCTCAGCGTGCGGACCTCTATTTGCAGATCAGAGACGTCCCCCGTGAGGCTAGAGGTTTTTTGGTCCAATGATTTAACTCTCTCATTAGTTTTCCCCAGGTCAGCGCGAAGCAAATTAACGTCAACTGAGATAGTGTCCACTTTGTGTGCCAGGGTCTCGAACTGTTGCCCAATAGAGGACTTCATCTCCTCAATGGCGCCCATGATGTCTTGCAGTGTCAATTCCGGTGCGGGGACCGAGCCGTCTCTCGGTAATTCCTGTGGCTTCCCCGGTCCGCTTGGCGATCCCTTTTGCTGGGCATAGCGATCCATCTTGTTAGTTTGAGTGTAGCCCCCCCGCCTGGTATTCTTGGGCTTCTGTTTGTCAGCTTCCGATTTGGCCGACATCCTCAACACCGGAACAGTCAGCGTCAAAGCCAGGCCGCTCAGCCACACAATTGGCACGAGGTCCGCTGGATCCGGGACCCCGATTCAAGCCCATGCATGTGCAGGCCGAGCTACAGGCGACTGTTGTCCAAGACACTCGCGGGCCGAGGCACGCAGTTGTAGAAGAAAACGAAAGTGAAAACAGCCCCCGTCCGATGGTCTGCACCACACACGGCCGCTGTTGTTCAATTAGTGTCCGGGCCCATGCCAACGTGAGACCCGGGCACCTCCCGGGGATAGGCCGCGAACTTCCACTTGTCACAACTTCGGTCTCCGGTGTACAATTTCAGTCCAGACAACGACGCTCGCCTCAGCAATGGTTCATCTCCAATATTCCGGATATTTGACACAGGATTTTTCCAGGATAGTTGCCGGAGGGAACGAGGGTCGCGGGAGCTCTGTGCTCACGCAGCCATCTTGGTCCCGCGCTAGGCTCCTCCCCCCTTATACCACTTTCTTAATATATGGTTTGGTCTCCCCCTGGGGCCCATTGTATATTGTGCTATTTACTGTCGTTTCAGAACTGTAATATTGTGTGCCTTGCTCTCTAATCTCATAAAGAGGTTAGTAGAGAGTGTTTAGTAATAAATACATATATTTTATATATATACCTTGTGTGGTTCTCCTTTCATTTGGTCATTCAAGAGGTTATAATCTGGTAAACCAAGCTGCTTTACATTCCTTCGAGACTTAGCCTGAAGGCTGCTCTCCATAGCTACCACTAGGATAGTTTTCAATAAAGGTGGTCTTAAACCTAATCATCAATAAGGGTTGTTTGCACTGGTGCAAGATTCCCACTGTAACTAGTGGACAGCATATACCAGGCCAACTTCTCACAATAACTACCGTAAAAGTTGCCTAACGCAACTCTTCACATCGCAGTCTATCGCGGGAAAATAACACCGTGGTAACATGGCATTCCCAAGCCGGTGGTGCCATGCGATTGACCCACGATAATGCGCCGCCGCAAAAATGTGAAACACTAACGCAAAAAACGTTGCGATGAGGCCAATCGTGATACAAAAACCAGCCACAGGCCTGCAAATCCCACGCGTCATACGGGCAAATGCACTATAAAAGCAACAGGCAAAAAAGCGAGAAAAAGAAAGCATCTGTGGAGCACCATGGATGCACCCGGACACCGTGCAGAGGCCAACGCGAACCCCACAAGCCACACAGACCACCAGCAAGGAACATCGGGGTTGGGAAAGGCCAAGAAGATTGAGAGGAAGACTGGGTGAAGCCGCAGGAAAAGCAGATCAGTGTCACAGAGGTGACAGAACACTACCATCAACTGACACACAATTAGACCAACGTGAATGCAGTCGGAGTGTCGAGGAGGGCAATGGAGGAGGCCACAAGGCGCTGGCATGATGTGAAAAGCCAAACCAAGCACAAACCTGCTACCAACAGGAAGGCAGCAACGTCAACAGAAAGTGGGAGTCCTGTGCCGCAGGAGGAAACTGAGGCCACAGTCCTCAGTGTGGAGACGCTGCATGGAGGTGGGAGTCAGAACACCGCTCGAGAGGACCTGACACAACATCAACAGGGTGATTAGCGACCATGGACGGGGGGATGGGCACAATGGCACACATGCACAAAGATGTGTATAGCACAGTGCACACCCATAATGACCCTAGATCATGTCCCTCATCCCTGTGGCACACTGCAGCACACACACATAGCAATAACAGCACATCCACATTGAGGACAATGTGGCACAAAGTGCAACACCCATCACTGCAGAACAGAGGACACAACTGGCTGCACTCATGTGCTGAAACAGACCAACCACATCTAACCGAGTAGGGAACTGTGAGAAGGAAATGTACGCGTACAACCTCACATCCGTCATGTAGTCCAAATGTCCACTGTCCCGCATCAAAATCCAGCACCTCCCAAACAGTCACAATGTACATAGTCATACAGTCTGCCTGTAAACAAGAACAATGTGCCAACATACATGTCAACCCAATGTCAACATGCATCTCCCCTCCACATTGCAGAGTGACAAACAGCACATCTGATAGAGACATCTAGCCGCAGATTCCTTTTTAAAAAAAACCTTTATTTTAATCTTATATTTTGTAATTAACACAGGTCATGACAAACATAATATACAAAAAACAATAATAAGAAAAAGAAAAGAAGAAGAGAATACATAAACAGCCAGCCTGGAACAAGAAATAAATAAATTATACCCTAAAGAGCTAGAAAGCCAGGAAACTGTCAGGGGTTGACGTAATAAGACTTGTACAATAATTAAGAAGCCAGATAAAGAGTGCGGAAATGACAGACATAAACACAACATAAGATATATCTGTACAACTATACAGCCAATAATTAGTCCAGCTCAATCATTCCCATCAGCTATTGGACCACTTCATAATGGGGGCCCAAGTTCTGGTTCCCAACTCCCGCCTCTTCCTCCCCCTTAAAAGATAGACAGACGATTCCAAGTTATATAATGCAAGCATCCTGGCTCTCCAATTAAGAAAAGTTGGAGCTTCCGGGCTGATCCACTGAGATGTAATACATAACCGAATCTTTGTCATTGCTAGAAAAAGAAATGTGGCAGTGTATCTGTAACCACCAGCAGACCCGGTGCCATCACATCCCATTATCATAAATGCCTGGGAGATTTTAACCTGAATCTTTAGCACTGCATTGATGAAGTGCTCAATTTCATACAGGAATACCCCAGCTTAGGACACAAATAAACCATATGCACTGCATTAGCACCTTGAAGCCCACACCTATCACCCTTCTGTCCACCCCACTTTGCAATCTTTGCAGGTGTATGGTACAGATCAAACATCGCCATATAGCATTGCGTCTGTAAACTACCGGAAGCTGAGATCTGCCTTGCTAGCTGTACCGTAAGCCTAATATCCACCCCGTCTTACCAAATTTCCCCACCCATTTCGTATCCTGCATATCCAAATCATCCGGTAAACAGGATAGAAAATACTGATAAAATGTACCTATTCTTGCGTTCTTTCGGGCCAATTCAATTATAGTTACGTTTCCAAGCTTTATAGCCATCTCATTTCGGGGTTTGTCAAGAAAGCTTCTGATCTGTAAATATTTTTTTTAAAAAGTCATGGGTATGTAAATTAAACTTCTCCCTAAGAAAAGAAAAGGAAGCCATTTGCCCCCGAGCACAAATCACCAATGACCTGCAAGCCCAATGACTGCCATCTAAAGATAACCTGGTCATGGAAGATCGAAGGCAGCGTTCCAGCAGCAGAGAAGGGCGTGTATATATTAATGTTTGGAATTGCACACCTGCGACGAATCTTCCGCCAAATCACAGACACTGCCTGGATTACTTTGAACCTTGTCTTTTTAAATTAACTCGGTTCAAGTATCTTCACTAGAATACCCTTAGCCGCATCACCCAGGCCTATTTCATAGATGGTAGGCCTATTTGCTAGCGGGACCTCAGCCCTTTTGCCAACTAAAAGTATTCCAAAGTGTTGCAACATAGCTGACTAATAATACATTAAAAAATTAGGGACCGCCCATCCCCCACGGTCTCTAGGGAGACGCATCCATTTGGCTGCCCTACGTGATCGACGGTATCCCCAGAGAAATCTAAAGCAGGCCCTCTCAGCACTGCTCGGAGATGCTTGAGAGAGTTCTAGCGGAATAGTTCTAAACAAATACATTAATTTCGGAAGGACCAGCATTTTAAGAATATTACATCGACCATACAGAGAAAGATGCAAATGATCTAATCTTCCAAGTTTTATATTGATCGATTTGACCACTGGGAGCATATTCAAGTCAGGGATAATAGCTACATAATAGCTACTGAGGCAGTAATTTTAACCCCCAGATACGTCGCTTCTGTGGTAAGAGAGACGTCAGGGGGACGCATAAAGGCTGAATGTAAAATCTGCGTCTTATCGACGTTCAGCTTGTATCCTGACAGTAATCCAAATTGCTCTGACAGATTTTTTATGGTCGCAAACGCCGAAGAGACATCCCTTGTTAAAATCACGATGTCGTCCGCGTAAGCCAGCGTCTTATAGTCTGTGCCATTAACCCTAACCGGCAAAATATTTGAATCCTCTTCAATTTTACTAAGGAACGGGTCAATGTACAGAGCAAAGAGCAACGGCGAACACGGACAACCTTGCCTTGTGCCCCTACCGATGTTGAATAGCCCAGTTTCCTGCCCTGAAATATGAATTGTTGCCACTAGAGAGATATAAAGTGCTTGGAGTGCCTGTATAAATTCCATGGTAAATCCCTTCCAACGGAGCACTGCCCACAGAAACCCCCAGGAGACCCTATCAAACGCCTTCTCAGCGTCCAATAGGATCACCCCAAGGGCAGATTCCGTGGCCTGCGCCCAATCCAACAGGGCGATAACCCGCCTTACATGGATAGCTGTGTCCCTTCCAGGAATAAAACCATGTTGCCGGATAGACACTAATGGGGTAATAACTTCAGCGAGCCTAGAAGCTAAAATTTTCAAATACATTTTACTATCTGTATTGATTAATGAGATAGGGCGATAAGATGACGGATTCAGCGCAGGTTTATCCTTCTTTTTAAAGAGTACAATGGTTGTTTGCCTCCAAGATTCAGTTATAATGCCCCTCTGGGCGTCCCTAAAAACTGATAGGACGTACTGTCGGATTTCTTGGGCGAAGGCCCTATAAAATTCTAGCGGAATAGCATCCGGACCAGTGGCCTTCCCATTAGCCAAAGATTTTATGGCCAATTCAACCTCTTCCCATACAATTGGGGCCGAGAGGACTTCATTCTGGTCTATTGTAACTTTGGAGGTATCTATCCCCTGCAAGAATCCTTCGGCCAAAGACTCTATAGATGTCATATCCCTCTCGTCCTTGTACAGCCGAGTATAAAACTTCCCAAAAACATCCATTTTTTTTTATTTTTTTAACACGTAGTTTATTGGTTTTTTGTACAATCACATACAACTCCATACTCAATATTCATCAGCATACTCCAATGAGGATTAATCCAAAGCCCCCCACCAACTATGTAGTGCATAGTACGAGGATATGTGAGTCCTTCCAGGGCTGTGCGTCAAATCAACCAAGAAACCTTCGTGACTAAGTCCCTACACTGAACCACTATGAAAACTTTACATTCCCTCCCCCTCCCTCAGTCCCCACCAACCAACGCAGGTAGCCGTCTCCGTCCTCTCGTATCATGCAGTCCTAGGAATAGCTATGTGTTGAGTTATGCGATGTACCCCTCTTGTTCCGGGGCTATCCCCCGTCCATGACCTGCCCTTCTCCGTCATCGTTTGACTCAGAGTCTCGTAATGTTTGTACTAGCGCCTCCCATGCAGCCGCCGCCTCTAGCGCCTTATCATCGTTCCGTCTGCGCACCAATTGAATTCCCAAAAACATCCATAACCCCATCCTGAGTGTCCTGCACATGGCCATGCTGATCCAAAACACTAGTAATTCTGTTTGCCATACTTCTCTGCTGGAGCCGTTTGGCAAGAACTCTGCCACAGTTTTCACCAAATTCATACATCATCGCACGATATTGAGTATATTTTGCAGCCAAATCCTTCCCAAAAAATTCCAATAACTTGGATTTGACCATGGCCACCGTCTGTTGACTTTGCTCAAAATTAAGACAGTCCTTGATAATCTGTGTCAGCGCCATCTCTGCGACCCGTAACTGCTCTATACGACCCTTAATCTGATCCTGAATGGTCCTCCAGCAATAAGCTGCGAAGCTCTTGGTCTCTCCCCGCACTGCGGCTTTGAATGTATCCCATACTATGCTATCCGACGCAGTCTTTCGGTTAAAACAAAAAAATTCTGCTATCCATTTGGTCATGTGATCCTGATAAGACTGATCCAAAAGAAGTTTTTTTTCGAAAGTCCGCGGTCTAGGGGCTCTAACCAACCTCCCCCATGAATACTCCACAATCACCGCATTGTGATCTGATAAAGTTCGCGGAGGAACTTCGACCGAAGCTTCCCCTGGCAGTTGATCTGAAATAAAAAGATAATCCAGCCGTACCATTTGTTTGTGGGGGGGCAGAGTAAAATGTAAATCCATCCTCAGCTTTTTTGTACCAATGCCAAACATCAACCAGTCCATGTTCAGAGATTACCGTCTGAAGGGCCTGAAAAACCCTTGGCTTCCTCCCATGATACTTTTGATTACCTAGAAGAATAAAATTGCCTGGCAAGTGAATATTCATGTCCCCACAAACAATCATTGGGTGCGACTACAATGCTAGTTCGACATTTAAACATTTTAAAATTGCCGAATCATCTAAATTTGATCCGTAGATGGAACAAACCGAAATAGGCCTATTATTTATCAAAATTTCAACTACCGCCCATCTTCCAGCTCCATCCACTTTTGCTCTTTTGCAGGTCCCAACCCCGTGCCTTAACAGTATAGCCACACCTCTGATCGTTGAAGACTGTTTTTTGCAGGCTACTAGATCAATCCCCAAGAGTTTCAGACACTCCCGCTTCCCCCATGGCATGTGTGCTTCTTGTAGACATGGAATATCAAGTTGCATGGTTTGTAAAACTTTAGATAAGTACGCCCGCTTCTTACCATCATTCAGACCACAGATATTCCATGTAGCTATACGCAGCCTACCCTGCACCATTTAAACAAAGCATAAGTCCCAATCTCAATTTATCACTGAAAAGTGCTATGAAAGCGCCACCATTTTTATTCATTCCCTCTATAACAACCTCCTCACTAATGTTACGATTGTCATGACTACAATTAAAAACCAAAAACCAAAACCCAAACACCAAAGCCCCACATTCCTTCCCCCCTTGACAACAGGACCTGGGTCCTTATGATGGTTAAATGAGCAGGCTACCCACCGCTCTCCCCTAGATCCTTCCACCCATCTTAGCTAAAAAAGAAAAAAAAAACAGCAGGGGGAGGATCAAAATAAGCAAGTGAAATATCAACCAAAAGAAATAGAAACACCCCCTCACATCTGTACCTAAAGAGAATAATGACCCCTGTGATGGCGAGCCACAAGAAGGACAATATAAACCTACATAGAGTTAAAAAATTCCTTTGCCTGGATTTCAGATAGGAAGAATCTTGTCTGACCCTGATAGATTATTTTCAACTTTGATGGAAAGAGCAAAAAAGCTTGCGCCCTTTTCGCTTGGAACGCCGCTATCAACTGGCAGAGCTGCCACCTCCGCTCAACTGTTGCCTGACAGAAATCTGGTCTGACTAAAAACTCACAATCTTTGTGGAGGAGTGTGGCTCAATGGTTAGAGCGGCAGACCCTGAAGCAGAGTTCTGGCCAGGGACCAGGGTTCTATTCCCGCCTCGGCGGGGCTCGGGCTCAATTTCCTCGGACCTGTCTATTCTCGCCTCGGTGCCTATTCTAATCACGGGCCCCACGCTGCAACTCTGGGCAATAGCTTGCTTAGCCTCCACACCGGCCCCAACAGCGCTAAGGATGCCTGGCTTCACCCTGGGGGTGTCCAGGAGTGGACACTTCACAGGGAAAGCCAGGAGGGGTTGCACAGCGGTATGAGTATCAGCGCCAGGAAACCGCAAAGGTGACACCGCAAGGTGGCCGTCTGGTGACAGTGCGCTCTATAAGTACCTTGACATTTACATTTACATTTACATTTCCCTGCTCTCTTCCTATCTGGTATTGCTAGATCGTAAACTCCCTCTCTTGCTAGGAAGTTATTTAGGCAAATCAATATAGCCCGGGGCTTGTCCATAGCTAAACCCGACTTCTGCTTCAGCTTGAAAGGGAAACGATGTGCCCTTTGGACCTCCGACTGCCAATCCCACGGTTTTAAGTCGGGGAATGCTTTCGAGAAAAGCTCGACAACAAACTGCCTGACATCAGACCCCTCTCTGCCTTCTGGAATTCCTAAGATTCTTAAATTGTTCCTCCTGGTTCTGTTCTCCAAGTCAGTTAGCTTCCAGATCATATCGTCCCTTTGTGTCTTGACCATATCCGTAAGACCCTTTTGTATTGCCAGGTCATCTTCCAAGGCAGAGATCCTTTCCTCGGTCTCTACAATTCTAGAAGCTATATAAGAGCATGTTTTGGCAACTCTCCAGATTGAGTTCTGCATCCTGCAACACGCTCCCTGTGTCCGAGAGCTCTCCTGGCGTGTCTCTTCCCTATGGGCCATGATGGTCTGATAGATGGTTGACAGCGTTATTTCTACAGGTGGTCCCTGAGCACCATCAATAGCTTTGCAGACATCAGCGGTAGAGCCAGGCTCGGTAGAGAACGAATAATCCCATACCATTGATCCTGCTGACCCCGTTAGACCAGATGTCTTGTTTGAAACAGGCCCCCCTTGACCGAGTGGTATAGGTCTTGCAGATTTTCGAACAGTTCCCTCACCTCGGGATAAGAGTTCGGCCTTTTGTACTCACCCCCCCCTCCCCCCCCCCAACTGCCAGTCGGTTAAATCGCTATTGTCATCCGTCCACTCTTTGTCAGGATCTTCATCCTCTGAGGACCCTGTATGATCCGACATAGAATAGAATTTATCTGCCCCTTCCATCTCTTTACTTGACCCGCTGCCATCGACAAGGGTCTGTAGGCTAGGTTCTTGTTCCTCAGTTCTTACCATACCAATGTCCTTACTGAGTTCTTCCAAATTCTGTTGACTTGACTGGGCCCCCTTGGGCGCTACAAAAGAGAGGTGAACTACGTCTCCCATAATTCCGTTGGTCGGGAGAGGTGCCGTGGTATGGAGTACATTATTGTCTTTGGGCGCTGTCTCGGGAAAGTCTCCACTACCTCCAACAGGTAAAATATCAACCCCAGTCTGCTCAACATGAGGAGGCCTATTCCACACAGGGACTGAGAGATTACCATTAGGAGCCTCCGCGCTGGTAGGTGAGCCTGCCTTCAAGTCTGTCACGTTAAGCTTGTTACGAGCTTTCCCAGCTGCCGCCTGCTCCCGCTTACCGGGTCCCCCGCTCACCGGAGTTTCTGACTTTTGGATTTCCCCGCTTGAAGATCGAGGGGAGCGTCTGCTTCGTTTTGCCTGAACCGGCACCGGCCGCCTGAATCTGACCCGAAGCTCCTGCCACCATCTCCTCTGCTCCGCAGGCGGTTTCCAGATCTTTCCCCCCGCTGAGGGCTTTCCCGGGGCTCGCCGATTGTGCAGTGACAGCACGGGTCTTCGAAATCTTCGGCGGCGCCTTTGGGGCCATTGCACCGTAGACACACCAGGATGCCTGAAGGAAGCTGAGCCAGGCTGGGAACAGTCCAAGCAGAGGTATTTTGATTGATGATTCTCCGCGTAGCTTAGTCAGTCGCCAAAACATAGTCCTAAAAATGCTAATTAAGCTTTATACTGCCTTCAGCTCATTCCATCGCAGCGGTCACTTGATGGGTGGAATTAACCAGGAGAGCTCATAGCGTCTGCTCACACAGCCGAGTGGCCGGCCGCCATCTTGCCCCCTAGCCGCAGATTCCTTAACTAAGAATTATCCCCAGGCATCAGACTGGATCCGGAAAATGTTTTGCAGCAGCACCTCTGCGCGTCGGCGCCACATGACCCCACCCTGACGTCGTCCACGGACATGCCATCAGCGTGGTCATATAAGTCCCTCCAAGAGCGCTGACGTCAGTTTCCTTCTTTTCCGTGTGCAACGCGGATCCGGAGTAAGCGGTTCCTCTGGCCTGTTTTTACCCCCCTTTTGACGCTTTGCGTCTGGAACAGTGTGCGATGCCTTTGGGCTTTAAAACGTGTGCCACCTGTTCGCGGCAAATGTCCGCGACGGACCCACACCTTATCTGCATGTGGTGTCTGGGCAAACACCACGACTCAACGGATTGCGACGCCTGCCAACAACTCAAGCCGAAGTCCCAGCGAGAGCGCTGGATAAAACTTTTCGGCTCGCCTGCCTGGGTTGGAGTCGTCACGGCCTCCGGCCTCCTCTTCGGCGGCAGGTCCCAGTGGCGGAGGGTTCAGTTTGCGGCGTTGGGCGCCGTCTGGTTCCCGTGTGCGTCGCTCGCTCATTCCTGGTAAGTCCTGGCGCCTGTCGCCGAAGGAGCGCTAGTTCCCGGTCTTCTCCGGACGTGCGCCCCCAAGAGTCGGCCCTCCCCTATCTGCCATTTCCTGGCGCGGGGGCGACTCCAACCCAAATGGCGGCGTATGCCACGGCCCTGCAAGTCTCTTTTGGGTCCCCACCTCTCCCGCTGCGTGCAGGGTCTCTGGTGGGCTCGCCGGCGGATTCGCCCCCGGTGGTGACTGAGCCCCTTGCCTCTAGGGATGATGGAGGTGTGGCGTTGTCAGGGCGCGGCACGGCTGGGTCCCCCTCTTCGGCCCGTAACACCCCTACTGCACCGCATAGTCCAGTGGGGCTCCCTGTGGCGTCGCAGGTGGTTGCTGGTACTCGCAGCTTATCTTCGAGTCCCCCTCGGCCCTCCGGTTAGGCGGCTGTCTCTTCGGAGGCCGAGCCGGCGCCGGTCTGGCTCCGTAGACTTGCTTCCCCGGCTCCGGCTCCGTACCCTACTTCACAGTCGAAGCCTGTTGTGGTTGCAGCTGAGTCGGTGCCGGTCCGGCGCTGTAGACTTGCCGCTCCGGCTCCGTTCCTTAGTTCGGAACCGGAGCCTGTTGTGGTTGAGGCCGATTTGGCGCCGGAGGAGGCTGAGTCAGCGCTGGACGAGGCAGAGTCGGCGCCGACCGAGGACGCCATGACACCGCCGGATCATCGACTCCTCTCCGGAGGCGGTTCGGCGTCACCCCGATGTCTGTCGACATCAGATCCGTCCTTGTCGCTTCCTCCCTTGGAATTTGTGGCTCCGGCGGATTATCCGCCTCCTCACGAGCCCCTTCAGGACCCTCATTCGTCCATGGGGTTTCCCCCCTTTGGACATTGGTCTAATCCTCCGTTCACCGGACAATCCCCTTGGAGTGGGAGGCTCAGCTTACAGCCCTCACCCACAGATGATTTACTGTCCCCTCCTCAGAGGGCTACTGAGGCTGGTGTGGCATTTATGAGGGTTGTTTCCATGGCTGCCCGCATTCTGCGTATGCAGCCCCCTTCAGTTCCCCTGCCTATCGACACCCTGTTGGATGTTCTTCACCACAGTTTGGGAAATGTAGAGCCGCTTCTTCCTTTCGAAGCCTCCCTTTATGATGCCCTTCTGGGGACCTGGGCTGGGCCGGCGTCGGGTGATCCAGTGTCTCGTTCCATCATGCACCGCCACCGCCCTGCCCCGAACGATCCGGTCTGCTTGTTTGTTCATCCAGACGTTCAGGGGCTTGTTCTGCAAGCTGCCTTTTCTTCATTGCCTCCGCAGCCACTTCCCCCCCTCCCGGGAGTCCAGATGGCTGGAGTCGTGGGGTCGTAATATTTTCGCCTCCACAAGCGCTCCCTCAATACAGTGTGTGTCTTGGCTTGGGCTACTTCTCCCCTTTGGGACTCTTCCGAGTCTCTTCTCTCTTCCACCTATGAGGGCGCTCGTGTTGACCTCCTCCGTCATATCCGTGACAGATGTGATCTGGCAGAATTTACTATCCGGTCGCCCCTGGATACCTGACACTCCATAGGCCGGGCTATGGCCGATTCTGTTGCACTACGTCGCCATGCTTGGTTGCGTGATGGCGTCTTCCCAGAGAATATTCGGGAGCGCCTTGTTGACCTGCCTTTTGATGGGGTCCTTTTCGTTAATACCCACGCAGACACAGCGGTTCAGCGCCTCCTTGCGGGCTTTCTCCACCATAGGCCTGTACTTGACGGGTCTCATGTCGTCCTATCCTAGGGTGGTTACCCCTTCTTTCTTTTTGCAACTTTCATTCAGCATCCACAAGACTGTGCGTTTTTGGGCTGACAGTAAGCCGACTGTGGCGGTGTTCCACAGGTTGTTTGTGTCTTGACCTCTGACTGTGGTTTACCCTAAGAGGTGTTCCCCTGTTTTTTCTTGGGGGTGTGATATACCCCAGGTGGGGTACCTGTATGCTATTGTGTAGCTCTGCTCCGCACCAGGTGGGTGTGGAGGTCCCTTTGGTCTCCCCCCGTCTCCTGGTGTCCTTATCCTTTTCGTGTTGTGCCTTCTGGCACTGCCTCCCACATGCCACAGGTCTCGCCCTGCTTGCACCTGGTGTGTGTGAGGTTTTTTCCTTGTACTTAACTCTTTTCAGTGTGTTTCAACACGCTTCTTCCGAGGCTGCCGCGGGTGCATTAGGCGGGTTCCTGCTATAGCGCTCGCAACTGCGTTGGTCTCGTGGCCCGTCCTTTCTATACATACCTGCATGTTACTGACCACTGGGTACCCTTTTTACACGTCTCTGCCTATCTGGCGAGGTCTGGTCCCATATCCCTGTTTTTCCGGGAACAGTTGGGTGCCTTGTACTCAGGGTTTTCCGTCCTTCTGTGCGGCGACACTTTCCTTTGCACGTTTTATAGTACACTTCGGTGCCTTTTCATGCTGCTTCGGCAACAACCGTTCCCATGCTTCCGCTCCCTTCTTCTAGGGGGTCTTGTCTGTCCCGTTCATGTACTAAACAGTCCCTCTTCTGTAGGGGTGCATTTCTCCCCCCGGTCGGAGGTGGTGGGTCCGGGGATCTGATGTTGTTCCCCACAGCTCTGTGTGCACTTATTCACAGTTCCTATAGGCACCTTTGGTGCCTCGGATGATGCACCCTTCAGATGTGTATTTTTCCTTCGGGTGTCACCCTTATCAGTGTCTGGTGTGCCTGCGGGACAGTTCCTCTTCTGAGGGTCGTCCCGGGTGCTGCGCCCTGCATCTCTGTTTCCCTTTGGGTGCGTTCTTCCCCTTGGCCTTCCAGTTGCCTTGTTGGGGAGTCCTGTACTCATCTTAACTACATTTTCTTGTGACTGAGTTTTGCACTTGGCGTGTCTTATGTATGACGCCTGTGCTTCTGGGACGTTGCTCAGTTCCTGCCTCTTGCCCTTCGCCTCCTGGCTGCTGCCTGTCCGGCCTCCCTTGCGTAGGCCCACTGGGTAGGCTCTGATTATGTCATTTCATATTGTCCTTCAGATTTTGGTTGGTAACAACTTAGCGCACCATTGGGCTCTGGGAGTAGTTCTTCCTTCCTTCCTTCCTTCATTATGAACTCTCTCTTCCATACTGGGATATGGCCTTGTGCCGTTATTCCATCCCGTATTCACACGGGTGTGGTCTCGTGCCCTTCAGGTCGTCTTGTGGTGCCTTTGGCTCCCATTGTCATTTGCTCTTCCGAGCTGCTTGGTCTGCTGGTTGGCTGCTACGCCACATCTTTCCTTATAGTCCATCACCCTGATGCCGACTCAGTGCTCTCGGGCACTTTTTGTTGTTCTGTCGCAGACCCACCTCCCTCCTTGGGGTATGGCTGTGGTATCTATTCTAAGTTAAGGAATCTGCGGCTAGATGTCTCTATCAGATGTACGAGTTACTTACCTTCGGTAACGATGCATCTGGTAGAGACGTTATGTAGCCGCAGCCAGGCCAGCCCACTCCTCTCACGCTTGCAGGGGGGGTCGCAACAAGCAACATTTCCAGGATCTTCCCCACTGGCTGGAGTGACATGGTTGTGTCCACTACAATCCAAACACCAGCGGTGTATGTCGACATGGATATGTTTGTGCCATGCATACTGCAGTCTGGCCATCGCATCCATGCCACACTTGGCATTGTGTACATTCTCATTCATCGGTCACTTGCCTCCTTTGCACATGCCTGGTCCCCACCTCTTCCCACAATCTGCAATCGTGTGGCTGAGATGCCATGCCGTTGATGGCTTATGTGCATGGCTATCCCAGGTTGCCACAGTAAGTTGTGCTGTCGTGTCTGGTGGGTGGGCATGTTGTTTGGCATTTTGTATGTGAGTTTGTGACATGTGCATTACCAGTGTTGTGAGTTGCATGATTGTGGAGTTGAGGTGTGTGGTGTGTTAATCTGGTACTTGCCAACGAGCTGCGCATTTCCATAGGGGCCAGCCTAGAAGCGCTGGTTGATGATGGACTGTCGGTAGATGTAGGACTCATGCAGTCTGCCTGGGTGGTTGGCGTTGAGGTTGTCCACTATTGCCTGCAAATTTATGGAATACGTGTGCTTTCGGTAGCGGATATTGTGTGCAGTGTTGCCAGGGGGCACTTTAGGACATGTGTGCAGTCAATTGCCCACTGACACGTGCGGGAATCCAGCTATGGCGTAGACGCCTTGCTTGGTCTCCAGACGTTCCTGCGCAGTGTGGGTGAAGGATATGTAGTGTGGTACCAAGCTGATGATGGCATCCAAGACAGTTGTGGGGAACTTGGATTGTGCTGGCTTTGAGACTCCTTCGACTCTGGCAGTTGTTGTTTGGAAGGTACCAGAGGCCAATAGATGCAGGACAGCCAGCATCTTGGTCTGACGTGAGATGTTGGTTGTCTGCTGTGTTGGTGACGTCAGCCTGTGGGCAATAGTGGTCTGGATGCGTGGGCTGGTTGTCCTTTTGAGCCTGCGGTGGGCAATGATGTTTCCTGGTGTTGGGTCTGTGAAGTTGGTGCGTTTTCATGAGGTCGCTGTCTTTGTCTGCAATGCCTCAGTGTTTGTCCAGGGGTGGGGTGGCAGAGGGTGCAGTGGCCCTGTTGGGGGTCTGAGCTGCATGATCAGTGGCTCCATGGCATCTGTTGTTCTTCAAGTGTGGCTGTGTTCTGGGCTCCCTTGTCTGGTGCCGGTTGTTGTCCGACTTTGCACCAGGTCAGGGCAGGTGTTCATTTCCTGCTGCTAACGCGCCTTATCGCATGTTTTGTGATCTTATCGCCGATCTGGCTGGTTGTTGAGAATGTTGAGGTGTGGTGTTGTCGCGGCTTTTTGCTTGGGAACACCTACTCTGCATCTCATTAGCGATAGTTGCCAGGGTCATCCGTGGCGATGTTCTTTGAGGATGCTATCGCCGGAAAACTGGTGGTAACGGCGGTTAGCGCCAGCTTGTGAATGGGGCGGTATTTTTATCGTGACTTTGGCTGTGATAAAGTGCTGATAACTCGGCTATAGCTCCTTGGGAATATGCCCCTTAGAGTGTGACTGGTCAGGTAGAAGGATAGGTACACCTGAAATCTGCCAGGACTGCAATGTTTTGTGGATGTGAAATAGCTAGAAGCAGAAGTCTTGACAAAGAGGAAGCCCCCATGGAAACTGATGCTTAGCACCCTGCAGGAGTTTCCCTTTGTGGCTCTGCCTAAGAAGGATGTGTGCACCACCCCCCGCCCTCCCAACCCCCGTGTCTGCAATAGGGGCACCATGAGCTGGACACTAGATCCATTCTGAACCAGAGGTGGACGTATTCCTGGGGTGGTCTGTTCATATTATCGAGGGCAGGAATGGACTGCTCGGGTAATGACATGGTATGGTGGAGGCCAGATATAGAACATTAAGTGGGAAGGTATGCAGGATAATCACAACAGGGCCGCAAATGCTTCGGGGAAATTTGAGCATCGTGTGGTTTCCTACCTAATCTGGAGTGAATACTGTTAATGACAGGAAGCTTAGACAGCATCCTAGTACAGGTGTCATGACAGCCTAATCGCTTGCTTCAATAGATTAAAGTGAGTGAAAGAGCGTTTGCTCTCGGAGTAGACACAGTCTCTGCATTGTCCAGCCAATAATACCATTCTCTATACCCTCTTTCAGAAGCCTCATGGTTTCATGGCCAGCTTGGTGTACCAAGACAATAGGCTTGAATCACGCACAGACAAAGGGGTTGCAAGAGTTTTATTTGTCTGCCTTTCCAAGCTAACGTATACATGAATGACCAGAGTTCCTCCCTTCCCCCACCACCCGAACATTAGCCATGGGTTTGTCACAATGAGATCTCACCACTTTCTGATTTTTTTTCTCATGGTAAACCCCTAATACCTCTATGCCAATATGACCACTGACTGAACAGCAAGGTAAAGCTGCGAATAGAATTGATCCAGTGGCCTTTAGCTGCGCGTAGGCTGATACTCTTCCGGTGGTTACCGATGATTTGAATACAGCGCTGGAGAACTTTAATAATTGGATTGATAACGCGGTGGTACTCCTCGCCCTGGAGTTATGGCCTAGGCGTTTTCAGAAACCCCTCACTAAGCCTTGGTTTTCTAGTGCATTGAAATTGCAGAAACAGCAATGTAAAAGGCTGGAACGGAAATGGAGGCAGAGCTATTGCCCCTTGGGCAAAACCGCTCTCAAGGAGGTGCTAGAGACTTACTATGCCATTATTGTTCAAGCTAAAGGCGCACACTATGCGGAGCGCATTACTCAATCTGGCAATAATGTAAAAGCTATTTTTAATATTGTTCAAAGCTTTGTAGTCCCCAAAGCAGAGACCAGCAGTCCTGCCCTGTCTCTTCCCTTGTGTGAGGAACTCTCTAACATCTTCATTAATAATGTCCGTGCTTTGCCATCAAGGATAGATGCTCAGCAGCCGTACCTCCTGCCCTGGGGTCATCTCCTTCCACCCTTAAACTATCTGCTTTTGAACCAGTTTCGATTGGGGACCCGCTTGCTGTCCTTTCCACCCTTAAATCTGGCTCACAAGCAAATCCCTATCCTGCCAAACTACTGGCTGGCTCATCTGCAGTGATTAATCTGAGGATGAACTCACTGATTAATGCATCCTTAGCATCGGCCACTGCCCCACTTTTGTGCAAAAAAGCATGGATCATCCAGCTATTGAAAAAATCCTTTCTGGATCCCAAGCTTCCTGCCAACTATCGTCCTATTTCTCTGCTACCTGCTATTGCCAAGGTTTATGAGAAATTGGCCAACAAACAGTTTTCTGCCTTTGTGGAAGGGAATGATCTTCTACACCTAGCACAATCAGGTTTCAGAGCCTCTTATAGTATGGAAATCTCAGAGTCTATATGCAAAACTTTAGACTCAGGGGCAGGGCAGCCTTGGTCCTGTTGGACCTGTCATCAGCATTTGACACCATGCCTCATGACCTGCTCCTGTCTCATCTCCGGGATATAGGCATAACAGGCTCTGCATGGAAATGGCTGAAATCTTTCCTTGAGGGCAGAACTCAGCAAGTGTGGATCCCCCCCCCCCCCCTTTTGCAGCTAACCCCCAAAATGTATTGACTGGGGTTCCGCAGGGGTCGGCCCCGAGCCCTTTGCTGTTTCACATCTATTTCTCTCCCCTTATTGGTATGGCAGAAGGCTTGGGTGCCAAAGTCATAGCCTATGCTGCTGATGACACCCAGCTTCTTTTCATATGGAAGAAAAATGAGACATCCTCTTTCCACTTGAAAATCTGTCTGACAGCTGTGTTTGACTGGCTCTCAGTGGCCCAGCTGAAATGCAATGAGGAAAAAACTGAGATCCTCCTTTTCAGTAATTTTCCTCCTCAATATTGGTATTCTTTCTTGTCAAATGAGTGCTCCCGGCCTATCCCTCTGGGTTTGCCTGTCAAGAACTTCGGGATCTGGTTAGATGAAAAACTGAGTTTCAGCTCCCAGATCATTAAGCTGACTGGAATGTGTTTCGGCATTCTGAAATCACTTAAAAAGTTCTTGCCTCTCCTCCCTCTTTCGGCAAGGGAATTGGTCATGCATGCTCTTATTACCTTACGTATTGACTATGCCAATGCACTGAACACTGGTCTGCCGGACTATGCCCTTGAGAATTCCAATAGAAGCCCATGTTCTGGTGTGAACCTGGGCTTCTATTGGAATTCTCTGCAGCATATTATCAAGCCCATTATCGCCGCTTTTAGCAGCAGTTTCCTGCCGCTAAAGCGGTGATAATTTTAACGCCGTCCTTGATAATATGCCCCTAAGTTCGTCAGGAATGAATGCCAGAAGTAATGTAAAATGGCTTTGTCAATCCGGAATGCCTACTTATGAGTTAGTACCTAATCAGCCATATATGCAGTGCATCTGGCACCAAGGTAATGATATCCCCAAACGATGCATGATATATCAAAGAAATATCAGTTTTAAATATATTTTTGAAATGCAACCATTTTTCATGCTCCGTTTCATATCAATTACACACTTTTCAATTTCGATATAAATATATTTCAACTCTGAAAAAGCTTCTAATGTAGGAGGATGGGCTGCACACAGTAGAGCTACTTGCAGGTAGCTGTAGAGCACCCGGTAGCTCACAGGCTACTAGTTGGAGAAGCCTGGTGTACTTTGTGCACACTTATGAAGAAAAGCATACTATGTCCTACCCTGTCAAATCCCACCTATGTGATACATGAGTGTATGAAGGACTACAATGTCAAAAAAACTGACTGGAGCTCCATTTTCATCACAACAATCCTGACTTGTCACAAAGACTTCCCAATGGATATTTATCAGCATATGGATGACCTAGTAAAAGAAATTCTACGATAATCTGTGGCAAAATGATTTGAGGGCCTGGCTGTGGTGTGAGTGGCAACTGAAACCCCTTGGGGTTTAAGGGCTGCAGCAGTAATTGGACAAAGAACCTCATCCAGGCGAGATGGAGACTAAAGGCTACCAGCAACTATTGCAAAAGAGTGTGCCTGGCCCTTGGAATGCCAGGACATGAGGTGGGGAATTTTCACTCAAAAAAATACACGAGCCACTGCTCGTAGAAACCCCATTTCTGCCCTGAATACTTGTCAACTTTCTTTTTCGAAAGGATTCTCCCTCTTTGTTAACCCCTAGGTTGCTGGAGTTTTTACTACTGTTATTGTTAATTAATATTTGCAAAGAGCAAAACTTACATGGAGTTTGCCCAAAATATTGCCTTGTCCCAAATGTACTCTTCCTAATCTATTTCTCAGGCTTGATCCCATTTTCTATCACCCGCACATGACTATGCTCACTCCTATATCTTGTGGTTGCCCACGACCGCTTCATCCCTTCCCACTGCTTAAAACAACCTATGTTATGTTACGTTACGTGTATTTGCAAAATGCACTTTCACCTGTGAAGGTATCCTGGTGCTGTGAAGGTATCCTGGTGCTGAGCAGGTGCGTGGTTAATTGAAAAGCCAAGTCTTCAGCTTCTTGCAGAATTCAAGAAAGAAGCAGGTTATTCTGATGTAGAGAGGGAGGCCGTTACACTCTCTAGGAGCAATTAAGAGAATGCTGGTCCTCCTGATCTGGTTCTGTGTATGTATGGGATGTGTGCGAGCAGGAGTTTGGAGGAGAGGAGGTCTGGGTGGTTGGTGGAAGGAGATGTAACTGTTCAGGTACGTGGGGCCTGAGTTGCAATGTGCCTTGAATGTGCATGTGAAGAGTTTGAATTGAGCGCGTTTGTGTATCGGGAGGCAGTGAAGTTCCCAGAGGTGTGGTGTGGTGTGATGAGAGGTTGAGGATGAGTCTGGCTGATTAGTTCTGGATGGCTTGTGGTCTTCTAATCTAATGAGCTGCTTGGTGATCCAGGTGTAGATGGTGTTCCTATTGTCCTACTTGCTGGTGACTAGGGCGTGAGTGACCTTTCTTCTAGTGTTGCTAGGAAGCAATTTGAAGATCTTCCGCAGGATCGTCAGGGTGCAGGCCAGCGTACACATTATACAAACCACCAACATTACCTGATAAATGAAGACTGTGCCAGGCAACATTCTTGACAAATGGCTGCAGATTAAAAAAGCATTTCAAAGTTTCACTTTTCTATTTGGAATATTTTTTACATAAAAGAAAGTTACTGCCAAACAGCTGTTTTTGATTCCACTGCTTAAGGATTTACATTATTCAGTTTTAATTCAATTAAAAAAACTGTCTCTATTGGTCTCCTTTTACGGCTGCCGCAGTGACCAGGAGAATAGTCCTCCCACAAGCTTTCATCAACTTCCAAATAAACTTCTTTGTTTGCAGTTCTTGCAGGCTGAATCTCTTTGTTATAGATAGAGCTTGATCAGCTCGTCGCTGACGGCAGAGGGGGTCAGTACCCCCAGATCTGTGAACAGAAGCGTGATGAGCGAGGGCGCGGTGTAGTCGATCCACGGGTGCTCTTCTGCCAGGTTCTGGATGGTCTTCAGTGTGTCTGCCTTGTACTGTGGTAGAAACGCATTAGTTGGGTAAGTCCAATGCACTCATTTCGCACTGTACAACTTTTAATTTGTCGTTATCAAACCCCCAAACCTCCTCCTCCTCCTCCAAACGTCAGAAAAGCCCACTACAGAAACTGTTCATGATATCACTCTGTAGGGTCCTCCAAAAATTGGACTTTCATTTAATTCTGGCTCCCACAACATTCTAGAACATTTGCAGAAAGCAGGTAATACGCTACATGATTGAATATTTCTGTTTAAAATGTTTCTATTTTCTTTTTTTTAACTAACCTTGAATTTATCGGGGACATCTTGCTGATTCAAAGGGAAAAGTCTTACAAACTTGAAACTTTCAGCCACCACATAAAATGGCTTATTTTGAGCTTTTGCACAAACTGCCATTTGATTTGTTCCAATCTGTGGGGACAAAAAGAAGACTTTTTAGCAATTACATGGTTTTGTTTTAAGAAAGATAAACATTTTCCAACTATGTTCTTACCGTCCATGTTCATTAAGTGACACTAATCAATGCTCTAAGTTGCCAAATAATTTCAATCCTAAAATGTGTTCTTTGCACAAACATTTGTATTGTCACAGGAGGCACTAGCATGCCTGTATTTGCATTCTCTGACATTTTGGGAGACGAACAGACTTTTAAGAAACCTTGCAGTGTTTTTTTTCTATATGTGGCATCAACATATTGCCTTAAGGCCACACCCGTTTGCATTTATGCAAGCATCAAATAACAATCAGCAACCTTATCCCTCTAGATTTCACTGCCCCAACTCAATGCAAAGTAAAGCGTTTGCATGGCGCTATCAAAAACGAATGAAATACACAGCGCTGACTGCCTAGACAAAACGAAATTGCTACTAAGCATTAGAAAGAAATCAATAGGTGAGCGGCCACACTCTGAAGGATGGAAGAAGTCACTGGCAATGCAAAAGGCCAACATCTGTGACAATCCTGCGATTACTACAATTTATTTGAGGTAGTTTGCCCCTCTATGGGACCTCCAAATATTTGAAATAAAGTACTGAGGAGGGAACATGGAGCATGCAAGCGAACAGATTACTTAAAAACAACAGAAGTAGGAGACACTTCTTTATTAAGCGTAAAGGATCATGTGTCTTTTTCTAGCAGTGCTAGCTGTGTCACCATGCATGTGCAAATAAAACTTGAAAGAAAATTCACAGAATGGGTGAAATATCCCTCCCATACACAGCAGGTTTCTGAGTTATTTTCATACAATATGCTTACTTTAGAACTGGGAATATAAAGGTGAAGTAACAAATAATAGCAAAATCCTGCCTACCGTGGATCACGGGAAAGCAAACATATATAAGATTTAAAAACTGATAAGTGAGCTGAAGCAACAAGATTTTCGTTACATGAGCAGCAAGTCATCTTTTATACCGTGCATAAGATGCATTTTCATTCGGTATCATAACCAGAGGATTAAAGCCACTCAAATACATTACATGTGTTGAGGGTTACCTTGTTGATAATTCCTCCATTTTCAACCACGCCTTCAGCACCAACAATTACCAGGTCCACCTTCTCCATGATGTAACTGTTAATCGGAATTAAAATGACTGAGCAATAAGGTCAGCAAAAGAAACCTCTGTACTTATATTTTAATTCACAAAGCTGCATAGTAGAGACCATAGAAGGCACAATCATGGATGATGTCCCTCCGCACTACCACAACAGAACTCCAAAATATGTTTTACGTGTACTACTGAATTCATATTAACAAATTATTATTAAAAAAGAAAGTAACTGATCCCTCCTCCCAATCACCCACTGAAAATAATTTTGAATGTGGTTCGCACCTGGTGTGGACAAAATTACAACTAAGCCACCAGGCTGGCCCCTAAATTAAACAAGGTATGTTTACAGAAGGTTCTCTTTAATGTATGTTGCATACTAGCTACTATAAACTGAAGTAATACCTTACCCAACAGCAGCGTCGAGAATGACAGTCACTGGCACGTTCAGCTTTCGAAGGGCCTCTGCCATGTTTTTCCTATAAGCATACATTTAGAAGGTTTAGAAACACAAAACTAGTCACACACCCTTAGCATATACAATGGCTGCTGGGTAAAACGAATGTGCACTTTATAACTTTGGGGGAGCTATTCCAGACAGGTGGGTTTCCTTCTTTTCTAGTCGGTATGTATCCAAGTCAGTTTGAAAAGCAGAACACTTCACAGAGCCCTTTCTGTTTTGAGGTCCCTTTGGAGGGTCAAATTTGCTTTATTGATCAGCTGTAATAGTCTGTAGAGGCGGCCATCTTGAAAGGTGGAATTTTTGTTCCTACGCTTCACAGGACTGACGTTGCTCCTTATCCCAGAGTTAATACACCCTCTAGCTATATATTTGATTTGTGGGGAAGGAAAATATTGCTCACTATGGGATCTGTTACATGTTACACCAGCCACCATTCCATTAAAAATGGAGTCACCCACGAACTAATTTGAAACTTTCTTCAAGATAAAGTTAATCATTGCTGTGACTTCAAGAAACACACATAGCCCCATAACGAAAGCAATTAGGGGCATATTATCAAGACAGGCGATAAAATTAATCGCCGCTTTAGCGGCAGAAAACTGCCGCTAAAACAGCGATAATGGGCTTGATAATACTCTCTAGTGAATTCCAATTGAAGCCCATGTTAGATGTCCTTCACATCTAACATGGGCTTCAATTGGAATTCCATAGAGCATATTATCAAGCCCATTATCGCCGTTTTAGCGGCAGTTTTCTGCCGCTAAAGCGGCGATAATTTGATCGCCTGCCTTGATAATATGCCCCTTAATTTGGCAGAATCGCTCTATAGACAAGAATTGTAAGGTCTGCGCTTGGACTGGTGAGTAGGATAGTTGCATTTGGGGGCAGAAACAATTGGGCTTCCCTGTATTTGGTTATGAGTCCAAGGTGACATCCTTCCCAACAAATAACCAGTGGAAACTGCCCACATTCTGACCATTTGAAAATGTTCGGCTCTACACTCCACGTCTTTTTAACCAAACAAGGTCTATTTGTTAGATTTGGTTTAATCTGGCTTCATTTTAGGTCATGCATTAGCTAAGTCCAATTTTATTATCCAATGGAGGAAGACTTGAAATGAAAATGTGATTTATACCATGCACTAGTACCCAGAGGTTTCTAGGCGCCCAATTTCATGCAGCTTTGCCCGCCTCTTATGGTCAATACTCTCAGACGGATAACTTATCACAGTATGTATTTCCCCACAAGCATTCCCAGAGCCAAAATTTGGATCTGGAGTATTGCAACAGGGGTTAATCATAGGTTTTTTTCCAAACAGCTAAGGCATGCCTTACTTGTCAAACGTAAGGGTTCAAAAGACTCCAAATTGACAGACTAGAACTATTTTCCTTACAAAGCAGAGGACAAAAACAGAATTTGCCAAGAACCCCACTTAATCTTCCTCTAAAGAATACAAAGAAAACATTGTCCATGAGCCACCTCTATGAACTTTGAAGAAACTCTTTGTGCGGTAGCAGGATTCTGTCCTTACAGCATGTTGTATTGTTATGTTTGTTTGACACAGACAAGTGATAATACAATAGTCCAAAGAGCTACTATTGTTGCACTAAGAACAATCGCAGGGATTACAAAAAGAAGAAATTTTGAGCCTTTTAACGAATCCAGTGCAAAACCAACAGACAGGATTGCACATCTCTATTTCATTTCCCTGATAAAAACAGACTTGAAGTGATATCCAAGCCTTTGAATAAGGGCGTCTATTATAGCGAGGCTGGTGCAATAATTTTTGCTTTGATAGGAAAAATGAACTTCTGCCTCCCACCTTTTTAGTAGAAGACTTCTCTTTTTTGTTGCCTCTAGATGCTTTCTGGCACTGCTCTGGTAGTACCACCCTCCATGGCTGCCTAAAATCGTCCATAACCTGTAGTGATAGCAATTATAGCACAACACGTACAAATTGGATAAAAGAAATTGGAATTGGGTGCTGGATCAGTTGGAAAGCACGATGGTGCGTTTACTGCAGGCTTCGCTGACGCACCAGTCTTCCAGCATGCCTGTCCTACTGGAAGTCACCTTGGAGCCTGGACAGCAAATACAAAAAGTCTGCCAGAACAGCAGACATCGAGGACGTCAGGGTATTAGGCCCCATTTGAGGAGTACTTTAAATAGTGTCCCTGGATACCCCTTGACAACTTGGACATTGTGGGGGGGGGAGGGGAAGTCCTGCCTTTCCAGCACATACTGAACAGGGCTCTGCACTGAGGCCTGTAATGGTGGGAAAATAAACTTGTTCTTCTCTCTATGATAGCTCCAGACAAAAGGAGCACTACAGCCCTCTTGTAAAAATCACATCAGGGTGGAATAATCGGGCTGGTGGGAACTCCTGGTCATGTCCATTAATGCTATGAGAACAAACTATCAAGCGAACATCAACCAGGTGGAGCCAGCCATGAAAACAATTTGAGATAATCTGCAGTACTTTGAATTTCAGCAGAAGATGATGTAGTCACTTGCACCACCGAGTTTACAGAGGCTGGACAGACAAGAACAAACCACCAAGGATGAGCTGAATAGACTGGCAGCCTTAAATCGGCCTTCTCCAACGAGTAGCTCGTGAACTACTAGTAGCTCTCTGTCTTAAGCCTAGCCTACTAAACTAGAAGCTTTTGCTTGGCTAGATTAATATATTTATAACACAATTGTGTCTTCCAGATGGAAATGTGGGTATTTTCAGAACTCATTGTTTGGTGAAAAATGGTTAAATTTCCAAAATAATTGTAAAGCTGATATTTGAGTGCTAAGTCATGTGGCACTGGGAAGACTTATAACTAATGTTATTGCCTTGGTGCCACAAGCTTTGCAGCTATGGCTGTTATGCATTATCTATGTAAAGACATTCCAAATTGACAAAGCCTTTTTTACGTTATTGGTGGCAATCCTGCCTGATGCGTGAGGTGACGTGGTCGCTGCTGATAATCTTGCAGAAGGGCACTACTAATGTAATCTTGACTAGTATTACTACACTAATAATATATTAATAGCGCTGGATAATTTTCATTGAACATAAGTAGCTGTTATTACAGAAAAGGTTGGAGATCCCTGCTTTAAATATTGTACTATTAAAACTATTGTATTACAGGAAGGCGATCTGAAAATGTGTGCCATGTTCGAAAAGACTCCTGTCTAAAAAGACTTTGGAGCTCCACCCACTGCCACTATGGATTCCCTGAAGAGGAATTTGGAACAGTTGTTAGACTCACTGAGACATGAGCCGACTTGGGGAGACATCCACTGGGTAGTACCAAAAGCGTACTGGATGCCAGCGGGAGCAAGCCCCCGTCTGAGCGTTGGAGCAGGAATGACAACAGACTGACGACATTGAAGTTTGCACTAAAAAAATAACATAGGAAGATTTCTGATCAAGAATCATTAACATCTCCTCTTCTCCAATGGAGCCCCACATACTCTGTTCAGGAATATAATAAGAAACTTGTAGGCATTAAGAAGTAACTCTGAGAAAGGGGCATTGTGGGACCTTTGCTGTTCCATGCAGAACTTAGAGATAAACACAATGGCAAAAGATGTAATTTCACACGGAGTGCAGCGTTAAAGGGGAGATAAGGACTGAAACTGTTTTGAGATGTGTGTATCGCGCGATTGAAAGAGCGAGAAACCAGGAAGATTTCAGAATGCAATTTTATGTAGCTATGTTTGGTCTCTGTACTGCCCCTCGCCTTCAATTCATTTCAAACCACTCTGGTTTGAAGAATCTTTTAATTGGGGGCTTACCATAAAATAGTAAGATAATGCATCGAGGGTAGTTACAGGTAAGTGGGGGAGCTCATCACTTTTTCTTGGCGGCTATAAGTCAATGGATAATGTCCATGTTATTTTTATGCTCAAGAAGCAGTGATTAACTTTAATTTCTCTCCTTTTGCTATTTCTGTTGTTGGAATGTAATAAAGTTTATTGAAACTTTAACTGTTTAAAATTCCCAAAAAGGAGCTTAGTTATCAGTTAACAAACGTGAGCCAATTCTATCTGCTGTGTGAAAGTAATTACCGAAGATAATGGAGTCTGACAACTGTATGAGATCTTCAGTTATAGTATGAGTAAGAAATCCTACATCATATGTAATTCTATACTGAGATGGAGCAAAGTTGATTTATATACATTGTGCAAAGCAAAGGTAAAACTTTCAAGCCATGATACATTTAGAAAATGCCTAAGTTGAATAATGAAATTATTCAATGTAATGGGTAACTTCTGGGAAATTAAGAGTCATTACCTAGCAGCATCCCGACCATGTTAGATAATATCATCAAAAGAGAATGCCTGTGAGGGTAGCAACTGTGACCAAAGTCAGGCAGTGCACACATGGCTGTTAGGTCAACAACCCCCAGTGTTACTTATCAAATAGCTATAAGAAAGGCTAAGGTTCCTCCTCGACCACTCTCTCCCGCCTCTCTGCCACCTGTAACTTAATGCGCACTCACTTGCCATGGACGAGTCCTGTATTGTAAATATCTAAGGAACAGCTCTCTATTGCTTTGTAGCTAGAATCATGCTATATAATCCATAAACATACACACATTCAGTTATGGAAGTTAATACTTGCTACCTTATTAACACATTTATTTTGTACAGCTGTTTGGATGCATTATTGTATATGAACAACTCTTTGTTTTCTTTGTGTACATTTATGCAGTATTAAGCACAGTGTTAAGCTGTTACATCTTTGCTGTGTATTAAGGGAACAAAACGGAAGAAAGCACTTGCCCGGCACAGTCTGGCTGGGATTCCGTAACATAGACACTGAAGCGTTTCTTCGCACCAGCAGCTTCTTCCAACACACACAGTACCACTCTGGAGTAGGCATGAGTTAAAATCCTCTGTTAGGAAACAAAGAAACCAAAGACAATGCACCATGAAATGAGCATTAGGTCCAAATACAAATACTGGGTTAAATAGAAGATAAGGTATGGATTATAATAGCATCAATATAAGAACGAATGTCTGGAGCACAGGCCGCGTCTGTGTGGCACAAAGTAATACGACCGACTTATTATTTGTTTAAGCAAAACAAAAAAGTTAATTTATTCTATATGATATCAATAGATGGTCAGCTGGTCTACTAGTAACAACGTACAGTGCATTAGGTATTCATTTTACACAGTACACATAGGTACCACAAATGTGGCACAAAGATGTTGCCACAGATATTGTATGATAATGTAAGTCATGGGGAATCACTGTGGATATTTGAACAACAGTAAATACAGCTAACAAATGCTTCCCCACTCTGACTTTTTAAGGATAATGTAGTCTACAAAGTGGATAGCCTGTACTGTAATCGGTCCTTATGGTAGTATCCGAAATGTAGGCTGAGAGCACCAAAATGGATAGGCCTTGCTGGTAGAAAAGTGAAATATTCAGAAACCAGTGTAGTCAAAACAGTGTGGGCTGCAGAAATAGGGTCTCTATCAAATGCTATAAAGGCAACATAAGGAATGTGTTCAGTGTTTGAGTCAGTAAATGCTGCCGTGCATATATAGCATCAACATTTTACTATGCTTTAATTCAATGCAAGTTGAAGATTGGATTACTCAATTGCAGTACAGGGGTTGTTTTGGAATATTTGTAAAACACCCGTTAACAAAGAGCAGTTTACTACAAGAAAACTGAGACTTCAACCTCTGACAACTAATGCACATCTAGTCTGTGGCCCCAGCCTCGGTTCAGACCTTTCTTGCCCAAACGTTGACCCTAGGCCTCGGGGTATCAACAGGGGTTACAAGAGCAGCGGTCTCTGCTTTACAAATACTCGAAAACAGCTACAGGACTCAAAAGAACCACTCGCTGGAGGATTTTGAGGCACTAGACACAGGGCTCCATTTAAAGAGTAAGTTAGACTCATTCTTGGTCCAAAGATGAACTGGAATTCAAGGCAGCTTAACTCCCAAACTTAGCAGTAGGTTACAGTGACCCGTTTACTATAAATGCAGGCACATCACTGGTAAAACAATATATATATATCCAGAATTTTCCTGGGATTCTTGTCTTTACAGACCTCAAGAGGGGCGTCTTATGTAATTGTTGCAAAGCCGTTATCTGACCTCAGGAGGTTCAAATTGCCTTAGCTCTTTATTTCCTTGTTTAGGTTATATATGGTTCTTCTTAAGTCCATTGTGTACCAATATTAGTTAGTTGGTAAGTTAGCCCCACCCAAGTTTGAAGTATTTATAAGATGTTGGCTCAATATCCCTAGATCCTGGGCAAGAATACATTTATCTACACATTATCTCTATTTGTCAATGTAAATTTGTCACAAGGCCCATAGGGGTATTGTCGTCTTCCCTATGTTAGCATGAGCACGTTGCTGTCTCCTGCTTTGCACACGTTACTACACATATATGTTTGCTTGTGCTACTCTGAAACTTTCACTTAGAACATCCTGCTGTTTTCACGCCTTGCTTGTTCCTGGGATTTAGTCTGCACATAGTGAACAAGGTCGAACAACAATGCTCCTTGTTATTTTGTTCAGATCAGGTCCTAGCAGCTAGACAAAACATGCAGATGCAGTGGTTGCTTGGAAGCACGTACTTTGGTTATATGGGGCTACACAGATAGGTAAGGGCACTTGGAGAGGGATCTTTCCAGGGAGAAGAGCATGGCAGCACCTGTGATGCAGAACTTCCATCTATAGACTGAGGTACGTGGCCTGCTGATAACACCCAGAGATCTTCTAATAAATAATCAATTTGTTTCTATACAAGGGGAGGGAGGTTAGGCTACTCTGTTTATCATGATAGCTCCTTTTATGATTTTCGGACTACTTGCTATGCTGACCGTATGTGTGTCAGGATTTTTCTACTAATTGTGGCACATATACTGCAAACCAGAGCACGTTAGTTAAAATAAACTGTTTCATGTCTGTCAGATCTTACTGTGGACGAGTACAAGAGCCTGAGTGAAAGGGTGTGTCATTCAACAGCGATTCCTGAGAGAGTTGGGAGTGTTGTGTTCTTGAGTGTCTAATCACTTGTTCCTCTGAGTGAGTAGGAGGTCAAGTGAGACACTATAGCTAGTCAGATCTCGGGCTCATGGGTACTAAGGTGGCAGGAGAACTCAGTCCCTGCCTACTAAGGTCCCATAATCCCAAGCATATTTCTGTGATCCCGCAGAATCCACGCAACAAATTGTGTGCATCTTGTCCACCCAGTTTTGCAGCGCTACCCAAAAGCCAGTTATGCAGATCCACAACAGGTGCTGACCATTTAGTCACACTTGTAGAAGATCCATCTACATCAGTTTCTTCCCAGGTATGACTGCGAGGGGTGCCCTGCTTATCCTGCCACTTGCTCATCTGGTATTGCTTAGACCCATTCAGGTTTACGCTTTTTAATTTTCCAACCCAGCAGCTCCAGCAACACTTTTAAGAGGGTTTACTTGTTTTTATTAAAACTGTTTCCACTGTATCGAGGACAAAGGACATACATGTACATTTTCAGGATCTTATAGTCCGTATACAGCCAGAGATGTTAACATGTCGTATCATGTTTACGCACAAGCTCACTATTCGTGAGCAGCATTACTCATCCATTACAACAGTGCAAGTTTTTGTTTCTGTTTTTAAACTATATGATCAACATCCTAATTAACAAATGAATAACAATAATCACAACCGGGAATCTGGGTTACCGCCCGAATCCAACCCCTACCACCCTGCCCCCACCCTCGTGACAGCGACAGACTGGTGGCACAGCATTCTTAACCTAAGTAGAGAACTAGTGGTGCACTCACAGCTTGTTCGCGAGTCATGCGTTCATGGCGTGAGAGGGCGCGTATGACAGCGGTGCTTGGGGATGGTGTTAGTGTGGGCATGGTGCTCTGCGTGCTATGTGCGCTCTCAGTCTCACTCTCATATGTTGTTGTGGACATTTCAGTCAACATTTGCCCCCATTCCAGAAGATCGCTCTCCGTGTTGTCATCTGTCCGCACTACTCTAAGGTGACATTCCTCAGCTACACCCCATTCCCGTAAGTCATCCCTCCATTTTTTCCACGCGGGTGGTCGTGAGTGTACACAGTGGATCGCTATCCGCCATCTTAGTCCCTTTCTTGGGTATCTGGAGTACTCCCAGAAGACAGTGCTTTATAGAGACGTCTATTCGCAATAGCGGCCGCTGTGCTAAGGGACAGCACCACTTGGTGCTGTAGTAAGGACTCCCTTATTACGTACATACATTGTTAAGTTAGCATAACCACGTTAGAAAGCCATCTTGCTGCTTTTGCACACGACACTGCGTCTACATGTTATTGTTTAAACAAACTGCTGACTCGCGCTTTGCCTCCCACGAGAGCAATCTGTTGTTACCATCCCGAGCTCTGCGCAGCGACCTTGGTCTGTACATGGTGTAACAAACAGTCTGGGTCGTTAGACAATGCATGTTTTCCACTCTAGGTTGATCGACTCACTATTTAGCCATAACACACAGGCAGCTGCGAATACCTGAAAGTTGGTGCTTTTAATATTGCAGACATCATGTTTAATATTCAGACCGAAGACGAGCCTTCCTGCGAGAAGACTCCTGATGCTCCTGTGATGTGATTTCACTAAGCTGATCTTTGAGATATGGGGTCCCCCATTCAAGCCTAAGAGACCTTTTATTAGCCTAATAATAATATTAGCTTCTTAGTAAAGGGAAGGTGGTAGCATCCACTGTCATTTATAACATGATCACTCCTTTTATATTCTATGGTATTGTAACAATGCTGATGGTTTTGATTATAATCATTTGTCTGCTTGTATTAGCCAAAGTACTGCATCTTAGGACACGTGGTCTATAAAAATAAACACTTTTTATTTTCACCGTGTCTCTGTTGATTCTTGTTGTGGACTGATGTGAGAATAATATACGAACAGGTATTTCCGATTCCCACCATTCCTGAGAGTACACTGAGTCGCTTGTTCTGGGTTGTCTTTTCATTGGGATCGCCGAGCCAAATCTCGGATAACGAATGGGACACTTATGCTAGCCGGATACTGGGTTCTGAGGTGAGTTTCTGGTACACCACAATTCACTGAGGTCCTGGGGTTCTACGCATAGTTCTGTGTATAAGCAGAATCCCTGCAACATGGCGCCCAACGTTTGGTCTATGAGTTGAGATGCCTTAGTAGTGCTTATATTAGTCCACAACACCCTCATTCTTGTTTCCGGATAACAAGTCTGACGGATTTAAACCTACCTATTTCTGTTGATATAGGTTTCTTCAAGCTTGATCATTAAAAAGGTTATTGAACCCTTGTGCTACTGAATACTTCGAGTGTAGCTTGTCCTTATGGCGGTAGAAATAGCGGCGCATAGCCGTGCAGCTCTGAAACGTCATTTGACGCAGTATGGGGTGCCGGACACTGGTATGAACGTCATCTTTGTGGTAGGAGCCGATGCGGCTCATCCCTATGAGTTGTTCTACTCTTGGGTGACGCTTCCGGCAGTGAGTGAGGACGATAACTCCTTTCATTCTTACACTGCCACTGCCGTGCCAGCGAACTATACACCGTATAGGACACAGGAAATACCAATATCTGCTTGGCAACATCTTATTTGGTTTAATGGCACCCTTCCCCATGTGGTTATACCGCCGAGAATGGGCCCTTTATCAATTGCAGGGGCCACTTGGCCGGTACTAGCCGGATTTACGCCTCATCCCCGTTACCTCACGGTGACGGTGGCTGAATTGCGTGTACTACACACTGCCCTTATTACAGTATATAGGGCGTTGGTACAGTACGTGTCACACAATATGCAGGCGGGGGCACCTGCTGTTGCGGGACAGCCTACTGACCACCACGCGGTGGTCATTAGTCCTGTTATGGTTAATTCTGTTATGGGCAAGCGCCCCCAAACTAGGGATGATTTCCCTTTTTGGCTTGCTGAGAAATTTGACCAAATAGAAGCGGTATACCCGAATACATCTCCTGTGGAGAAACACAGGATCCTTACCATTAGTTTGCCTAAAGACTTGGTCCCCGACATTGATGATTGTGTAAACTGGGGCAAGGTCTTTGCAGCGACGTACTCGCAGTGCTTTGGCACTCCGTCTATGTCGGTACTACCCTCCGTTATTAAACGTGTTCAAGATAACCACGGTGCAGAGTCTGCGATAGAATTAGGAATGCGGCTCCTCGGACAGTTTGACCTGGTGGCTACCATGATAATGTGTAACCTTAAGGGTGATGCTATGCAGTTCCAAGTTCGTAATGAACTGAAGAAAGTTGCTGATGGGGATAAGCCGCGGGAGTTTGCGAAAATAATCTCGTCGGCGTACAGAGATTTGGGTCGTAGCTCTTTAGGAGTTAAACCTGTGATCAAAACTCCCGAAATTAAGCAGCAGGGTAAGGCGGAAGCCTCTGGTAAGGATGACCGTCCAAGCTTTCCGAAACAGAATTGGCGGTCAAAACAACAGGGAAAGCAGCAGCAGAAACAGGGGTCTCGGCCTGCCTCTCCCGTTCAGTCAGGTAGTGAGCGCACTTATGATCTGCGTGATCGTGCTACTATTAAGTCTCCGGATAGATTTCAGGTTTCTGAACAACGTTCTCCTCGGCTTCACAGTCCGGTGGTGGAGGCGGTGGCAAAGGTCGGGGTGCTCCACAGACACGTGACCAGCCCCGACAGACTGAGGGTAAAGGCAAGCAGGACGAATTTGCACGACAAAGACCCCCGTTTCAGAAGAAGAAAGTGGCTGCTCTGACGGCAAGGTATGCCTCAGATAGTGCGGTTACAGCTTCGGAACCGGACATGGGCGCTGACGCTACTGGACAGTGCAGCGGAAATTACCATAGTCCGTCAAGCTCTGCGTCCATTTCTGGCAGCGACAGCAACTGATATATTGGTTACTGTTGAAACAGCTGACACCAGAGTGGCTCCCCCTGACAGACTTTACGAAATAGTCTTATTAATTGAGGGTGACATACAACGTACAATAAAGGGGATTTTTTGGGATAATCTGACTACCACCTATGATATCCTCCTAGCGGAGGCAAATTGGCCCCCAGCTTTCATTTTAGAAGCTCCTAGAGGGGAGGAGGTAATCCTCCCGTCCTTTGCGCACACAGTGCCTAAGGACCGGGCTGAAGTGTACGCTGAGGAGTGGGCACTGGCGCTTGCGCCGGCGGTGTATCGTACTCAGGTGGGTTGGGACCGTTTGTCCCCCTGCCATGAGATTCCATTGAGGTCTATGCCCCAGCCTCAAACCCAATATCCCATGCGTCTCGTGAAGCTAGACCGCACGTCGCTGCAATCCTTGAACAATTGGAATATCAGGGTGTTATTGAAACTTGTGTGTCCCCTATGAATAACCCTTTATTCACTGTGACGAAACCAGACGGGTCGTACCGTTTAGTTTTGGATTACCGGCACTTAAATTCGCATTGCCGGACCTGCGCGGTACAAAATACTCACAGCTCGGCTCTTGTCGACAGTCTCGTGCGTAAGAGATTTAAAACGACACTTGACATTTCCAATGGCTTTTTCAGCCATAACCTGTCCACACTGAGTAGCCAGTGGACGGCGTTTACTTCGGGCGGCAAACAAAAACAGTTCACAAGATTAGCCATGGGCTATAAAAATAGCCCTGGCGTCTTTTCCGCTCGTGTGGTCTCTCTCTTAGAGAGAATAGACCCCGACGCATACTCCTATGTTGACGATATCTACCTGACGGATGATGAGCTGATGCCACATCTGTCTCGAGTCGACAATATTATAGTGAGTTTTGCAGACTATGGCTACAAATTTAATTTTGCGAAGTCTCACATCGCGGAATATACAGTGTTGTTTTTGGGCTACGAGCTCAACAATGAAGGTAAGGGTTTGGCTCCTCACTTTCTGGAGAAGTGCGCATGCCTGCGTGCTCCTACAACACTGAAAAAATTACAATCTTTGCTGGGCTTTCTGAATTTCGGACGTACGTATATTCCTGATTATGCCCAGCGTATCAAGCCGCTTTACGCCTTGGTACAACCTTCTTTTTCGAAGTCTAGTTGGCAGCTAGAACATTCTGCTATTCTTCAGTCTTTACAGGCTGATCTTCTTGCTTCACAATACTTATTGACGCGTGATAATCGCACTAACCTGGTAATAAGAATAGTACCAGGCGCAGTGGGTTTCACGTATTTGACGTTCAATGAGGGCGATACAGTCCCCATTGCGTATAAATCACACTTGTACACCTCTGCTGAATTGCGTTTTTCCACTGTCGAGAAAGTTCTTACAGCAGTACAGATGGCGATCCTTAAGGAACGCGCACTGTCGCATGGAAAACAGATACTGGTTGTAACACCATATCCTGCCCTAGAGGCGGTGACAAAAGCAAGTGTACCAAATTCTAAAGCTTTGCATCCACGGTGGATACAATGGGCCACAACTCTGACGTCACCAGATGTCACTTATATCTTTGACGCTTCTTTACAGACTCAGGAGTACTTACAGTATGAATTCGTTCATCCGGCTCCTCTGTCTTTGTGCCCGCTCGAAGAATACCATTGTGTCATATACACTGACGGCTCGGCGCAGCCGGCGATTGGATCAAAGCATGCCTATTCTGCGGCTTACGCTATTGTCGTGGGTACATTCGTAAATAGTGAATTCCAATCTGATGCCATGCATACGCAGTCATTGGGTGATTGTACCGCGCAATTGGCGGAGCTCCGGGCTCTGGTGCTTGCACTGGAGTTTGCTGATCCCCGAGTCACGACTCTTATAGTAAGTGACTCCTTTTATTGTGTCCAGTCCTACAATGACAACTTACACTTCTGGTCTCAAAACGATTATCGAGATACCAAAGGTAGCACAATTAAGCATAAACTGCTTTGGGTTCGATTGGCAGACTTTAAAGACCGTCTCCCTCTCGTGAATGTTATTCACACTCTTGGTCACCAACGACTTGGTGTCCATGCTGTCGGTAACAGCTTGGCTGACGAGGCAGCAAAAACCGCAGTGGCTACATACTTAGTGGCAGCAGTTACAAGATCCAAAAGTAAGATTGATGATGACATCTTGGCAGCTATTGCTGCTACAGAGAAGGGAAGTGATTACCCGAAGGGTTTTCCTTCTCGTTATTTTTATCACTTAAGTCCTGATAACGTCCCGTTAGTGAGGATTAACGACGTTGGTGACAGAATTATTTCCAACGCGGACTGCAGACCATCTCTGATACTAGCAGCGCACGAGGGGTTGGCGTCAGCCCACGCCGGCGTGTCCGCTACTATATCTCTGTTACAACAACGTTACTGGTGGTTTGGTTTATATAAACAAGCGCGCGCTTATGTTCTTGATTGTGACATTTGCCAACAGATTAAACCTTCCACTGTTGCGCGCCCACCACAAACACAGTTGTACATATCTAATAAACCGTTTGGTTGTGTTTATCTAGATCACTGCGGTCCTTTTTCTTCTGATACTGCGTACAAGTATATCTTGGTTGCAGTGGATTCGTGCACACATTTTCTCTGGGTATGGCCACAAAGGAGTGCTGACTCGCGGACTGTCATCAGGGATTTGCGTGTCTTTGTGGGAACTTTTGCGTGTGGTACCTTCCATTCTGATCAGGGCCCTGCGTTCGCCTCTAAGGCTTACAAGGAGGCTATGAGAAATTTGGGGGTCCAAGTCAAATTTTCGTCCCCCTACCGACCTGAGGGTAATAGTGTGGTGGAGCGAATGAACCGTGACTTAAAGCAATCTTTGACAGCACGTGTTTTAGGCACAGGCCAGAACTGGCTAGCCCATTTGTATAACGTCCAACGTGCACTTAATAATCTCCCTAGAAGGTCTCTGGGTGGGAGGACCCCGTACATGATGCTCTTCGGAATCAGAATGTTTGTCCCAGACCTTGATGGTCTAGACATGGCGGCGTCGACCGCACCCTTTGACGTAGATGATCACTGTGCTGTTTTGCAGACCCTACAAGAAGCCAGAGACGATCTTTCGAAGGAACACTTGCCCTCCACGTCTGATGCTGAGGTTCAGATTCCGGTAGTCGGCTGGCTACCCCGAGTTGGAGACCTGGTCCGTGAGAAGGTGGAGAACAAGAAGGAGTTCGGCCCCTCTTATCGTGCACCGGTTCCAGTGCTTGGAGTGCAGGGTACAAGAACAGTCATTTTACCTCCACTTCCTGGTCGCAAAGAAAACAGGTACATCTCTATTGACAATGTCAAACTTCAGCGAGTGGCCGATACTTCTTAGTCTAACTCCAGCAGTTTCCTGCCAGACGATGCAAAGAAATTCAGTGTTGGTTCCTGCTTCTAACACCTTGTCTGATGTTGCCATCGAGATGCAGTCAGTTACTGATCCCTTGTTAATACCGCCGGCTGGTGGTCTGCCCGAAGAGACTGAGTATGCTTATCCTACAAATGGTCACTTGCCTGTTTTACAATCTACGGCGGTTGACCAGTCACGTTTCTCCTTTGACACTAACTCATTGCCTCATACTTCCCCTTCGAACATTGCTATTTTTGCTAGTTGGTTCAAAAGACATTTTTTGATTCCCCCTTGGACATACATCTGGTTGGTGCTTACAAGTATTTTTTTGTTTATGTCCATTGGATTTGTAATAGTATTTTTCCGTCTGGTGAATGGCCACTATCTTAAAGAAAGATCTACAATTAGACTTATCAATGGAACTTTGGCCCCCCACTCATCGTCCCACATCATGAAAAGGGACCAGACTTATGTGAATATTACTGCCTGGCCCGTTTTGGATGGAATTGCGTGGGATGCTGTTAAATTCCAAATTCATGGTCCTACAGAGGTCATCAATGTACCTAATGTATTTCGTGTTTCTATGGGTGATGTGGTTAAGCAGAACATCCGTTCTGATGATTGGGATGTTCATGCCATTGAAGCACTGTTTTCTGATTTAAAATATTATGCCGCTTTTGATGCAGAAGATTTGTATGAGAATGCGGCTAACTATGCAGAACAGTATTGTTTTTAGCATTATGGCAATCACTTCCTGCATAAAGCAAACACTTTTCGTAATTTTGTAACTTTTATCCAATGGGAACACTGTCCCACCCCCTCTTTCGGCAGTTCACCTACATTAGTTGATAAGTATACTTATTTTACTGATTTCAGTGTTTCCGACCCGGCATCCTTTTATTTTAAAGTGATGCCTGAGTCTGCCTCGAAGGTTAGACTGACACACACCAAATTACTCTATTCTAAGTCCTTTATGGATGAGTTGTCAATCAAAGGTTATGATCTGTGGAAGGCTACTATTGATCTTAAATCGGTTTGGGGTTCCAAACCGTGGCAGGTTCAGGGAACTGAAGCTTTACATCGTGCCTGTCTTGTACCGAATCATATGTTGTTTTTAAATTCGACCATCTTCCAGACCACCTGTTTCGGATTGGCCACTTCTAAAAAACTAAATTCCCCTTCTGTTCCAGATCTGGGCGCTTACCCAAATTGGGATAACCTCACAGATCTGTCCCTTCCTGCTTTGCAGTCATTGGTTTCTAATACATCTTTCAATATTTCGAAATTTAGTAGTGAAGGATGGTTAATTTGGCAAAGCAGTTCCGATACCTGTCAACGTCGTTTTCTGGGTCTGAAACCGGGGTATACGCAGCAACGCGTAGACCCTCGGTTTGAGTCCTCTCATACAGTAACTACCTACTCTGTAGGGAAATTATGTCAGTCCTGGCTGCGACATTCCACCTTGGCATCTGTCAAAGTTCATTTATCAAGATTACATGACAAAATAGATTTGAATGATTTTGTTAAAGGTCCTGTGGGTGGCAGATCCAAAAGGTGGGCGTTTATGCTATTTACAACGAAGTATGGAAATTGTCGCAAATTGAGGCGGCTTCCAGATTAAGGTCTATTGATCAAGCGAATATGGAAAAGGTATTAGCAGTTATAGATAACAGCATTAACACTCTTTCTTCCAGAATTTATACATTAGATAATATTGTTTCTTCAATTGTTGATATTGTACATGATGATATGTCTGTATTGTACCATGGTCAAAACCAGTTACGTTCTGTTATGCAGTTTGCATGGACTTTACAAACGTTAAAGGCAGGAAAGGTCCCCTGGGACTATCTGAATACGACATCATTATTCCTTCCCTTTAACCTTACTGTAAAGCAACAGTTCATGTCCATGAAAGATGCTACGTATTCATTGTTACACATTGAAAAGTTGGAGCCGTTACCTTTCTCTGTGGCGGAATTGAATTCAGCCGTGTGGTTAGTACATGGGTTGATCACGCTCCCTTTCGCGCTTTTTAAGTTTACGTCCTGTATGAAACACTATGCTCTGGGTAGATCTGAACAGCTGGGTACCGCTTTCATACATGAGGTTTGGTCCCTCCCTTTTACGTATAGATGTACAAGAGACGGTACTGAGGTTTATCTGAAAGGTGAGGAATGTACCTCGACACCTGATCATTCTGTAGTATGTCGGCACATTCAGTTACACGGTGCTTGCAATGTACACGCCCCGAATTTGGCCTGCGTCCTCAAAGGTATCCCAGTGCCAGTGATTACGCCATCTTTCACGCTGCTTGCAAACGGTAGCTATTTGATTTTGAATAATGAAGCTTGCTGCGGGATGTTAGTGGGAATCCCATATATAGTAACTGTATCGCAGAGAGTAGTCTGCTGCAATAATGTTCTATTTCCTCCCCCGCATGGGCGGCTGGATGTTTCCATCTGGCCTTCGATTCCGACCTTGAAAGCAGAGTTCAACAAGATGAGCAGAATAAGAGCTCTATTGTCCCAAAAGGAGGTGCCATTGACTTCCTCCCGGGAAACGTTTATCCTTCACGTAGCTAATACGCGTACTGAGGTACAGGCGCTTTTGAATACTGACCTCCCCCTGCATTTTGGAGCTTTGATCCAAACAATTTTCAATGCCTCGTCCACGACTGGCCTGGCTCATTTTTTTAAACTTGTGGGCTCAGGCCTCGTGACCTCCTTCCAAACTATTTTTGGTGTGATTCCGGCAATTTTTCATTCTATTTTCTCGAGCGTCTTTGGCGGTGTCCCGCTGATTCTGGCGCTGGTGGCAGGTGTGCTGTTTTCACTTTTCATACTACGAAATGGCTGCTCTTTCTGTGCCACACGACAACCTGTCCCGTCTACATCTTCTTCGTGACAGGATGCTTGAATATTATGGTACGCTGCCATTGGCGACTTTGAGCCTGGCGTATGGATTATCCTTCCGGTTTTCCTACTTCACCTGCGTGCAACCTGTTTTTTACTGCCTAGATTGTCCCTTTGAATGGCCTCTGGATTTGTGCTTAACCAACACGGTGTCTCCGGTGCCGGATTATGATCGACTGATGAGGCCCTTAGTGTCTCACGAGTTTGCCTGTTCTGGTGTTCAGATTATGGCCTGTGGTGGTATCCTGGGTAATTGGGACATCGCAAGGGCTGCCTATGACTATGAGCTATCTGGAGGAACACGTCGGTTGCCCTCTGATCGTGCTAGAGGCTCCGCTTATTGAAGAACATGTTTGTTCCTTTTCTTTGCTTAACTGGATGGCTGAAACTTTTAGTGGCTCTGCAAACGATTTCCTGTTGGAAGCAGTTGCCACGTATGCTGCTTACACGTTCATGGATTGAGTGTACTGTTGTCCGCTATGTTTTTTTTGTGCTCCCATGTCTTGAACATTACCTGTGCCTTTGGATTGCTGGCCAGCGCAGGATTTTTTCATTTTTTTTTCTCCCCTTTTGTGGTTTTTTTCTCTCTTCTACTTTTTGCTTTTTCGAACTTTATCTGAACCGGTAATTAGTTTCAAATTGAATACGCCTTGTTCTGCCGAAACTGAACTCTGCGTTCTCTCATTTCTTCCCTACTGGTTAGTGCTTCGATCAAGGGGGCATGTAGTAAGGACTCCCTTATTACGTACATACATTGTTAAGTTAGCATAACCACGTTAGATGTTAGAAAGCCATCTTGCTGCTTTTGCACACGACACTGCGTCTACATGTTATTGTTTAAACAAACTGCTGACTCGCGCTTTGCCTCACACGAGAGCAATCCGTTGTTACCATCCCGAGCTCTGCGCAGCGACCTTGGTCTGTACATGGTGTAACAAACAGTCTGGGTCGTTAGACAATGCATGTTTTCCACTCTAGGTTGATCGACTCACTATTTAGCCATAACACACAGGCAGCTGCGAATACCTGAAAGTTGGTGCTTTTAATATTGCAGACATCATGTTTAATATTCAGACCGAAGACGAGCCTTCCTGCGAGAAGACTCCTGATGCTCCTGTGATGTGATTTCACTAAGCTGATCTTTGAGGTATGGGGTCCCCCATTCAAGCCTAAGAGACCTTTTATTAGCATAATAATAATATTAGCTTCTTAGTAAAGGGAAGGTGGTAGCATCCACTGTCATTTATAACATGATCACTCCTTTTATATTCTATGGTATTGTAACGATGCTGATGGTTTTGATTATAATCATTTGTCTGCTTGTATTAGCCAAAGTACTGCATCTTAGGACACGTGGTCTATAAAAATAAACACTTTTTATTTTCACCGTGTCTCTGTTGATTCTTGTTGTGGACTGATGTGAGAATAATATACGAACAGGTATTTCCGATTCCCACCATTCCTGAGAGTACACTGAGTCGCTTGTTGTGGGTTGTCTTTTCATTGGGATCGTTGAGCCAAATCTCGGATAACGAATGGGACACTTATGCTAGCCGGATACTGGGTTCTGGGTTCTGAGGTGAGTTTCTGGTACACCACAATTCACTGAGGTCCTGGGGTTCTACGCATAGTTCTGTGTATAAGCAGAATCCCTGCAACAGTGCCAGTACCGCTGCAGACGCGGACAGTTCCAGACCATATGCACAAATGTGGTGGGATCTGTGCCACATCTTGGGCGTGCGGAGGACAACCCTGCGGTGAACCGAGCTCGTCGCTAGGGAGTCAAGTATGTGCGGTGAAGATAATAAAATTGGATTAACTTGAACCCTGCGTTAGTTGTGGATTCTGCTACTTGTGCGAGTGCTCTCCTCCACTCACCATCTGTCAAAGGGGCTGGGAGATAGTTGTCCCAAAACGCACTAACCCGGTCTAGGTTCACCCCCGGTCCGCCCTCGACTGGAACCTGGGTCCAGAAGTGTTACCAGTGTGCTGGCCTCTTCGGGTTCATCGGGAAATGTTGTCCACATCTCCCGGACAGTATGCGATATCTTGGCGTACTGTAAAAAGTGTCATGGAGGCACCTGAAATCAGGCCTGTGCATCCTGAAAGGCCATGAACTTGTCGTTCTGATATAAATCCTCCGCCATCTCACAACCTCCCTCGTACCATTTCAAGGTGAGATACTGCAAGTTCCATGATGTACAAATTAATGTTATGTGCTCACCCTTACAATGAATACTTCAACCTGTTCTTTACACTACTATGAGCAGCATGTCAAGCAGACTAAAGGATCAACAGGCAACAATGAATATATTAACATAAAAATAAAGACTTTGGAGAAGGCCCAGAAACAAATATGGTAATACCGTCAATATCCACTTACTGCTCCATCTTTTATAAATGTGTGGCACAGCTTGGCGATCTTTGTTCTAGACAGCGATATCCTTTCGAGAAAAATCTCCCCTCGTTCAATCATAATCTTTTTACACTTCGAGTAATCCTGCAGAAACAAGTTAAAAAATGTTTCTTGCCACTGAAATCCAGGAATGAATGAGAAAAAATTAATACAGTAATAGAAAACTTACAGAGTCTTCCAAAGAGGTTAGACTGATGAACCTCAGGAAAAGTTCTCCTCCTGAGGACACAGCTACAGAGGACTCCACTCCCGTCAGAGTCTGAATGGCCTCAGTAAGGTTCTCTCGCAAGCCTTTAATCGTCTCACCTGTAAAATCGTGAAAAAAAGACAGTTTACATAAATCAGTATAACACAAGCAAGCTGACCAGTGGCTAAATCAGGTTGCAATTCCTCTGCTCATCAAACAAAATAAAAAAAATACCATGGTTAGTGATGCATCAGAAAACCCATACATAATAGGGCACTCCAAAGTGCAGTAGCAAGCCTGCCAGTGAAACAGACTCTAAATAAAACCATGACAGTTTCTTACACATATCAAAAAAGCATAAACTGGCTAATTAAGGATGAACCAAAAAGCCTATACACAACATGCCCCTATAGATGATACAAAGTGAACCAGCAGTTTTGTCAGTGAAGTGGGAGTCGAAGTGAAACCATTCTAATGCCCATTATAAATAAAAACAAATTAAAAAAATTACATTGGCTAACCAAAAACCATTGACTGTGGCCGTGTGAAGTGCGCTCACTATTGAGAGAGTATGAAGTGTAACTAAAACATCAAGGGCCAGATGTACGACCTGCAAAATAGCGTCTTGCAAATTGCGTCGCATTTTGCGACTCGCAATTTGGCATGTAAAACAGTGTGTTTAACACTGTTTGCGATTCCGATTGGGGTCGCAGATTGTGAGGCTCATGAATATTAATGAGCCTTTCGCAATTTGTGAGCCCATTGAGAATGACAGGCCCTCCCAGGGATGGTGGCTTGCTGGGCTCAGCAGACCACCATGTCTGGGACTGCTTTTAAATAAAGCAGTTTTTTTTATTTTTTAAATGCAGCCCGTTTTTCTTAAAGGAAAACGGGATGCATTTAAAAAAGAAAAAAATAAACGTTTTCATTTCATTTTTTAAGGGCAGGCAGTGGTCCCTGGGACCACTGCCTGCCCTTAAAAAATAATATTGCATGCATTTGCAAAGGGGAAGGGGTCCACTGGGGACCCTTTCCCATTTGCGAATGCATTACCACCTACTTGAAGTAGGTGGTAATTTGCGAGTGTTTTGCGACTGCAATTGTGGCCGCAAAACATTGGTACATAGCTATGCAGTTGCTATTAGGAAGGGAACGCCCCTTCCTAATTGAGAGTCGCAAAACAGTATTTTGAGAGTCGCAATTTATTTTCAAGTTGCAAAATACTGTTTGTAAATTGGCCCATGCTTTTTAGCGTGCGCAAACGGGTCTAAGACCCGTTTGCGCACGCTAAAAAGCTTCGTACAAGTTCGCCCCAAGTTCCCAATAAACTGAATTAGTTATTGAGCTACTTGTGCCGTTTTCGTGTTTCAGGTGCGATGGCACAACAATCTTGTGTTTTACCGCCTGTACCCCTTGCTGTGCCAAAAATGGCCACTCATTAAAAAGACTCCAAGTTCTGTCACAATCTTCTCCAAAAAACAGGTCTAGGGGACCTCCTGCAAATTGTCACTGAGAACACATTTAGAATGGTTTCCTCTTCAATAGGTAATGAGCTTGCAAAGAACTAAGCCCGTATAACACCCATAAAATCCATGAAGTAATATTAAAAGCATACATTTTCAATACATACACAGAGATCTAGGCCTAGTCAGTTTGATTCTTCTGTCCCCTGTTAAAACACGGCATAAAAAATAAAGGACTTTTAGGGGCGTTGGTAGAAGGGCCATAAAACTGCTTATTTCGGTAGTTATTGTATCACTTTTGTAAGCAACCAAAATTAGACTATATATATATATATATATTATTTTTTTTTTCAAGATACTTCTGCCAAGTGACTCTTGATCACATATACCAAATGTGGACAGTCCTGGCTTTTAGATCAGCAATATTTTACATTCTAAGATATGAAGCTTTGCTTTCCCCATTGTATGAAAAGGAAAGTTTTCCAAGTTCATGCATCAGTAGCAAACCCAGTCCAGAATTTCTTTGGCACTCATAATCCTGCTTTATCCCACTGCAACTAAAGGAAGACGTTACAAATAAAAAATACAAAGCGAAAATCTGGAACGTAGGAACTTGAGAGATCTATAACAAGTCTCACACACCAAGCCCCAGAACAAAGTCTACCAAGCATTTGCAATGCAATCGGTCTCGCCTTTGGGACCTTATATGTATTTAGCTATGCAGCACATAAGCCTGGGTGCTGAAACATCTACTGTTCTTTAACATGGAGGAAAAGTAAGCACCTAAATGCGTGACATGCCAGATATGGGAACACATGAAGAGAAATATTGCTTTCAGCTGGAAATGGTATAGTCCAAAGCTCTGTTTTTAATATAAAATCAGGGCCTTCGGTGGTCATATCACTGAAAAATCAAGATTTAAAAAAAATACTATTGTCTACGGGTGATAGTGGAAGACAATTTCTATGGACTGGAATCTAGAGAATGCTAAAGTGATTCTCGTATTTTACTGACCTCTGCTGGTCGTTTTATATCAAGAAAGTTAAATAGAGGCAGTTGCCAGAAAAATTTAAAAAAAGAAAGTCCCTCAGCAGAAATCAATTCTGGTATTGTTCTGACCTCTACTGGTCGTTTTCTATCAAGACAGTTAAATAGAGGCAGTTGAACAGAAAAAAATATCCCTAAGCGAAAGGAGACAAGTCCTAGGGCTGATCTCCAGAGCCCACAAAGTACATACACATATAAGTATATACTAAAGTATTTACAAGAGGTCTCGAATGCTCGACCTAAAAACCTAGGACTGACAGAAGGTGTGACAAACAGTCTAGCGTTGCTTGGCGGACTTGGCATCAATGGATTTTGTTTGACACAAGTTGTATTTACCTTCGTCTCTCTTCAAAAACTGCAGCAATGAATGGATGGCAGCCACAGCACAGGCCACACCTGTGCCATCGGCCAACTGAGTTTTAAAATACTCGATTATTTCTATAAAAAACAGAAAGAGATAATGTTAAGTCTTTTTATTGTATTCCATTTGCCGGAGCAGTTATCCAAATTGGTTAGACAAAATTAAAAGGCTGTTTATAACACAAAAGTACAAAATACTAAATAAAATAGGGATGGGGAAAGGTATGATTGACGCAGAATGCTAAAATAGTTAAAGCAGGTTAGTTTTATTATTTAAAGAGGACAACAACCTTATCTGTATAGGAATTCATTCGGGCAGACACAAACGTGATTTGTATCAATTTATAATTCACACTGAGATAACAGGACTTGCTAAAGATAAATGGTGTGTCAGTTGGGAAAAAAATAACTTTGAATCCAGTACTTTTGATATAAAACACAAAGGTGGTCTACAAATCCAGCAGATGGCGCTTCGCATGTGCGCTGTAAGGACACAGATCTGGTCATTGGTTGGGTAAAGCAAACAGGTCTTCTATTTTTAAAATATCCCAATAAAAATACTTCTACCCTATGACATTACTAACTAGGTTTTATTTTTTATTCTAAAAAACTGTCCCAATATCATTCTGAATACAAAAATGCAACAAAGATTGGACTAAATGTGGCCATGATTTCAGGCCCAATCCGCAGGGTTATGGGAATCCACCATTCTGCCACAACAGGGACAGCTGGTGCTCTGGTCTGTGTGGAGATTCTATGAGGTCTTCTTGAACTCCATCCTAAAGTGCAGATGGTACTATTATGAGCACACTCTTTTGCATAGACAATGTCAACTTGGATGGGTCTTGTACTATTAGTGCTCCAATACAAAGCAGATGTAAATATTTTTTTCATCTCTTTATTACTCTAGTGCCCACATAATCACCAGTTGGGAGGGGGTAGGGTCTCTAACTTTTATTAAAGTGAGAGCTACTTCTGATGAGACCACCCCAAGGTACAGCCTAACATGTGGATGAAAGAAGGGTACATAAATAAAACCGAGCAACTGAATTGCTGCCACTGGACAACCCTGTTCGGCTGCAGTTGGCACACAGCACTAGCGGCGAAAGGACAGCATCAAGACAGGTTTAGGTATTCGGTCTCCAAGGACCAATTTCATTCCTATGCTCTTGTTTATGAATCAAAGCCGAGTTGCGAGTGCCTAACTGGGAGTGTTGGCCTCTCAGTCATGCAGTACGTGGGATGACCCTTATCTCACTTTGAGAGCTAGCGCATCCACTATAAATGGTTAACTGCCATGAATTTCATTGGTTGACCTACACAAAATAATCAGAAAGTGATTTGTTTTCAGCATATACATATACCCTAACTAGGAACGATAGCATGATACATTTTGGAAGGTACAGACGGATATTACAGCTCTAAAATCAGCACACATATCTCTGCAGCCACCCCGATGTTTATGGGTATACATGTCAGAAAATTATTAAAAACAAATTAATGCATTAAATGATTGCTTTAAGATGCTAAGCTATCTTAAAAAAAGGAAAGGAGGGAATAGGAAAAGAAGCAAAGGAAGGAGTATAAGAAGGCACATAGAAAATGGGAGAAGTAATGACAAAAAGGAAAAAAAACAATGAAGAAGTGAAAATGGAGAGAACGAATAGAGAAGAAAGAGAAGGAACAAATAAGAGTGAGAAGAAAGGAATGAAAAAAGAAAAGGAAAGAGAAAAAGGTGAGAAACGAAGGAGAAAATATAAAGGCAGAGTAGAGGAAAGAATGATAGGGAAAGAATAAAGATGGGGAGGAGAGAAGAAAGGCAAGAATGAAAGAATATGGTGATGAGAAGTAAAGAAGAAAATGAGAAAAGGAAATGGAGGTAAGAGGTGCAAAAATGAAGAAATAGAAAGTAAGAAGAAAATGAGAAAACCAGGAGAGAATTACATGAGAAAGAAGAGAGACAGAAATTAGGAGCGAAGGAAGGGATAAAAGGATAGGAAGAAAGGGACCAGAGGAAATGGAGAGATGTAAAGGACAGAATGAAACAAGGACAGTATAAACCGGAAGGTGGAGAGAAGGAGAAAAAAGAAGAGGGCAGTAAAGAAAGGTGAGAAGGGAAGACATGGAAAGGAGAAAATGAAGATGGGAGAAGAAAGTGAGAGAAAGGATGGGAGAAAAGAAAAAAGGAAAAGATGAGAGAGAAGGAAAGAAAAGGAAGAGGAAAGGAGAATAAGGAGAGCAGGACAGATAGAAATTCAGCCCATATCACTGAGAACAGATGCACAATCAATAATCCTGAACTTCACCAGCTTCACAGAGCCTGGAGTCACTTTAATAGGAAGGTTACTGCATATTCTGAACCCGGATGACAGGCAATTACTATGTACTAGCCTGTAAGCTACTGGCAGCTCAAGAGCAACCTTCTCTGTGCTTTATACCTCATTAAGACCGGAATGCCTCCTGCCCCCCCCCCCCCGCCCCCCCCCACCCCCATGGACATCCTTCTTTCTCGTACTGGTTTCTTCAGATTACTGAATCTAGCACATGAACTGTAAGGATGGGGTGGCATTGTGATCATCCACAAATCGACATTGGTCGGCAGGCTTCAACAACATCAAACAAAACCTTACAATGTTTCATACACCATTTCCTGCTTTGTGCAGCCTGGACTGTACCTACCACCCACCACCCATCTACAGACCTCCAAAAACTAGCTTAACCATATTCCCCTGAATTCTCTAATCTCATCATCTGCCAGCTACTGTAACATCTTCCTTGGCATATTCAGTCTCCCTATAGATGCTGCAACGAAACACAAAAACACACACAAAAACACACACACAAAAACACACACACACGCACACACACACACACACACACCCCCCCCCCCCCTCTGCTCTTGGATGGGACAAGCTTGTCCACCATCTCCTTTGGCCTCCTGCATAAGTGACCGTCCCACTGGCGATAGCCAAAGCTTCCACTGATGCCCTCCAGGAAGAACTGATAACCCTTGCATTACCTGTTGATCCGAAAATTAACATGTCTGCACCACTATAGACCTGCACTTAAAACCCAATCCCTTGGAGACCAGAAAAGATATCATGTACAGTCATGGTCTGGTGGCTAAGTGGACTACTGAACTCATGGTCAAGAGTTTAAACCCCACTAAAATCACTCTACTTTTCACCCTCCTGGGAATGCCGATTGTTGCAGAGGAACGTGGCTCCTCCCCCCTCGAGCAGTTCCGGGGGCTGGACACTGCATATTAGTACTATGTCTAATCGACTGCGCAGCGGGCACGCGCAGCGGGCGCGCCAAAGGCAAGCCCGTCTGCGCCCGTCCGCACTCGTTTAGCGACTAGCGCTGGCCACGCTGCAAGAGAGGAATACCAGGCTCCAAGAATCGTTTGGCTACGTAATGAACTCCTCAGCTTTGCCCGAGGAGGTTGTCTGACGCCCTCCTGTACAGATGTCTCAGGGTGGGGGGGGAATAAGGAACAATCAAAGGATTGTTGTGATTCCTGTCCCTTCCGCTTGGAGAAGCTACCTGACAATGGGGTCAAAAGTTGTGGTAGGCTGGGGGCATTATCATCTACAGCCATCGTACAATCACCTGTGACACTACAGGCTTGTATGATTAACTGTAGATCTCTACCTAAACACACAGAAGACATTTGGCTCAACTTAAAAACGAATTCTTGGGATATTATGTTTCTGACGGAAACTTGGCTTCAAGATAGCTCCAATCCTGATCTTTGCCTGGCGATCCCGGAGGGCTATAGGATGGCAATAGCCAATCGGCCAAACACCAAACGTGGGGGGGGGGGGGGGACTAGCGGTGATTCTCAGGAAGGAATGGGAAATTTCATCAAAAATAATCAAGTTGGCAGGCCCCATTGAGGCCATGTCCTTTTGTATTAGAGTCACCTCTACTCTTTCATATGCAGGCTTACTTGTCTACCGACCCCCTGACTCTACTCCCTCACACTGGCAGGAGTTGTTTGACACTATTGCTGTTCTCTCCCTAAAATATACTAATTTTTTTGTCCTTGGGGACTTTAATGTCCATATGGACAAGTCAAATTGCCCTTCAGCCGTAACACTTACGGATACTCTCTGCGGTCTTAACCTGACTCAGAGGGTATCCTCCCCTACGCATGTTGCAGGCCACACACTTGACTTGATTTTCTCAAATGATCTCTCCCTTAGTGTAAAGGACCCTCTTCCTCTGACCTGGACTGACCATTTCTTGGTCCCTTTCACGTTAACTGGCCAGATGACGCCCAGTGGGTCCAGTTTGGAGCCTGAGGCAAGAAGAAACTGGAGGAAGGTTCTCCCCGAGCCCATGGGTCTTGAACTTCAAAACACACTTCCGCCTCTAACAGGTCAACCCGATCAAGATATCTCGGCCTTTGATGCATGGATCACGGCGGCTCTAGACAAAGTAGCCCCCATCAATATCATAAAACCTGCTAGAAAAAAACCTTCATCCCCCTGGTTCTCGTTAGAACTCCAGCGGGAGAAAAGTTTATGCAAGAGGCTTGAACGGCTCTGAAGGAAAAAGTATGAGGCCGGGGAAAAAGAGACCTATAGAGTGGCACAAAAAAGGTTCCATAAATTAAAACGAAAAGCCCTGAAGGACTATTTCGCAGATCTAATTATGGCATCGGATAATTCCTCTAAAGAAGTTTTTAAAATTGTGAAAGATTTCGTAAAACCGCAAGTCCTGAAAAGTTCGATCGCCCCCTCTCTGCACTTATGTGAGGATCTGGCTACCTTCTTTCAAACAAAAATTCAGACCATCTACGCATCTTTCCCTAAAACAACCATCCCAAGGCCACCGGCTGAGATCTTGCCGACAACCCTCCCCACGGAGGGCTGGAGTGAATTCCACCCTTTCAGCCCAGACATCTCTCTGTCTGAACTTTGTAAAGCTAAATCTGGTTCTCCAGCCGACCCCTGTCCTCCTAAGTTTTTTAAAATCCTAGCCCCATGGCCGAACCCGGTACTTAACCCTATCTGGAATTCCTCCTTGAAAGTAGGTATTTATCCTACTAACTGGGAAACGGCGTTTGTCCAGCCAATTTTTTAGAAAGAGGATGTTGATCCAGCAGACTTAAAAAACTTCAGGCCTATCTCACTCCTTCCAGTCCCTGCTAAAGTACTAGAGAAGGAAGTTCAAACACTGTTGGCTGCATTCCTGGAATCACAAACTCCTTCACGACTCACAGTCGGGCTTTAGGACAGGCTACAGCACCGAGACGGCCTTACTTGAAGTGGCGGAAACAGTTAGGCAGACGATGGACCAAGGGAACAGTGCGATGCTAGTGCTGCTGGATTTATCCGCAGCATTCGACACGGTGTCACACCAGATCCTCCTAGAAAGACTCGCCGCGCTTGGAGTGATGGGTACCACCCTGAGATGGTCCCGCTTCTTCTTGGAGGGACGTTCCCAAAAAGTGCTTTTGCACCCATATGTCTCCTCTTCCACCCCTTTGACATCTGGAGTTCCACAGGGCTCAGCCTTGAGTCCCTCCCTTTTTAATATCTATCTTGCCCCACTAGCCCCTATAATCAAACAACTGGGGGTGAAAGTCATCTCTTATGCGGACGACACGCAGCTTGTGTTCTCCTTTAGGGAACACTCCGCGGCTGCATTTACGAACTTCAGGAGTTGCCTACAGAAAGTTGCCTCCTGGATGAATGACAACTGTATGAAGCTAAATGCAGACAAAACTGAGATACTCTTTTTTAACCAACCTTCCCCCCCCCCAGCTCAGAACTCTGGTGGCCTGCGGAACTAGACCCCCCCCCCCCCCCGGTGCCAGCAACCTCGGTAAGGAATTTGGGATTTAAATTCGATGCCTCTTTGTCAAGCAAATCCCAGATCAGCCAGGTCTCTGCCGTCTGTTTTTGGAAGCTAAAAACCCTGAGAAGATTCCTGAAGCTAATACCGCTCAGCTGTAGAAAGTCCGTAGTTCATGCTCTGGTCATCTCCCAACTTGACTATGCGAACAGTCTGTATCTTGGCATGCCAGAGTACCTTGTCAGAAAGCTGCAGATTATACAAAACGCAGCAGCAAGACTGATTAGGAATGTTCCTTTCCGCCATCACATCTCTCCGCATCTCCGGAGCCTTCATTGGCTACCGGTAAAAAGACGCATTGAATTTAAGGCTTTAACCTTGGCCTTCATAGCTTCTTGAGACTCAGGCCCAATATATCTTAAGAAAAGACTCCAGAAATACCATCAATTCAGGACCCTTCGCTCGAATTCTCAGGAGTTACTGGTAATCCCCCATTTCAAGAAAGCCAGGATGGGCGGCAGGTCGTTCTCGGTAAGAACAACCATGCTATGGAACTCTATGCCGGAACATCTGCGTAAATCCCCCTCAGAATGGGTCTTCAGGAAAAACCTGAAAACATGGCTGTTTGACCGGACCTAGACCCTCTTAGCACCTCTGTGGTTTTTTTCGTTTTTTTCTTCGTGCTCTGTTGCTAGCGCCGGGACACCTCCGTTGGAGGTAGCTGTGCGCTCTACAAATGCCAGTAATAATAATAATAATAATAATAATAATAATAATAAAAACAAGCATTGGCATAGCCAATAGGTCTCGCCTTTGGGACCTTATAAGTGTTTGGCCATGCAACAGTTGATGTGGTTGCACCAAGGATATTGTGCTGGATAACTAAACACTTATAAGGTCCCAAAGGCGAGACCTTTTGGCTATGCCAATGCTTGTTTCTTTTACGGTGTAGTGCGGTCACACAATTGGAGATCACTAGATTAACATGTGTTAATAGAAACCTGTTTTATGTTACTGCAAAAACGGAAGTTTCTTGATCAAAACTTTTAACATAGGCGGTAGGCGTTCATTATATTCACTATGAAAATGGAGAGTTATAGTAGATATGCACCAACTTTGTTGGTAAAGTCCAATACCAAGACATGGATCAAGGCAGATCAAACATACCAGGGTCTCCTATGAGAGTATTGTTTGATAATTTTGGGATGTAGCCAGATGGCATTATAATTATATGTTTTATGCTGCAGCTTTGTCAATTATTGTTACACACTCTCTCAGTTAATTTTTCACATTATGTCTCCATCGTCAGTTATTCCCTTAAAAAAATGTAAGCAAAAGCAGCATTTCCTACAAATCACAGGTGCTGTTTAAATGACATAGTATGCTGTTTGAGCAACCCACAGCCTCTGACAGGAAACTGTAACTTTTAATACATTACTGCTTGTTGAAATAAAAGTCAAAAGCATGTTTAAAAAGTGTATCATTACAGGCACAACGAACCAGCTACTAACACTGTTAAAATATACATGTTTTCTTTAAACAAATTGGGTCTTAGTCATAAAGGTATTTTAAGAGTGCGGAAAGCAGTATGCATGAAGTACTCTGAACTACACTTGAATATATTTGTGAATTGGCCCCAAAACGTCTAAAATGGGACTATTCATAGAATGTTCACATACAGTTAGTACAATTAGAAAGGACAGAGCCTATTTGAAATGTTACCAATAGAGAGTTGGACATTTTGGGGCTGATTCAGAAAGATAGCTAAGGGTAGGTAAAGGAGTACGTCTATAAACCTACCTCCTGTAATCATAATGTTTTTGTGAATCATCAGGTTATTAAGTTTGTAGATTTATATAGAGTGGCTTATCACCAGTGAGGGTATCCAGGTGCTTTCCTGGGGCACGGGCAGATTAAGTGATTTACCCAGAATGATTGGATGTTGGGCCGATGCGGAGACTTGAACGCAGGTCTCCAGCTCCCGAGTTGGCGGCTCTGGCCGCTGTGCTAAATCCTCCTCCAGTACAATGTGGCGCTCAATAAAGCAAATATGCATTGTGCAAAAGTAGCCCTTTCTCCTTGTCACCCATCACTCCAAAATCTAAGCAAAATATTGAATTTCTGCGATCCTCCTTCTCTACTTTCTCTGGATGGCACATACTTGGTATCAATGCACATGTAGCCTCCAGAAATGGACAACTGCAGGTCATATGGCCACAAACTGAATGACCCCCTTTAATTTTTAGAACAACACTATGGACGAGTAACCCAGAACATGAACACTAAGATGAGGTTGAAGAAAAATGAGGGGGAAAAAAAACGTTTTTATCCAAACTATTAATGAAATGTCCCTTATAGTGTCCGAAAATGCATGTAATACCTTCCGAAAGTCTCAGTGGCACAACAATGTAACTTTGATGGGCTCATTAGCTTGTCAATTCTAAACGTTGTACGTGGGGAAAAAAATGATTCTGCAGTTAATTAATGAGCTTTCTTGATTATTTACACGTCTGAGGTAAAACAAAAGTGACTTAATATCATATTGATGTAGCCAATGGTAAATCTATCAGGCAACAACCTTATCGACAGCTACTGTCTCTGAATTCTAATAACGACGACAACAGTTAATATGAGCACCGCAGAATAAACAGACAGAGCTTTGCAGAGAACAGTAGACTCGATGAAATTAATCGATTCACGAAAATTAAAGGATGTCCACGCAATAAACAGTACTCGGCTGCCAGCTGAAGGGCCATACTTCAAAACATCTTCAACCATGACAGCAAGTGCGCAGCTGACCGGATAATTAAAACAGTAGGTGGGTGTCTAAGCTGCGGTCTGATAGCGAAATACGGCGAAGAGTCAGAGCGCTGGTCGAGCACAGAAGGATCTTATCACGGACTAGTGGCGGGGTGCCGCTCGCGCCAGGGATAACAGGAGGAGAGGCACAGATAACACGAGGAGAAGGCGCACGGATTTTTCAAAGAGATTTCAAGAGAGAGGCACGCAAGCCTTGACAGAAACCCACATGGCAGCTGCGCGCGTGAACGCAAGCTTGAGGCCAGCAAAAGCCTCTGGTAGCACTTTCAAAAAGCCACTCACTAAATGTCTCGCAGAGCAGCACATGCGCTGGCTCAGCGAGAACTAAAAATGAGCACTAGTAAACTGGGCAACCGTAAATATCTGTTGTGAGTACCAAAGCACAAAAAGGAATGAATGTGCACCTTACAAACACAGCATGCTTATGTGACAGCTTCAGGTGGACCTCAGAGATATGAAAACTCCTTATACAACATACAAGAAAGTCATCATTGAAGCAAATTTGCCCCATTTTATTTGTGTAGTTTCATATAGTGCTATGCTGGATGCTTTCCTGGACGCTTGCTGCGGCTGGGGGCATTGGAGGACCCTCACCTGCCCTTCTGTTTCCCTCGACCCTCCACAGCTGTCCTGCTCTCCCTCCCGCCGCTGCAGTAGAACACCCTGCGGCCGCTGTGAGGAGGGGGAGACCACAACTACCGTCAGCCTCTGCACCAGCTGACAACAATCACGCGCCCGGAGGCGCACAAAAGCGGTGACATCCTCGGTGGAGCGGGGCTTTCCTGGACGCTTGCTGCTGCTGGGGGCATTGGAGGACCCTCACCTGCCCTTCTGTTTCCCTCGACCCTCCACAGCTGTCCTGCTCTCCCTCCCGCCGCTGCAGTAGAACACCCTGCGGCCGCTGTGAGGAGGGGGAGACCACAACTACCGTCAGCCTCTGCACCAGCTGACAACAATCACGCGCCCGGAGGCGCACAAAAGCGGTGACATCCTCGGTGGAGCGGGGCTTTCCTGGACGCTTGGTGCTGCTGGGGGCATTGGAGGACCCTCGCCTGCCCTTCTGTTTCCCTCGACCCTCCACAGCTGTCCTGCTCTCCCTCCCGCCGCTGCAGTAGAACACCCTGCGGCCGCTGTGAGGAGGGGGAGACCACAACTACCGTCAGCCTCTGCACCAGCTGACAACAATCACGCGCCCGGAGGCGCACAAAAGCGGTGACATCCTCGGTGGAGCGGGGCTTTCCTGGACGCTTGCTGCTGCTGGGGGCATTGGAGGACCCTCACCTGCCCTTCTGTTTCCCTCGACCCTCCACAGCTGTCCTGCTCTCCCTCCCGCCGCTGCAGTAGAACACCCTGCGGCCGCTGTGAGGAGGGGGAGACCACAACTACCGTCAGCCTCTGCACCAGCTGACAACAATCACGCGCCCGGAGGCGCACAAAAGCGGTGACATCCTCGGTGGAGCGGGGCTTTCCTGGACGCTTGCTGCTGCTGGGGGCATTGGAGGACCCTCACCTGCCCTTCTGTTTCCCTCGACCCTCCACAGCTGTCCTGCTCTCCCTCCCGCCGCTGCAGTAGAACACCCTGCGGCCGCTGTGAGGAGGGGGAGACCACAACTACCGTCAGCCTCTGCACCAGCTGACAACAATCACGCGCCCGGAGGCGCACAAAAGCGGTGACATCCTCGGTGGAGCGGGGCTTTCCTGGACGCTTGGTGCTGCTGGGGGCATTGGAGGACCCTCGCCTGCCCTTCTGTTTCCCTCGACCCTCCACAGCTGTCCTGCTCTCCCTCCCGCCGCTGCAGTAGAACACCCTGCGGCCGCTGTGAGGAGGGGGAGACCACAACTACCGTCAGCCTCTGCACCAGCTGACAACAATCACGCGCCCGGAGGCGCACAAAAGCGGTGACATCCTCGGTGGAGCGGGGCTTTCCTGGACGCTTGCTGCTGCTGGGGGCATTGGAGGACCCTCACCTGCCCTTCTGTTTCCCTCGACCCTCCACAGCTGTCCTGCTCTCCCTCCCGCCGCTGCAGTAGAACACCCTGCGGCCGCTGTGAGGAGGGGGAGACCACAACTACCGTCAGCCTCTGCACCAGCTGACAACAATCACGCGCCCGGAGGCGCATAAAAGCGGTGACATCCTCGGTGGAGCGGGGCTTTCCTGGACGCTTGCTGCTGCTGGGGGCATTGGAGGACCCTCACCTGCCCTTCTGTTTCCCTCGACCCTCCACAGCTGTCCTGCTCTCCCTCCCGCCGCTGCAGTAGAACACCCTGCGGCCGCTGTGAGGAGGGGGAGACCACAACTACCGTCAGCCTCTGCACCAGCTGACAACAATCACGCGCCCGGAGGCGCACAAATGCGGTGACATCCTCCGCGTCGCGGGACCGCGCGCGGGCGGCGCCGGGCTAAGCCCGGGTAAAGGGCGGGCCGTCTGTGGCCGTCAGGGGGCAGACAGAGGCTGGGCTGGGCCATTTCCCTAACATCGGCACGAAGGAACTTGACCTCTGAGGTACTGTTTAGAACTCTCATATAGAGTAACGTACTATGGGCGCTTATTAATGCTGTTAGCTCCGCACAAGGAGGCCGGGCTGGGCCATTTCCATTTCTTGTCCCACCAATTATTGTTGCAAAAGTTGGGCATTGGAGTTGCCTAGATTATCAGAGCCCTGTAGCTAACTTGTTGAACTGGTAGCAGTGTTCGGTTTGCGCAGCACCTATAGGTTGACTACTATGGTGATTGTGAAGCACGTTGGACAATATTGTAATTGACATATACGAGGTCCATTGATTCCACAAGTAGGCAATTGTTGTTTAAATACATGCTGACCAATATCTGACCACGTAGTCCTGCTTGTATTAGGGGAAAAGTGGGATATCAACAGAAAGGGTGTCATGGCTTCTAAACCGAAGACTAGATCGACCAAGCGTAAAGCATGTACCCCGCTGATTACGACAAATAGCCAATCTAACACAGATACTCTTGCCGGCTATTCTGCACCCCCAACGGCCATAGATTTAATGCTACGGAAGGTCATTGGTGCAGTAAACGGAGAAATTGAACGCACTCAGAGACGTTTATCATTGACCCCTAGGCACAACTCCCATATACAAAGACACAGCAGTCCTTTGCTAGCCCCACAAATAAACCTTTGTGACAGTCCTTTGGACAAAAGCCCGGATATCTCAATTGAAAATTTACCTTGTGGCCAACAGTTAATAGAGGCCGACCCATTAATTGGCAAGGTAACAAAAAGACCCGACCCAATTAAGTCTAGGCTGCCTAAAAGAGGTCCCAAGAATACACAAGCCAGGAAGCTAAAACCAACCAATAAAGGGGGGAAGAAACAACTAAGGGAGGATGAGCTCATAGAAGTAGATACGTCAACACCATTAAGCCCTCCAGGATGGCTACAATTAGTTATAGTCGATCTGCAAAAACATATAGAAACCTTCATCATCGCTCAAATAAAACCTCTTTGCAGCAAACTAGACAAAATCACTAATGAGCTCCACAAACAGACGAAGCTGAAGGAAAGTAACTTTAACTCTACTGGAAATTTAACTTCAACTGTAACCCCCCCCCCCCCCCCCCCCCCCCCCCCAGAACTACTGCCTATGGAGAATATTGGTACCAGAAATGAGCTACGCACTACTGCACAGGTTCATGCTCCACCCATAAGTGTAGACCAGTTACAGGATAGATGCCGCCCTGAAAGTATGAAAGATTGTCTCCCTATAAATAAGGACCAGCTTAGGAGACCGCAGTTAAAGTCAGGTCAGGATGTGTCCCATGAGCAGAGGGATGTATGGCAGAAAGTTCCTGTTAGCAAGGGAAAATCTCCCCCTCCCCCCCCTGGAGTAAATTTACCACCTGAAGCAAGCCCCTATGTTGTGATTTTCGCCGGGGTCCCCGAACTCAGGGGGGGTCAAAGGGAGACACACCTTGAACTAAAAAATAAGATTATATACTGGCTAAATATACACAGACCTCTTCAAGGGAAGGAAAGGGGAGAAATTATCCATGTGAGAAGAGTACCATGGTTGGGCAACAGAGGAAAGGACATCGAAGGCGATTGCATTATTGCAAATTTCAGGAACCCAAAGTTAGTGGAGTATATACTGGGAAATTATAATAAAAATGTAACCAGTACTATTCAAACTATGCCTCTGGCCTATTTCTATCCCAGACACATCCTTACATATCCTTTGGCTCACAATTTGGGTGGGAAGGGAGAAGGATTAGATGGAGGTTGGAGAAGAAATCGTGAATATATTAATCTACCACTGTTACATTCTAATGGCCCACAGTGGGAGAATAGATTCAGTCCCCTCCAGTCGTTGGATGAAAATGATTGACTGACTAATCCAGAGGCAGGTTTGGCAGGGACGGAAACAAGGACACCCACAAAAATAATTGAACTAACATCAGTGGGAAGGCACACATTGAACCCCAGAGAAATCTGCCCGCAAAGCCAGATTGGGGAAAGGCAAAACCCACCACTAGAGGGGAAAGAGGCACATGAATTGGATACCTATGGTCGAAGGCTGTCTGGGACACAGGGACCACGGGTGGTAATAACATCCTGGAATATTGCAGGCTTAGCGGGGAAAATAAGTAACATAGAGTGGAAGAACCAATTAAGGGACTCCCATATAATAGCCCTACAGGAGACATGGGCAGTTGATCCCGATAACTATCATCTAGAGGGGTTTAAGTCCTTCTTTGTACCAGCTCAGGAGAGCAGGGCTGGCAGAGCAAAGGGAGGCTTAATAATTTATGCTGATGTAAATCTGAAGGGGAGATGGACTGTGCCATCTTGGACCTCAGATAACTTGCAAGCAGTAACCTTCCAGGGACAGGGGCTGAGGGTACAATTATTCAATTTTTATAACCCTGCCCCAGGAAGCGGCATTAATGCCGCACTTGAGGAACTAGAGCTTAGACTAAAACAAGAATTTGATTTAAGAAAAGGCGTTGAAAATGTATTTGTACTTTTAATGGGGGACCTAAACTGTCATCTTTGCCCACGCTTGACACCGGTAACTACCCATTGGGATCTCTGCCCAATTAAAAAGGGCCCACATCTGGAGCACACAGCTGAGGGTATATTAATAACAAAAATATTAGGGAGTCACTCACTAGCGCATACTATTGATCTGGTAACTCCTGAACCAGGGGGCACTCTGATACCAACTTTTAAAGGAAGGGGATGTTCGTCTATTATAGACTACATCTTTATATCCACCTTTGCTAAACATCGGATCAGGAAGGTAAACGCTAAATGGAGTGCCTTTAGCGATCATAACCCCTTGGTTATAGAAATACCATATAAGGATCTTCCTGAAATAAATAAGCAGCTGGATACCATTTTAAAACCCACCGATCAGGGAAGGCGTCTAAAATGGACAAAAATCAATGCCCCTGATTTTTATATTGCATTAGTACAAAAGGGGAGAAAGTGGCTTGAGGAGTGTTTAGATCTGCAAATAGAGGGAGTCGATTTAACTGCCGCCTTTAAGGAGCTAACTAAATGTGCTGGGCAACTATTAGTGGCAAAAGGCCCTAGAAAATTAGTGACCCACCCAAGATGGTTTGATGTAGAATGTGCGCGAGCACTAAGAAATCTTAAGTCAAGTCTTAAGACAATCCCGAGAAACTCAGTGGAGGTGGCTAAAAATAGGAAAATCTACAGAACTAAGATTAAAGAAAGAAAAACCACCTTAAAAGTGGAATTATGGGCTGACCTAAGAGAGGCTGGTGAAAACAGGGATTTCACCGAATTCTGGAGGATTATAAATAGGCCCTCTCTCTATGATTGCAATACACCGGTTCTTAGTACAAATATCCTTCCACAGCAATGGGTAGCTCACTTTGAGAAGCTTTATAATCATACCGAGGCTTGCAAACAAGAAGGGGAATGGGTTGGTAATAGGAATAAGGCTCAGGACTTCACACTCAACGAGATTGTGCAAGCAATTAACGGTTTGACACCAAATAAAGCTCCTGGACCTGATGGCACTCCCTCAGATTTGTACAGAAGCAATGTTGACTTGTGGGCACCAATTTTAATGAGAGTGCTAAATGCAGCTATCAAAACAGGCCTCCCGAGGTCATGGTCCACTGCCTTAATAGTTCCTATTTTTAAAAAAGGAAATAAGGACAATCCCCAGTGCTATAGACCTATATCATTAATTGATGTTTCGGCTAAAATACTGGGGCGGGTGGTCCTAAATCGCTTAATGGCCTGGACTGAAGAGCAGCACACAATCGTTGACACCCAGTATGGCTTTAGAGCAGGAAAGTCGACCAGCGATCAATGCCTAAACTTATATTTCCTGGTCGCTAAATACACTATTGCAAGTAATGGGACCATTTACATGGGATTCATGGACCTAGCAGCTGCTTTTGATAACGTGAATAGAAGTAAGCTCTGGGAAATGATGACCTCCCTGGGGATTGACCAGGGACTGATAAACATCTTGAGAGAGTTACACTGGAACACTACAGCGAGGGTCCGATATAGTATGGAGGGGGGGCAAACTGACTCCTTCCAATGTTCCAGTGGCGTAAGGCAGGGGTGCATTCTTGCCCCCTTCCTATTCTCATTATACATAAATGACCTGGAGTCAACCCTCATAGCTAAGGCAGCCGATTGTCCTAGGGTAGGAAAGCGCCATATACCAGTCCTCCTTTATGCGGACGACGCGGTTCTCCTTGCCCGGACACCGCGTAGTCTCCAAATACTGATCAATGGATTTGTAGATTTTATGAAAAAATTAGATCTGTCAGTCAATCTGACTAAATCCTTTGCGCTGATCGCAGGCAAAAAAACGATCAAAAAACCGACATTTAATATTGGGACCCATGCTATGGAAATAGTAACCACCTTCCCGTACTTAGGTCTACTGTTTGACTGCAAAATTCAGTTTGATAAGTTGTTGGAGGAACGCTGCACTAAATTAGCTTCGTCATGTGGTGCAATCATGAATTTTGCACAAAGATTAGGCTACTGGTCCCCTGAGCAAGTAATGACCTTATACAATTCAATTAGTATAGCCAAAGCGGCATATGGAGCAGAGGTCTGGGGCTTCAGGGATGTTAAACAGCTGCAACTGGAAGAAAATAAATTCATCCGTAGAATTCTGAAGATCCCACATGCGATACCAGCAGAAATTGCACACTCTGAACTCGGTATCCCATATATTGCCGATTTGGTTAAAACTAAGCCAGTTTTGGCGTGGCTCAGCATATGGGCTAACCCGGATGCTGAACTAAGCAAGGAAATTATTAATGATTGTTTACAAAGGGACAAAGGAATGTCAATCCCATGGCTGAAATATGTTAAAGCAACCTTAGAATCTGTAGGCCAACACGCACTCTTTAGTAACCCTACTTTAATTACAAGAAATAGTAAAATGCAAATTAAAAGATTGTTGCTGGACAAAATGGAATCCCATAGGGAAACTAAAGCTCTCATATCAAAACGCTCAGTGGTAGCCCACTGTTTAGCTAAAGAGACAGTAGGTATGGAACCCTATCTATTTCTGCTGCATAATCAACAAGAGAGATTTTTAATGTGTCGTTTTAGGCTCAATTTGTTGCATAATATTTTATCTTATCCATCGGGTTTTTCTGCGACTATTGAGCAGAAGGGGGCCCGCGGCTGCGACAATTTGTCTCCGCAGGACACCCTTCATTTTGTATTGTTGTGCCCATTTTATTGTCTCCCTAGACGCATGTTTTTAATTAATATTTTAAAATGTGGGAAATTTCGACATGCGAAGGTAGCTTTGTTGTTCCTTCAAAGAGCAAATGATATGTATACTCTATGCTCAGTAATAAGCTTCTTGAAAGCTGCCGTAAGACTAAGGAACACTAGAGATTAGCTTACTTTTCGTATTGTGATAAAGTGTAACAGTTCAGTTGATGGTTATTTTGTAATGAATTGTATGATTATATGTGTTGTTGTGTTTTTAACATGTACTTTTTATGATGATTTTTTAACAATCGAAATAAAGAATTTGAACTGAACTGAACTGAACTAGTGCTATGCAGACTGAAACAGGTATAGGAGCACTTTACATAAAAATAGTTACATACTGCCAGTGCAGTTTACAAATGAAAGGTTTTGCATGCAGATTTAAGATATGGACTGTTACAGATTACATAAACCGATTAACAAGAGAACACACGAAATAGAAATAGCTTGATAACAGTACCAGTGGATTAACAATATTATCACTAGTATTTTAATTATGTATTAAAGCATCTTTTCTCAATGTAGGTCTTGCCAGGATACAAGAGTGGTAGTGTGTAGAATGGTGAATAGAGGTTGTCTTTTGATGTTTCAGGATGTAGTGAAACACAAATATGGCCACTGTCGAGGGTGGGGCTGCAGGACAAGTTAGTAGTCTAGTCAAAAAGAGAAGTACTTATAACATGGCCACTGCATGACCAAAGCTAATGCTCCATCTGAAAGAGTCCTAGGTCGGGGCTACAGATTGCATTTATTTATTTGATGGAATTGGATACTTTTATTTTATATAGATAGGTGGCAGGATTGATCCTTTCCAAGAAGGAAGGATTTTTTATTTATACATTTCAGAAAACCTCATCAGTACAGTTAGCGGGTCAGTATGACAAAACATGACATGATGTCTGGGCAAAATAATCCGAAAAGCCCAATCCACAGTATACAAAATTGTTTAGAAGCATTTCCAAGATACAAAGATTCCCGGTTATCTCGAGTAGTGCCGTTGTGAGTCAAGACCAAAAGGTGGCCACTGCTGGGCATGTCCATGCTAGATGAAAAAAAAATCTGCTCTCACAATACCACACCGCTTGCATTTAATGTCAACTTCGTGATAATAGCATGCAAGGTCCACTAGGGAAAGGTACAATCTCTGTAGATAATTATAATGAATCAAGCTGTACATGCCATTAGTGAATACCGCTTTAGTTTGCTGGCAGCAGAATGCCATTGAACATCTGGCCCACATCACCCACCCATGCCGGCGAGCCCTGGAAAACTCTGGAATCAAACCGTCCATTACTGCAGCATATTATCTGGATATGAGTTTATATGGCTGTGGGTTGGTGAGTAGGATATTCAATACTGACCAATCCGGATCAAAAAGGCGTTGAGCTTCATGTGCTATTTTGCTGTAAGTAAGCACATTTAGCATAGTGGCAGATGCATCACCCATATATTTCCGGGATGTTTTAAACATGTGTGCAAGAAATAAATGATACAGTCCACGGGGAAGAGACGTATCAACCCAGGGAGGCACTCCATTTGTAGCCTGTGATAGTGCCTAATGGGTATTTGTGTGGAGTAAGGTATAGATATATTACATAGATATGCTAATCGATTCCAGGCCCAAAGAGTGAACACACTGTGTGAATCTCCTGGGTTGGTCTGGGGAGAAGGGTGGGGGCCAACAGGCCTCTCTCAATAATAACATAGCAGGTTATGAAACCAACGGTGGATAAATTGTGCTTATGCCACTAAATAATACGCTTCAAAGTGGGGAGCCGCAAACCCACCACTTAGATATGGAAGCTACAGAGTGCGCCACCCAATACTGGGCTGCCTACCAGCCCTCGCCAAGAATGCGTATGTTGTTTCTCCAAGACCTGGCTTCTAAATCTTCGTTCTTCATTTGCACTTTGTGCAACTCCTTTTCACCTCCTCCAGAGATTTGGTCTGTTGTGTATGCACATCTTATACATCGGAAATACGCTGTTCAGCGGCTGTTTGGCACACGAGTTGTTTATTTATGCATTTTTTCACGTCTTCCATGCGTGTAGACAGGAAGTCTAGTTTGTAGTCAATTGCTGTAAGAAGGGTTCTCATTTCCAGTAGAATCGCTTTGATATGTTCAATAGTCGGGGTGGGGGGTGCCTTTCCCCCTGTCCTCTTCTCCCACTGGCTGCTGGTCAGCAGATTAGTTTCAAATGTGAGGTGCTATTGCTTGATGTCTGTTTTACCCATTTTCAGCGGGAAGCAGACAAGTGCTTAATGATAATTAAACCTGTATAGATAGACTGGCCATCACAACAAACCAGGCCGGGAGGGGGGGTCTCCCACCAGAATGCCTCCATTAATAGTGCAGGAACTGTTGACACAGCGCTGTAAAGTACGTAATATCAATAGTAGTTGATGGAGGCGTAACAGTGCAGGATGGGGTCCCTTCAGCACACACTGCGTTTGCCCAGACAGCTGTGCCAATATCAATGCATGCAGAGTCAAAATATTAAGCCAAAGAGTGTTGCCATTACTGACAAGAGTTGTGTGGAGAGGACACCAGTATATATCATCAGTCCATGCATCACTGGCAGCCGTCACTCCCACGGATTGAAGGCTCGTCACAGCAGGCAGTGAAGACATGCAAGCCCACATGAGCACTGGCGCTTTCAGCCGGTCGGCCTCGGCCAGTTCGTCACCCCCAGTGGCTCCCTCTAGCAGTCCGACAGCCCCCTCCTAGCACCGTGCATTGCGCTGCTCGCTTCGCACCTCAGAGACCGACGGCCCCAAACAGCAGTCCAGCGATGCAGGCCCAGTGTGGGTGGTCTTCCTCCAGCCTTTGCCAGTCCAGCATTGTGATGGATACTGGCTGTACCTGAGTCGAGCTAGGTTGTACCCGAGTCGAGCTAGGTTGTACCCGAGTCGAGCTAGGTTGTACCCGAGTCGAGCTAGGTTGTACCCGAGTCGAGCTAGGTTGTACCCGAGTCGAGCTAGGTTGTACCCGAGTCAAGCTAGGTTGTACCCGAGTCGAGCTAGGTTGTACCCGAGTCAAGCTAGGTTGTACCTGAGTCGAGCTAGGTTGCTGGTGCTCAACTCATATCACGGAGCCAACAGCTAACAGGTAGGACCGGGATGAATTCTATGTCAGGACAGGAGGCTCCGATTATGCTTTCTCATTTCTTTATTAGAAATGCCCAGCAGCCAATCAGAACCGTTTATGAAACGAAAAAACTACAGTACCCATGAGTACCGGGTACCACGTGACAACCATAGAGTCTCTCCTATAAAAGGTACAACAATAGATAGTACGTCCTCTTTCTTTGCTGCTCCGCAGCCAGTTAAGTGCCTTTTTCGTTTTACTACTGTTACATTGTTGCATTATTGTCTGTGCACTACTGTTGGGACGCGCTCGCTTCCAAATTGTATTTAGCTATTGCTACATTGTTGCGCGCTGTCCCGGTTTATTTATTTCGTTTGCTCCGCTTCGCGCGGCGCGCATGCAGGGAGCGTGGTCTCACCTCCCTTGGGCGTGACGCTCGCTCGAGCGTCGGTGTCCGAATTCGGTGGAGTGGGAGAATAGGGGCTGAGAAGCTCGCGCTAACGCGCGTGCTTCTCTATTTACATACGAACTGAGGCGGCCGTTCCGCGCATGCGCGGCGGCCATTTTCATTGTTTACAAACCGTGTTTTCACACGGAGATCAGGAATCGGTTGTTCTCCACACCGCTGCCCACTGCCTCAGCTTCTCTTCAGCCCCATCGACGCCCTTTGCTGGTTAAAGGCCTGGGGCTGTATAATTACGCATAGGCTCTGCCTAGAGTGACTCAGCAAGCCCTCCCTCCACAATTAATTTAATTATTTATTTTTGGTCAGCCTTTTTTCTGTCCATTAATTGGCTTGCTGTGGGGTTTTTCACTCCCCCTGAATTGTGCCTTTGGCATTGTAATATTAATTGACATTAAATTGTCATTTGGTGGGCATTACTTTCACTTTTCCAGTGAAACTAAGAATAATGGAGGAGTATTTTGATGAAGATGATTACTCTTACGAAGAGGAGAGCTCAGGTTTCCTTGAGCAAGATTTAGTCGAAGCATTGGACCAAGGAGTTCAGCACTCCGTTACCAAAGCCCTGGTCCACGCTATTAACCCATTGAAGCGTCATTTGACGCAATATGCAAAGCAGCAAGGTTGGTTGCCTTCTTCTCGCTCTTCCAAATCCCCCATAAATCCACACAGGGCGGATTTCAAACGTTTGGCTAAAACTCTAGCCTCAGAAAAGGCTTCCTCCAGTCCTTTGGTAGGCGCTTCTACCTCGGCAGCCTGTCACACTGACTCTGACGGTCCTCCTTCTTCCTCATCTGACCAGGATGTTCCTCCACCACGCAAGAAGGCTCGCAAGGAGCATTACGTGGACGCTCCTACTCACCCGCAAGTCCTAACCTTTGAGCCTTCAGAGATATATCACCCCCATTCATCTTCATGGCTTCCTTCTCCTGCAGTAGCTGAGTATGTCCAGGCGCACATCCGTCAGCCTTTTGAAAAAGAGGTTAGAGCTCGCCTCCGCTCCGAGTGCCCTCGCCCGGATCTTGCAGATCACCTGGCAGACACTCCTGAAATTGACCCCACAATGCTTTCCTATCTGAAGAAATTTGCTAAGGACCCTAAAAAGGGTCTGGACAGATCTTGGCGGTCCTGCCAAGATAAAATGTTGGATTTAATGGGACCCCTCACCAAGATCCTTGATCTCGGATTTCAGGCCAAGGAAGCAGAATCTCTTGTGGATCCAGATGAACTCATAGAATGGGCTCAGAGGGCTATTTGCCAGTTGGGCAACGCAAATTGTGCCATTTCTAGTGAGCGTCGCCGCTCTATTCTTCTAAAGATTGACCCGAAATTGGCGGAACTCTCCACTTCCGAGTCTGGTCCGGTGGCACAGGGTCTTTTATTTGGCCAACCGTTCCTTAAGGAGCTTACTAAATTTGTAGCAACCTTCAGTGGTTTGGATAAGGCGCAAGCTTCTATCAAGCGTGCACTTCGTCCGGTTTTTGCCAGGGCCGGACGACATAGGGGACGCTCGTTCGGCCGTGGCTCCAATAACTCCTCCCAGAGAGGTTATCAGTCCCAGAGAGGCGGGGGTCAGGACTCCGGCTACAACACCCGCTCAAATTTCTATCCTTCCCGAAAAGGGAGAGGTCAATTCCGGAAAGGCCGTTCCGGTGGCAACCAAAGTGCTTACCAAGACTCTAATACCTCAGGTGAGTTTGATTTGTTTTTCCGACGTGGTTCTGGGGGGCAGAATACGTTTTTTTCTCCAGAACTGGCGTCAAATCTCCAACGATGCTTGGGTTCTGCAAACTGTTCAAGGTTTCAAAATAGAATTCTATCAGACCCAACATCAACCCCTCCCCCCTCCTCCTCTCCATTTTTCTCTTCAGGACCAAAAGTTTATTTCGGCAGAGATAGACTCCCTTCTCGCCAAAGGGGCAATCAGGTCAACTGTCCCCCACCCTCACGGGTTTATCAGCAATGTTTTTCTGGTTCAGAAAAAAGGGGGTGGCAATCGTCTGGTCCTCAACTTGAAGGATTTCAACGGAAGTGTAGTTTACAGACACTTCAAGATGGAAGGGATCCATCTTTTGCGCGATCTTCTGCGCGAAGGGGACTGGATGGTTCGGCTCGACCTCAAGGATGCCTATCTTTCCATTCCCATTTACGAGCCTCATCGTCGTTTTCTTCAATTCAGTTGGCAAGGAATATGGTACGAATACACAGTTCTCCCATTCGGCCTCTCGTCAGCACCCTGGTGCTTCACGAAACTTCTGAGGCCTGTAGTGGAATGTCTGCGTGCTCGGGGTGTCCGCCTGATAATCTATCTCGACGACATTCTTCTCATGGCGGACAAACCCCTCACAGTATTAACCCATCTGGAATGGTCTATCGACCTTCTACAATCCCTGGGTTTCCTAGTCAATCCGCAAAAGTCTATCTTGAATCCTACTCAAGTAATCGAATTTCTGGGTTTTCAAGTGAACTCCCTTTCCTGTCAACTCTTATTACCTCACCAAAAGATTCGGTACATCAAGAGAGAATTGAGGTCTGTTCTTTCCAGACAGATTGTGTCCTTGAGGTCGTTAGCACGGGTAGTAGGTCTCCTGGCGTCCTCCATTCAGGCGATATTCCCAGGTCCGCTGCATTACAGAGCACTTCAGAGATTGAAGATTCGTCACCTCCAAAAAGATCTTCGCTATTCAGATCTGATTCCTCTTTCCGAGGATGCGAAGAGCGAGATGCAATGGTGGTTGGACCACATGGAGGCCTGGAATGGACGAGCCCTGTTCGGCTCCGCTCCGGATCTGGTGATAGAATCGGATGCCAGCCTTTGGGGTTGGGGAGCCAGGTGCGGACCAATCTCCACCGGGGGTCGCTGGTCTCCCCAGGAACTGTCTCTTCACATCAATTGCCTAGAACTTCTAGCGGGGTCTTTTGCGATTCGGTGTTTCTCCCCTCATCAGACCAATTGTTGTATTCTTCTCCGCATGGACAACGTTTCAGCGGTCCGGTATGTCAACAAGTTGGGGGGAACACGATCCAAGATTTTGGCGGAGATCGACAAGGATTTTTGGCACTTCTGTCTTCAACAGAAGATCACAGTTATTGCCGAATATCTTCCCGGTTGCCGCAATCAGATTGCGGACTGGAACTCTCGCCATCTTCGCGACTTCAGCGATTGGCGCCTTCACCCGCGCATTTTTCGCATTCTCCGTCGGACTTGGGGTCATTGTCACCTAGATCTGTTTGCGTCTCGCCTGAATACTCAACTCCCTCTATTCTTCAGCTGGAGGCCGGATCCGAAAGCCCTGGCCACAGATGCATTTCTTCAGACTTGGCCGTCCACTCTGTGCTACGCCTTTCCCCCCGTTCATGTTGATTCCCAGGGTTCTGGCCTACTCGAAACGTTTTCAAACGGAGCTGATTCTCATTGTTCCGCTGTGGAGAGCTCAACCATGGTTCCCGGACCTTCTGGAGATGTGTTGTGCGGTTCCGTTCCTTCTTCCCCAGAAGTGGAATCTGTTGCTGGATCCCCTAGGCGATCCGCATCCCCTGGTTCTATCCGGCAATCTCCTACTGTTGGCGTGCCGAATTTCGGGGATCGCTGGTCGCTCCCAGGCCTTTCATGAGACGCTTCCAAATTCATCAGTGACGCCTGGTCTCCCAGTACTCACAAAAGATATAGAGCCTCATGGAAGCGTTGGTGTGACTGGTGTATTCAGCGGGAAGTTGATCCCGCTTCAGCGGATGTGGCTCTGATTATTAATTTTCTAGCTTCTCTCGCTTCTTCTGGTCTGGCCTATCGTACGGTCAACAACTTCCGTTCCGCCATCTCTGCCGCCCATGTTCCCATTAATGGCAAACCGGCGGGTGAACATCCTTTAATTTCCAAGTTGCTTAAGGGCATTCGTCTAGCGAACCCTCCGTGCCCTAAATATGTCTCGCTTTGGGATGTCTCCATTGTTTTGAGATTTTTGGAGGCTTGGCCTCCTAATTCATTACTTTCTCGTAAACAGCTCTCTGCTAAATTGACTATGCTGTTATGTCTCGTTTCTTGTAAACGAGTGTCTGACGTGCGGGCGTTAGACTTGGCAGGTCGAAGATTTACACCTGAGGGTGTCACTTTTCTAATCTCTAAACGCACCAAGACTGCTACCTCTTCGGTTACTTATCCTTCCTTTCCTCATCATCCCAACCTTTGCGTTGTTCAATGTGTCAAGGATTACGAGGTATGTACTGCACCTTTACGTTCTGATACACAGGGTCAACTACTTATTGCCTTGCAAAAACCTTTTCGTCCTGTTACTCCTGCTACATTAGCTCGCTGGGTTAGATGGCTCTTATCTGAGGCTGGAATTGATGTTTCCATTTTTGGTGCTCACTCGGCTCGCGGGGCCATGGCCTCTAAAGCGTTCTCGATGGGTGTTTCATTACTGGACATCATGAAAACCGCAGATTGGTCTTCTGATTCTATGTTCAAAACGTTTTATTACAAGCCTATTGAACATATTGCTTCTGTTGTGGTGGATCAGCTTTGAACAAGCATAATCGGAGCCTCCTGTCCTGACATAGAATTAAAAATTTGCAAACATTCGTGACAAGAATTTTCAATTCTATTAAGGACAAGGAGGCGAGGATTATCCCACCCAAATTCATGTTTGATTCTCATGTTTATCATTGTCACAGTGGCATTTGATTTATGACAATGCATTGTATTTCTCCATGTTTACCCTTCCCTTTTATTGCCTTCACTCTCTTTATTGGATGAGTATTACGGCTATACTTTTCTTTTCAGGTTCTGACCCGAAATAGTGATTTCTACTGTTTATCCTGTTCACTCCGCTTGGATCATCTGCTGCCTGCCTCTGTTCGGCGTTTGCTGTGTTTCTAGCGTCAGGATGATCACCGACTGTGGCTGATGGACTTGGTTCCTGGCTTGCTTCTTTTTCCATTGGATTTTATGTTTTTCATATGAACTGCTCCTCACCAAAGAAAGAGGACGTACTATCTATTGTTGTACCTTTTATAGGAGAGACTCTATGGTTGTCACGTGGTACCCGGTACTCATGGGTACTGTAGTTTTTTCGTTTCATAAACGGTTCTGATTGGCTGCTGGGCATTTCTAATAAAGAAATGAGAAAGCATAATCCTCGCCTCCTTGTCCTTAATAGAATTGAAAATTCTTGTCACGAATGTTTGCAAATTTTTAATTGCAGAATATCTGCTCAGGTCGGTGGACCCCAGTTAAAACGCTGCCATCTTAGTGCAGCGCCAGGACGCGCCCCGATTTCATTTATTTTAAACATTGGCTAATGTAGGACAATTTCAAAATGGTTGGTGCAGTTTGCAACCATCTTTTCAGTGTGTGATTTTTCATTGTTCCTGCCATACTCTGCACACAGACAATTCATGCATAAGTAACTTTGTGAACATTTCTTTGAGGTGTAATGTCATTTTCTAAGGTATAAAATGATGTTTCTTTTTTTTAACTCTGTAGCACAATGTTCCACTGAAAGTGAATTGTTTCTAGGCCTCACCTCTAAGGACCATCGAATGATTCTCATGAGAACTTGTCCTTGTATTTAAAGTAATTATCTTTGTACTAACTATTGAGGTGCCTGAAAACCACCAGGGATGGGAACTGCGGGGCATATTATCAAGCACGGCGTTAATGGGCTTGATAATATGCTGCAGAGAATTCCAATAGAAGCCCATGTTGACACCAGAACATGGGCTTCGATGGGAATTCTCAAGGGCATATTACCAAGCCCATTATCGCCGCTTTAGCGGCAGTTTTCTGCCGCTAAAGCGGCGATAATTTTAACGCCGTTTCTTGATAATATGCCTCTGCATTAGTTGAATCTGCGGGAAAGTGGCGAGTAACATCATTTCAGAAACTGTATCGTTCTTTTTTTAACGTGATCAGTCCAAATTCCGGGACCCTTTTTAATTGTATCCGTTTTTGGGTTTTGTTGTGTTTCGATTATAAAAGAAGTCTTTTCTTGATGCTTGTGGATTCACTCTCCCTTGATGTTTAGGCGGTGACACTCCGATAGGTTCGACTTCTGATTCATAACTTTGGTTTATTTTTTTAGAGCTAAATGATATCTGGTTCCGAATGTTACCTGCATTTTATTGTTAGCATCATACTATGTTTGACTGACTGATTCTATCTATTTTATTTGCTTTCTGTTATGAATCTGAATCCTTTAATAAACCTTCACCGTTTCATTTTAAATTCGTCTCGATTTCATTATAAAGCTGAATGCAGTTTACTATTTACATCGTAATTTGCATTTAATTTTGTTGTACAGATCCAGTTGAGGAGCAACAAAATCTTTAGGAGATTAACACTGCTCCAGGTCCATCAAATAGCACTGCAGTTTGACATTCCCAGGACTAAGGCTAACACACGCAATGGCAGCAGTATTCAGTGCTTGCTCTCAATTAAACAGTCTTGCAGGTTACACTTCGTAGGAGTAGGAGGGCAACACATTATGGGGCATATCAGCAACAACCGGCGATAATTATCGCTAAGCGCACTTAGCGCTAGGATAATTATAGCCGGGTAACGTGGATTTTTATCGCTGAGATAGCGTGCTATTAGCAACGCTTATCTCAAAAGCGATAAAAACCCTAGCGCTAACTGCCTAACGTGAGATTATCGCTGGAAACATAGCATGGGGCTTGATGATAGGAGAAATGTCGCTTAGCGACATTTCTCCTGTCATGTCAGGAACGCCCACTTTGCATCTCATTAGAGATGCAAAGCTGGGCGTTAAGAATACGTGCGCTAATGCAAGGTTTCACACGTTAGCATGACCTTGCTAATTAGGCGATACAATTATCGCCGCTTTTCGGCCGAAAACGGCCGCAAAAGCGGCGATAATTTTTTAGCGCCGCCTTGTAAATATGCCCCTATATCTTTTACGCGAGGGGGATTTGGCCTAAAAAGTTTGAAGACTGCTATTGTACAAAGCTCCACGGGAATACACATGGCACACAATAAGAACCTTAAATAGAAAGATTACACTTAGCTCTACCTGATCTACTATGGCCACGAAACAAACTTCCTTAAGGGCTTCCTTTCCAACATCCAATTCTGGATGTCATACTCGGAATTTAAGATCAAGGCCCTGAAGATAAAGTCTATATTAATTAACCAATTATAAAAAGCAAGCACAAATTCAAGAATTGTTCTTGTCAAATGACTTTAATGGATTCCAACCTGAAATGTCAGTGCTCAATCAATTAAGTCTGCATCAACACCAGTCTTAACGTGAAGATACATTGGAAAGGTAACACTTACAGCATAGCATGGCAATAACTTCCCCAATTTTGGGGATTCAAGGAATTCCTTCTGGATAACAGCTTTAAAAAAAGATATCCAAATACTATTCCTTTTTCGCATTTGGGCAGAGGCAAAATATTGCTTGCCATTATCTCTAACTCCCACCCGACTTCCCTCAAGAGCACCCTTCACATAGTGGCATAACTTATCAAGGAGTCAAGAAAATATTACAGGACCTTCCCTAAGCACAAAGAAATTGACTAGCTCCCTCTACCCTCCCATTTCACCTTTAAGGTACTATGCTTCACTTCAAGGTTGGAAACTTCTGCCATGCAAGATAAAAATGCCTACTGAACAATGAAACACCAGCAGCCACAACATGTCCAGGCTTGAGATAAGGAAGTACAAGAAACCGAAATCTAGATAGTAACGCTTTCTTCGCTCCGAGTCATTGTAACATAAATCTGACATCTTTTTTTTTCCCTCCAATTCTAAAACGAAGACAATACTCATCACCTTAAAGACTATACTGTCCGTAAATAAACAGATTGGTTGCACCCGGACCTGGGGCATAACACTCAACCACTGTAAAAAGTTGCATTTGCTTAATTGTATACCATCCCCTACTCGGTACAATATTGTGTTACTTTAAACTGGGTTTGTACTATACAAATCCATACATTAAAGGGTATAACACAAAAAACAACAGGGTGTTTGGGAGGCTACTGACGTCAGACGTCGCCAATAACTTATCCACTCTAGCCTAAACATGCTGACGCAGGCTGCAAGTACATACTTAGAGGACAGCCTATTCCATAGGTTAACATTTCATACGGTCAAATACAATATTTCACGACAGTGATTATTACACCGTTTCTTTTCCAATTTTAGTGAATAAGCACATATTGCATCAAGGGTTGCCACCTGACCGGATTTCTACCGGCATAACCGGTATTTTTAATGTCCCAGCAAGTACAAAAATTAGAAAAATCACCGAAAGCCTGTATTGTTCCTCCTGATCAGTACAAACTTCAAATAGCAAAAATAAGAAAGCACTTTAAAACGCTTTTATAATCCCTGATTGATAAGTAAAGTAAACTGAAAGGTCGTGTAAGAAATGAATACAGATATCTTTAGAATAGACTCTATTCAAGTATCACGTTTGGGCCTTTGCGGACATTTCAAACATGAACAAATGATCGGTGTTTTTCGCTTGTGGAAATCCTAAATGCATCAGCTGTTCTGTGGGTGAAGAGGTTCGCTGCGAATTCCTGAAATAGCCCATTCATTTAAAAGGGACTATAGGCGCTAAACAGAAATTGCATACGGTACGTTTTTTTTAAAAACGAAAAAAGGTGTGTAAAGTTCTCCTCGCTCCCTCAAATAAGCAGTTGGATTACAGAATGGCAATAAGCAGCTCATGGCTTGTACTGACCAATCATCCTTAAACATACTACCAAATAAAAATAGACAGGGTGTGGAATTAGTTTACGATTATTAGAATTAGATTTACCTTCGTTATTCATGTTAGTAGGGCCGTGCGTTCAAGTGTTCCCAGAATGGAAAGTCCAGCTGCACTTATGCAGACGTTTCTCCTGCTGTTGCCCAGGTCAGATGAGCAATGGCTCGGTTTAGAGTGCGTCAGCTGCTGAGGACACTAATTCTATTGATGGTCGTGCCGGGTGTCCACGCTCTCTTCTAAAGTAAGGTGATTCATTTGGAAAATATGCATACGTTTTTCCTGCTGATGCTTGACAGGTGTGTAAGGATAAAACTGTTCTAGGTCAGAAACTGAAGAAACAGGTCAATGCGTGGAACGGTTTGTAACACAGATGCCTAACCATCGGTTCGGTGCAAATATGAGAGCTGACACTCAGTGGCTAGCTCAACTACTGGTTTGCACTCTCTCTTTTACTATCAGACAGCTCTTAGGGACCTACAACTGTCTAAAAACTCTCTAATGGCAATATACACGAGCGGCACGGTGAAAACAGCAGCATGGAAACAGAAAGTGACATAAAAAGGGGACTACCCACGCAAATCATTGACTTCGTGTCATTAAACGGGGGCGCCATCTTGAATGATGCAATCACTTTGGAAAAAATAGTACAAGAAGAAACATGCCTTATGTAAATTCTGTTCATTAAGGCTGTAGTGTTTTAATATACAGCTGCGCCAAGATTGTGTTCTGTTTTGCAACTTAGTACGTACATCCATTCATTTGCATATTTTTGAAGTGTCGGCACCTAATAGGTCATATTCACTAACTAAAATATCTTTGGAAATATCATACAATATCACAGTGACTTGCTTTCTCCCGTTGGGTCCTGACTTACAAACTACCATATCAAACGTACTAGTCCAAGATGGGCGTAAACCTCCGTAGTGAGTCCTGTACTTTCTTTTATAAAATTAAACCAGCGAGCACTTCTACGACAACGGAACATTACCAGCCAGATGCAGCCAAATACTTAAGTGAGATCAAAAGGTATTCGTGATTCTAAATTCCGAATCAGTGTCAGGAAAATAAATATTTTAATACTGCTCATTAAAGAGCAACTATTCAGTCTGGCTTCCTTATCCATGAAAGAAAAGAAGTCTGTTCATACACCTACAGCGTTTTGCGACGTCATCGGTAGGGGACAAAATGCAAGTGAGCTCTGTGGGAAGTGTCAAACGGAGTGGAGATGGCTACAGGTAAGATTACATTTTTGTTTTTCTTTCCTCGTGTGTCTGGAATTGGCACAAGACTATAGATCAAAATAGTCTTTTATTGTGCATGTGTGATTATTTCGCTTTGCGTATTCCAATTTTCACTGCATGATGCTCTGCCAAAAGGCTAGACAGGGTTTGAACGTAAATAGTGGGAAGTGCAAGTTTGGTTAAGATGGGGTAGAATTCATGGGCCATGACATTTCTAAAGATGGTATACGTCCTAAAGTCGGGCAGGTGGACGCAGTATGGAATGCTCCTGAACCAACTTGTAGGGTGCAATTGATGGCTTATTTGGGCTTTTACAGAATTAAATTCAAGATTTATAGAACATTATTCTATGAAAGTGTAGCAACTATGGGAATTGCTTCAAAGAAATGTTAAATTTGAGTGTGGACAGTAGCAAGCGGATTGATTTGCATGTATTAAGAGAGAGATTGTGCAAGCTCCCTGCTTGAAACCATTTGAAATGAATGTTGACTTTATTATTTCTGTGGATGCGAGTGATTACAGCTTTCGTGCGGTTTTGGCTCAGAACAAGGGAAAGGACAAGTGGATTGTGACATATGCTTCGCGTACATGAAAACAGGCGGAAATAAATTATTCCATGATTTAAAAGGATTTCTTAGCAGCATCTTGCGCTGGGTAGCGGCTTAGGTGTTTAGGGTGTTAATTTGGGTCAGGAAGTTTAAAATATGTACGGACCATAAACCTTTAGTGAACATACTTAGGCCAGGGGTCGTGGGGGAAATTTTTCTCCACGGTTAGCAAGGTTGGCTTCTAAGCTGCAGCTGTACCTCTTTGAAATAGAATTTTTTCCAGGCAGGGATAATGTGATAGCGGATGGATTTTCATGTCTTTCTGTGGGATGTAAGGACAGGGAAGAGGAGAGTAATCGAGTGGATTGTGATGCAGCATTCACATACGAAGATGTGGTGAGTGCCTTGGGTGGAATTATGGATCATGAGTTATTGTTATCAGAGGAAGTCTGGGGACAAGAAATGGAAAAGGATGCTGAATTGCAATTGATTATTATGACATTTATAACCAATGGATGGCCAAGTGAACCAATGATGAGAGTGGACAGTTTGACATTTTGGAAATTAAAGGAGGAGTTGTCTTTATGCAGTGATGCCATTGGTGTACATAAGTAAAGCAGCATGAATAGCAATTTTCTTCCAGAGTTTCTGTGGACGTTCCACACCCTGCAAAGGTGCTTTGCACACCTTCCTATGGTTGTCTGACAACAACAACACACATTATTGATCAACAAAGACTTCCAGCATTCTTCTCTGTTACTGACCACCGCTGGTCAGAGTGAAAACCCTTACTTGAGGCTGTGATATATTAATGCCCTTATGTGCAACGTCAATTAATCTATTTCTGGTCTTTGCAGGAGAAACAAACAAAGACAATATTAACAATACAGCTGTTTCAAATTACATTTAGAAGTAACCTGTGTTAAACTTTGCAACGGTCATCTCAAATGATGCTCGCGGGTCAGCCTTTCAAACGGAATTTATTAAATGCCTGCAGAACAAGCAAAGTTTTCTTTTCATTCCTCAATAGCAACAGCCTCAATTAATTCATTAAATTTTTTCATTCCATCCATCAAAGCTGCAAAACAAATCGAACGTATAATCAGTCATATGATCACATTAAAAGGAAGGAAAATTAGCTTGAAATCTACTGCCACCTGATAGAAACCTAACCATAAAATGTACATATCTGAAAGGTACAAATTAAATATGCCAATGACAAAGTTGCTTTGCGAATAACCTCTCATATGTTAGAAATAAATCAAGGGTTTGTGGTTAGTGTACAGAAAACAGTGATATCCCTCCTAAGGGATTTTCATCTATCAGCTGCCCATGCACAAGTTAAGGATTCTCTTTTAATTGTACTTCAATGTTTTCTGCACTTTTCAATATACATGAAGTGAGCATTGTTCTATTGTCCTCAACATCCATCCTTTGATTTACCCCTGCACCAAGTCCTACATAATTTGTTTTCTCTGTTCTTATATCTTGGTTATATGCAGGATAATCACAACTTAACAAACTGATGCTGAGGAGTTGTGATCACTATGTGTAGTGTACCTGCATTTCCATTACTTGTTGGGAATCGCCTCCTGTATGGTGAGGACTATGTACCAATGTATAAAGGAAAACGTGTAAACCTCTTGGCATACAGGAAACTAATACACCCCCTGCAGACAACCGGTCTTGATGCCTCCTAATGTTGGTGCATGATATGTATGACCTTAAACAAACTCGACTACCTTATTAATACATGAACACAGAAACAGAAGTGGGTAAGCCCATTTTATTGTTTCTTCCTCATTTCCCTTAACTTGAATGTGGCCCTGACTGCAGCAAGTGGAATACAATTGGTTGATAAATGCTTTACCTGGAGAACTGGTGCCAGAAAATGTCTCCATCTGTGACAGCCTTTCAGCAATGAAAGAAAGTTAGGGGTACAGATTCCACATATTTTTCTTTCTGGAACTTGCTGAACTTCATTCTGATAATTTGTTTTTAAATATAATCCATTATGCATTCTTACATGTAGACTTGTACTAACTGTTTGCTGTTTTCTATCAATATATTATTTGAGCCCGCTTTGTCCGGTAAAGTGACAACCCCCTACTTCAAAATTTCAACACAGCATATGATGGGAAACCACTCCGACAGCCTATATTTATGAAGAGTGATACCACCATGAGTGTATGTTCCTAAAACACAAACCAATCATTTACCACATTCCCTCATGGTGGACGTCCACTAACCAGCTCTGAATTCACTTTACTTTAGTTTTAATCTCCTCTCCCTATCATCATGTCGGCTTTCCTATAATATCTTACTTACACATGTGTCAGCGACTTCTTCACACTAAAGCATATATGAATGTCCACTTGGACCCCTAATACACAGAAAACAGTATCAAGCTCACAATCCTTCAGGTCAAATCCTCCTCTTCTATTCCTGCTCTCTTTTTCGTCTAAAATATGTTTGTGATATATTTTTTCTTTCTTTCGTTATTTAATTTTCTGTGCTTCTCTGTCTTCATATTTACAGTTTAACTGAACCCTACATTTTTTCTTTTAGATTTCAACACTTGAATACAGGTTGTCAACATAAGGAATTGGGCATTACAAGCCTACGAATTCACATAGATTCCAAGCCAGACCCAGGAGCTTCATTTGAGAGGACAGTTGCTACATGGTATTAGGACCAAGAATTAAAATGTGCAAAAACAAGACTACAAATGACTGTCACAATTGCACACTTTAATTTGGTTACTGAAGGGTTATGTTAGGAGATGTCAGTGGATGACAGTTTATGTTTTAGTTCTAATAATGATTGTATCACTTTTTTTCAGATGAAGAAATAAATCTATTACTTATTGTCGTTGATGTCAATCCCATCTGGTGGGGTCAGCAAGCTCTTGCACAGTCTGAGGCAAGTAAATCCTACAAACATTGTGAGGACATGTAACGTTTCTTTGACTGCCCACTGTAATTTTAGACTGCTAGTGCCTCAAAATTATAACATTGTAAAGTTATATACTGAAATATATATTTTTTACTATCTTCATGAACTTTTTATAAAGATAATTTGGGGGTGGGGGGAGGGGGGACATGGCAAACTGCCATCCAAGATGGCCGCTTGAAGCTGAGGCTCTGAACTCCAACTTGTGATTCCAGTGAAATATCTTGACCAAGCATGCTGTAATTCGAACAGACTGGAATCCAGTTGGATCGTTACACTTTGAAATAAAAACTTTGCAATGGGTTCTGATGAGAGGAAGAAACCATGCAGGGAAGATGAGGTAGATGGGGCGGCCTAGCTGACCTACACCTCGGGGGCCCAGTGACGACAAGGGCCAGTGGTGAACCTGAGATGGTGCCTGTGCCAGAGACCCACTGGTTGCCTCTGCCACCTGCCACGAGCAGCTGAAAAGACTCTCTGTGTATTACCCAATACCAGAAAGAGGCAGCGAGCCCTGAGCTCCTCTGGCAAAGAACATTGGAGTTTGAAGCATCGCGGACAGTAGCACATGATTTGCCACTGCCCCAATGGACTGTGTGAGTGGGGAGCGGGAGACAGAATAAACCTAGGCCCTCAGACATGGTTGCGTCAGATCAGGAGGTTATGGGAAACACAGTGGCGAGTACAACAAGACTGCCATTTGGTGAACAGTGAGCGGGGCCTCTGACAAACTATTCTATTGCATGTTATTATCCTCACTTCCCCACATAACAGAAGTTTGAAACGTACGATGATATTCAGCTATTTGGGGTGGTGGGAAGCCTTCGAATCTAGAGAGGATCATTGTGACAAAACAGATTATAAAGTGCTAAGATTGAACGTGGACAGAGGACACCTGGCGGGTCTGATCCTTCTGGACCTCTCGGTGGTATTTGAAAGAAAGGATCATTTTATCATTGTATTGTAATTGCATTTATATAGTGCTTACTACTTCTGACTAGAAGTCCAAGCGCTTTTTCGACGAGTAGCATGCTACTCCGGAACCCATAAAGGATTAGTGGTGAATTACTATAGTGAAATATGAAATTTGAGTGGAGGATATGTTAGTCAGTTATTTGGATTGAGAAGGATAGTGGAGGGATTCAAGAGGGAAAAAGGTTTGCACTTATAAAGCACTTGCTATTCCTGATGAGGTGTTGAAGTGCTTTTTTAGGCAAGTAGCACACTACTCCGGAACCCATAAAGAATTAGTGATGAAGTAGTATAGTGAAATCTCAAATTAATTTGAGTGGTGGAGATGTTAGTCTGTTATTTGGATTGAAAATGATTGTGGAGGGATAGAAGAGGGAAGGATTTAGAACCTTTTTTCTTTGTTTTGGAACTCACAGCAGTAGGAGGAGGCTTGGGATCAGTAAAAGGGAGGTGGAGAGGGAAGAGTCCGAGGGAAGGGATTAGAAAGGCTTGTTTTGGGAGATCAGAGTAGTAAAAGAGGTAGGAGATGATTCAAGGAGGGGTTGAGTAAGGAAGAGTCTAGAACGGGTTATTTTGGGGATCATTGTGGTATGGGGTTTGGGATGAATGAGAGAGTGAAGGTAGAGGATATATTGCTCAAGGTATAGGGTGAGAAATAGGGTAGTGCATTGGAAAATGTAGTGGAAAGAGATTTGAGATGAGTCAGGGAGTTGAGGAAGAGGATATATTGAGAGCGGTATAGGGTGAGAAATAGGGTAGTGCATTCAATATGCTGAATTAAAAGTAATAAATATATAGAACCATAAGTACATGGGAGGTATATAGATGCATAAAGGAAGGTAGTATATGTAGATTAAAGATTCAATAAATAAACTCCAGCTTTCAAGTGTTGTACTTTAATTTTTTTTGTGTGCAATTCTATAGTGAAGCAATTGTAGATAAATAGTTACGATAAAAGATTTTCTTCTTTATGCAGTCACTTATATACATGTTTAAAACAGAATAATTTAACTATCAGTAAAATATACATTTGTTGAGCAGAACTAGTTAAAATATATATATTAAAAAAAAATAATTATTCTGCATGTTTATACAAAGCAATACACATATATAGGTACATATCTATAGCACAAATAAATGCTTATATACAGAGGGATATGCTGTATATTTCTGTTTGTGTATGGTGGTTATATGGGGAAGAGCCAATTCTTGAGTATTTTTCCGAAGATAAGGTGGTTGGTTATCCGTGGATCTTATGTTGGAGGGGATAAAGAGTTCCATAGTTTGGATGCTTGAACAGAGAAGGATGTGCCACCCATGGTTTTTTTCTTGTACATTAGGATTGTGAGGCAAGGTGCCACTCTAGAGCGGAGGTTCCTTTGTTGAAGGTGTTTGGTGATTTTATTCCTGACGAAGAGTGGTCCTATTTGGCTTGTGGCTTTATATGTAAGAGTAGTCAGGTAGCCGAGTTCTGAATCCGTTGTAGTCTTTTCATGGTTGTTAAAGGTGATCCGTGGTAGAGGCTATTGGTGTAATCGAGTTTAGACAGAACAAGGGAGATGGTAGCCTGGACCTTGTGTTGAAATCCAAAATGGGGGGGGGGGAGACTCTTCACAGAGTTTTTATAATAACAAAGCTTGATCTTGCTAGTTTGTCCACTTGGGCATTTATTGATAGCTTGGAGTCCAATGGTCATTCCGAGGTTTCCTACTTCCTTCGATACATTAGGCGGTGTTCCCAGATCACCAGGCCATGTGGTGAGCGGGTCATAATGTTTCCAATCGCCACATTTGAGTATTTCCGTTTTGGAAGCATTCAATTTGAGATGGCTCCATATCATCCATTGATCCATGGTTCTGAAACAACTGAAAATTGCCAAGTTTCCAATGTCTTTGGGGCATTCCAGTTGAAGGAGTATTTGTGTGTCATCTGCATAGTTATAGCACATGAGGTGAAATTGATTGATCAGTGCCGGTAATGACTTCATGTAGATGTTGAAAAGCATGGGCGAGATGATAGAGCCTTGAGGGACCCATGCTTTTTTGAAGTACATATTGGAAGAGAAAGGAGGGGGGGTACGGATTAAATTAGTTCTGTTGCGTAGGTACGATGTGATCCAGTCTAGAGCAGTCCCCTCTATTCTGGCTTCGTAGAGTCTTTGTATCAGAGTGTCATTGTCCCCATGTCAAAGGCAGCCGAGAGGTCTAAGAGAAGTTGCTCAGCAACCCTGTTGTGGTCAACTGTGTTTTTCAGGTTCTCCCAGATAGCAAAGAGGGCAGATTCTGTGCGACTTCCTCGAAGGAATCCCGTTTGAAAGTGTCTGAAAGTATGGCATTATATTCAATTAATTGTGACATCTGGGCGAATGCCCAGGAAAGGTCCATTTGTAATTGGTCTATAGTTGTCAGGGTTCAGCAGGTCCAAGTTTGTGTTCTTCAGTAATGGACTTTTTTTAATGACTTTTTGAGTTCTTCTGGAAAAATTCCTGTAGTTAAGGAATTGTTGATGATTCTTCTTACTGGAGTGGCAGCAGAGATTGTTAGAAGAATTGTCTTAAAGGTTTGCTGTGAACACAGGTCTGAAGGACTGCCGGCAGGCCAGCCTGCTTAGACCAGGTCCACAAAGTAATTGTGTGAAATATGTTGGAAGGAGCGAGAGTCTGGGTTAGAGTATACTTGGATTGTTGTTTTGGAAAAGGGTCAGTGCTAGTGGTTTGTCTTTGTTTTAAGTATGAGTCCAACATGTCTGCTTTGGCCGTGCAATGATTTGCCAGTTTGTCTGTAAAATCTTGAGTAATGGGATGAGCTCCTTCTAGGCAATATGGTTTACGAAATTCATTGAGATTTTGATAGAATTCTTTATTTGCACATTTAGCATTTTGAATTCTGTCCAAATAGTATCTTTTCTTAGCTTTTTTGATAGCTGACTTGTATTATCTGTTAATTTTTTGTAGGCAAACTTGTGTTTGTTTTGAGCCAGGCACGTTGCAGCTTTCTAATTTGATGTTTTATTTCTTTTATGAAGTTCATACATTCTTAATCCTTCATAAACCAATGAATTTAGTAATAGGCTTTTTTTTCTTTCATATGGCAATTTGTCCTCTAAATCAATAGGCGCTATGTAGTTTAAAAAAATACTCCCTCCATTGTAGCAAGGGTATAGGAGGTTCACCTGGACTGCACAAAATTCTATGTCAGGACCGGAGGCTCCAATTATGCTTCTCATTTTCTTTACTGAAAATTCTCAGCAGCCAATCAGAGAAGTAAAACAAAAAATACACACTACAATACCCATAAACCCTAGTGGGTATCACATGACAACCATAGATTAGACCCCTATATAAGGAGCATAAGAGAATACTACATCCTCTTTCTTTGCTGCTCCGCAGCCAGGGAAGTGCATTACTTTCTTTCTGATTACCTTGCCATTCATTGCGCTTTGTTTTCCGTTTGTGCTACTGAGTTTTGCATTTACTTGCCTGTTTCTCTGTTTTATGCTTTGAGCAGCGCTGTTCGCGCTCTGCTGCTTGCTTCTGCTGTGTGCCGGCGCTATTCGCGTGTTTGCATGCTCTTTTCCTGTCGCGATGCCGTCCCTATTGGCAGGGGGTGCTTGATTTAGTTTGCGGTTCTATTCCGCTGCCGCTTCTTTCCTTTGTGCCCCTAGCGCTGTTTGTGCGCTTGTGTGTGTATTCAGCATTTGTTTCTTTATCCTTCAGGATCTAGTTGGGAGCGCTCTTCGCCTACCTCAACGGGCGCTGAGTGCCCGTTTCTTGTATCAGTGGAGCGGGAGAAGAGGGTGAGGACGCGCGTCGTTCCGACGCGTAGTCCTCTTTCTGGCATCTCTACCTGGCTGTTCCGTGCCTGCGCGGCGGCCATTTTATTTTTTTCCCCTATTCCGTTTTCTGGATTTAATGAGCGCAGGGGCAGCGCTGACGTTTGCTCTTTACCCACCAGTGTATGCCTCCCTCACATGACGCTCAGGTTTACAATTTAAGGACTTGGGCTGTATACTACTGCATAGGCTTTGCCTGGAGTGGTGTTATTAGGCAAGCCCTCCCTCCACATTAAAATTTACCTGCACACAGTGGGTCTTGCGTCCTTGTGTTGCTGTGGCTTGCCTGGGGTTTTGCCACTCCCCCTTATTATATCACTGTCAATACTTTATCATTCACTTATAAGTGACATTATGTCTGGATATTATGATGATGAGGAATACTTTGAGGAGGACCCCTCTGGGTCTTTGGAGCATGAGCTGGTTGAGGCTCTTGATGTGGGAGTCCAGCACTCCGTAAATAAGGCCATGGTCAGGGCTATTGAACCCTTAAAACGGCATTTGTGTAATTATGCCCGGCAACAGGGCTGGCTTTCTGGGTCTTCATCCCGTTCTCTATCTGGCGGGAAAGGTTCCAAAAAATTAATTTTTCAGATTTTGCAAAATTAGCCAAGACATTTGCTGCGGACCATTCTTATGACTCTTCGACCAGGGATATTTCTCCTAGCTCGCCTCAAAGGGATGATGGTAATACCTCCTCTGGTACGGCGTCTGAGCCGGAGGCTTCCCCTCCCCCAGCTAAGAAACAACGCAAGGAACATTTTGTTGATGCTCCTTCCCATCCCAATTTACTTAATTTTGAACCCACTGCCATTGTCCACAATAACTCCTCCTCCTGGCTTCCCTCTACCGAGGTTGCAGAGTATGTGCAATCGAATCTGCGTCAAGCCTTTGATAAGGATGTCAGAGCGCAGTTGCGCTCAGAATGTCCCAGACCAGATTTGGCAGACAAAGTGGCGGACACCCCTGAGGTGGATCCATCCATGGTTACTTATTTAAAGAAATACACGAAGGATACTAAACAAGCATTGGCATAGCCAATAGGTCTCGCCTTTGGGACCTTATAAGTGTTTAGCCATGCAACAGTTGCATAACTAAATACTTATAAGGTCCCAAAAGCGAGACCTATTGGCTAAGCGAAAGTGAAAGTAATCGCGGTAAAGCGCGCCCGCGCACATGCACTGTAGCTCTAGGCTGGGCTGGTAGCACATTTTGGAGCCCTCTCAATAAGTCTCGCCAGACCAGCGCATGCGCTGGGTCAGGCGAGACCTAAAAAGGAATAGATCATGCATGGAGGTCCTGTCAGGATAAGCTCCTGGATTTAACTGGTCCCCTTACAAAAATTTGGGACTTTGGTTTCAAATCTAAAGCCTCTGGGCAAATCATTGATCCTGATGATCTGATCGGATGGGCTCAGCGTGCCATCTGTCTATTGGGCAATGCTAATTGTGCCATGTCCTGCGAGTGTCGCCGCTCTATTCTTTTAAAACTTGACCCTAAGTTGGCGGAGTCATCTACCTCGGAGTCAGGCCCCTTAGCACAAGGTCTTCTCTTTGGGCAGCCTTTTCTGAAGGAGCTGGCAAAATTTGTCACTACTTTCAGTGGCCTTGACAAGGCGCAAGGTTCCCTGAAACGGGTTTTCTGCCTGGTTTTTGGCCGGGCCAGACGACATCGGGGGCGGTCGTTCGGTTCAGGGTTACAATATAGAGTTTTTTTCATTCCCCCTCTCAAACTCTCCCTCCTCGTCCAATGCTTTTTTCCCTTCAAGATCAACTGTTCATTTCCAGCGAGATCGAGTCTCTACTTCAGAAAGGAGCCATAGTGCAGACGTCTCGTCACCCTCAGGGTTTTGTCAGCAACGTCTTCCTAGTTCAGAAGAAGGGGGGTGGAACCAGGCTTGTTTTTAAATCTCAAGGAGTTCAATGGATGGGTTGTATATCGTCACTTCAAGATGGATGGGATCCATCTGCTTGGCGATCTTCTTCAGGAAGGGGACTGGATGGTCCACCTCGATCTGAAAGATGCCTATCTGTCGGTGCCCATTTACAAACCACATTGGCGTTTTCTGCAGTTCCAATGGCAGGGTCTATGGTACGAGTACACAGTCCTTCCTTTCGGCCTCTCGTCAGCACCTTGGTGCTTCACGAAACTTCTGAGGCCTGTAGTCGAAGTTCTTCGAGCCCGGGGCGTTCGGCTCATTGTTTATCTTGACGACATCCTCATCATGGGCCAGTGTCCTCGCCTAGTAATGCAGCATCTTGCCTGGACCATAGATCTGTTGCAGAATCTGGGTTTTTTGGTCAACCCTCAGAAATCTGTGTTGATTCCATCTGTGTTGATTCCATCTCAGTCTATCGAGTTCCTGGGTTTCCTAGTCAACTCCATCACTTGTCAACTCCTCTTGCCCAATCAGAAGATCAGATCGATCAAGAGAGAGTTGAGGTTGAGGTTGATTTTGAACAAGCAGACTGTGTCCTTGAGGTCTGTAGCCCGGGTCGTCGGGTTGTTAGCTTCTTCTATCCAAGCGATCTTCCCGGGTCCACTTCATTACCGAGCACTTCAACGGCTCAAGATGCGTCATCTACGGAAAGGCCTCAAATATTCCGATCAGATTCCTCTCTCAGAGGAGGCGAATGTGGGAGATGTTGTGGTGGCTAGACCATATGGAATCGTGGAACGGTCGAGCCCTATTCGGCACCACCCCGGAGGTGGTGATCGAGTCCGATGCCAGTCGATGGGGTTGGGGAGCACGGTGCGGTCAAGTGTCCACTGGCGGCCGTTGGTCTCCGGAGGAATTGAATCTCTACATCAATTGCCTGGAACTTCTGGCGGGCTCCTTTGCAATTCGGTGCCTCTCGCCCAGTCAGACAAATTGTTGCATCCTTCTCCGCATGGACAACGTGTCAGATTTTGTTATGTCAACAAGTTGGGCGGGACCTGGTCCCATCTTCTAGCGGAGATTGCCAAAGACTTTTGGCACTTTTGCCTTCAGAACAAACTGTTTGTAGTGGCGGAGTACCTTCCAGGGTGCAGCAACCAAGTTGCCGATTGGAATTCCCGACATCTCCGGGATTTCAGCGATTGGAGGCTTCACCCTCGAGTGTTCCGATTGTTGAACACGATGTGGGGCCCTTGTCAGATCGATCTGTTTGCCTCCAGACTCAACAAACAGATTCCAGAGTTCTTCCGCTGGCGTCCGAATCCGGAGGCTCTAGCCACGGGTGCTTTTCTGCAAGTGTGGCCTCCAGCGCTTTGTTATGCATTCCCTCAGTTTGTAATGATTCCAAGGGTCCTGGCCCGAACCAAATGTTATCGCTCGGAACTGGTTCTGATCACTCCTCTGTGGAGGGCTCAAGCGTGGTTCCCAGTACTTCTGGAAATGTTATGTGCGGTTCCAGTTCTTCTTCCCCGGCGGTGGAATCTGTTGTTAGACCCTCTCCAATCTCCACATCCGTTGATAACCTCAGGGCAGCTCCTACTGTTCGCTTGGCGAATTTCGGGGATCGTTGGAAAGTCCCAGGCCTTTCGAGAGACGCTACCAGATTTATCAGTGAGGCTTGGTCGCCCAACACACACAAACGTTATGCTACAGCATGGAAACGATGGTGTGATTGGTGCTCTCAACGGGAAGTGGATCCCGCTGCAGCGGATGTCTCCTTGGTAGTGAACTTTCTTGCGTCCTTAGCCGCTTCAGGCCTTGCTTATTGCACTGTCAATAATTTCCGGTCGGCCATCTCGGCAGGTCACGTGGCCATTGAGGGCAAGCCACTTGGTGACCATCCATTAGTACGTAAATTACTCAGAGGTATCCGGTTGGTAAAACCACCATGTTCTAAATATTCGGAGCTTTGGGATGTCTCCATTGTCTTACGTTTCTTGGACTCCTGGCCTGTAAATCAGTGTTTGTCTCGTAAACCGCTTTCTGCCAAGCTAGCTATGCTACTTTGTCTAGTATCCTGCAAACGCGTTTCTGATATTCGCACCCTAGCGGGTCTCAGATTCTCGGAGGGTGTTACTTTTTTGGTCACCAGAGGCACTAAATGTAACACCACTTCTGTCACTTATCCTGCGTTTCCTGACAATCCAAAATTGTGTGTGGTACAATGTATCCGGGATTATGAGGTGAGTACTGCAGGTTTTCGTCATGATATGGCGGGTCAATTGCTGATTGGTCTGCAGAAACCTTTTCTTCCAGTGACCCCAGCTACACTGGCACGGTGGGTGCGTTGGCTCATGAGCGAAGCTGGTATTGATGTCTCCAAATTTGGTGCTCATTCTGCTCGTGGTGCTATGGCATCCAAGACCTTTTCTGTGGGAGTCAGTTTGTTGGACATTATGAATGCAGCTGATTTGTCCTCTGACTCTACATTTAAAACTTTTTATTATAAACCTATTGTAAATGTTGCATCTGTTGTGGTGGCGCAGCTTTGAACAAGCATAATCGGAGCCTCCGGTCCTGACATAGAATTCATAATTTGCGAACATTTGTGACAAGAATTTTCAATTCTATTAAGGACACGGAGGTGAGGATTATCCCACCCATAATCAGTACTGTACTGTCTGATTTGAATTGTTTTATACAGCAATGTATATTTATGCTGTTTTTTACCCTTCCCTACTGCTATATCTCTTCCTGGGAGTGTGGTATTACGGCTTTATGTTCTATTTTAGGTTCTGATCTCAAATAAAGTTTGCTGCCTTTCACCTTTTGAGGAGGGTATTCGTCGTCTCCCAGGGAATGCTGTTTCGTTGAAGCTGACTTCACGTTTTCGTTGCTGCCCGTTGGCCTGTGGATTTCCTTATGAAGAATGGATTCTTCTTTCACGTTGTTCCCAGATATCAGACTGTTTTTATTTTGGACTTACTGTTATTTCACACCAAAAAAAGAGGATGTAGTATTCTCTTATGCTTCTTATATAGGGGTCTACTCTATGGTTGTCATGTGATACCCACTAGGGTTTATGGGTATGGTAGTGTGTATTTTTTGTTTTACTTTTCTTATTGGCTGCTGAGAATTTTCAGTAAAGAAAATGAGAAGCATAATCCTCGCCTCCGTGTCCTTAATAGAATTGAAAATTCTTGTCACGAATGTTCGCAAATTTTGAATTCTTTAGGAGGGTTTACCATAATATTAGCCATGTTGGAAGTGGAGTGTGGCTTTGACTTACCTTAGCATTTCTCTTATGGTACGGATAAAACAGCACTCCGTCTGGAACATACACTCCACTAGTACAGAATTAATACTTAATACTAACTTACTCAACTCCTTACAATTATGCAGTTTAGCATGACATATGATATAGGACAAAACTACTTATCACTAGTGACGTATACGTGAATATTGTTACACTTTATTCACATTAAAAGTATTAACATTAAAAATTGTTAGCTATAAGATGTGTGAATCCGGCCCGTCCTGAATAATTATTTAAAAAAAAGAAAAAAGTGTCTAGGGTGGACACTATGACCCCCAGGTAGAAGAACAAAAAACAATGTATAATAAATGAGTGTCAGGAGCACTTCATTTATTATTCACTGCTCCTTGACAGAGCACATCAGAATTCCCTGCGAGGACTGTTTACACTTTTCTTATCAGCTTCGTAATGTCCCTAGATGTGGCAGTGGCACCACCAAGCGTTTTTTACCTTTTTTTTTTTTTAATGGGAGTATGCAGCAGCTCCTCCAGCAACATAAAAAAAACATTAGGGCTCCTGGATCATTAAATCCATGACTCCAGGAGGGCTTAACATTTTTCAACAACACTTCTAGTTGGAGCTCTATGCTCTTTAGCTGGACTGCAAGGCCCTCTTGTGGTTGTTTTGCATTTTGCTGGATGAAAAATATTAAAAGAAAGACTGACATGGTCTTATTTTTCTGCCCACAAAATGCAATCATAAAATCAATGATTAAAAAAAAAGAAATACTCGGACATCTTGATTTTAATTTTTTAATGACCTCTTTACTATACATTTTTACAATAATCGCCATTACTAAACATTGCATTGAATGAATTATTGGAAAATAGATTTGATTGAAAATATTGGAGATTTTTGGACAAAGATGATAGATCTGCTTCAAATATATTGATACGCTCCCCTCCCCCTTGATAAAGCTAGCTAATAGGCATACTTTTTATATTTTGGTGTTGTGACCCTTTGGAAAAAATCAGTCAGTCGTCTTGAATGCGACCATGACCTTTGAGACCAACTGCGCGATGTACATGCGAGAAGTCTTGTGCTGTGGAAGATAGGTCCTGGCCACAGGCCAGGCCTTGCACTCAACCCCATGCTGCGCATGGCCAATGGGCGCCTGCAGCCAGTTGGTCGCAGGGCCTGGCCACAGAGATCCCCTGCCTGCTACTAGGCATGGTGTTGGGGAGGGTGTCCTCCAATAAAAAATAAATTATGGTATCCCACCTTTCGTTACAAAACCTGACCCCCCAACCCCCCCCTTCACCGGGTGGGTCAGGACCCGAGGGGATGGTGCATTTGTATTATTTTGGGAGAGGGGCACATGCTCCCAAGCCAAGCCTCTGAGTTTTGATTTTTGTTTTTTTTTATAAAAAGCTCGATTGTAGCATCCCAGAGATCCCATTTCCGGGACACCGTGGTTCCCTACCCATAAGAGTACGGGCATACCCTTCCAGCACTCTCCTGAGCACAGGGAACAAAACTTTTCTTCCGGGGCAATGGAATGGTGCTGGCTCGAGCCAGCACCGAGTATGGTGCTGGCCAGGTCGCTGGCTGGGGGCTCTCCCTTCCCCTAATGGCCCCCCAACACGTAAGACTTTGTGGGTACCCCAGGTGGGCAGCAGTGCTCCGACCAAAAACTGTAGTCGCTGAATCCCACCAGCGGAGCTTGCTAGGGCCACTGCAGCCCACCCAAAAAATGGAGCTGTGAGTACACTGGATGGGCACTGGAGCAACCACTATAAAAAAAAAACATGCAACCACCCTCGATGAGTGCTGGCTGAGGTCGCAGGACCCTGGGGCTTTGCCCGCAGCCCCAAAGAATAATGAATGATTTGGGTGTCCCGGTTTGGTCCTCTCATGTGGTCTTGAATGCGTGCCCCAGTATAGTGGTATAGTGGCTGATGAGACCTTTCTGCCTCCCTCTTGTATGAGTGGCAAAAGCGGTTTATTAATGGAATTGGTTGTGCTTGTCCCACAGATGGAGTGTGAACATTCTGCGGCCTCACAGGGTGAGGTCCCCTTTATTGTGGGTCCAAGGTCTTAGATGCAAAAGCTTCATCCACTGTGCCCTGTAGTTAAATGTCTCAATCCCCTTCTGCTGCAGCTGGTCAAATGTCTGACCTCCTTGGTTTAAGAGATACCACAAAAGGCCCCACATCTTCTCTGTGTTGGTAGATCTCCTTCTGGTTTGTCATCACCTCCAGAAGCCAGCCACCACCCCCGATGTGTTCACCTCCACTACACCATCTGGCCCAGGTCTATATTGCCAAATTCCATTGCCTTCCTCCCTAACTATCCAGCGTTGCCCTGTTAGTGTTTGTGGGATGCAGAATCACAGAGGTCAGGAGGTGCTCCAAAGACCGCACCGGGAGGAGAGGGTAGTTTTCAGGTTCCAGGTGTTGTCACCTGCTCCTCAAGGGCTTTCACACAGCAGCGAAAGAGTCAAAATGGGCAGCAAACAGACCTGGCATACAGGTTGGCAATTGCTAGCCACCCAATGTACTGAAAATCGGGGCAAGCTTGGCCCACCCCCGCCTGCTCCACGCTGTTTCCTCACTGGAGCCCGGCGGGCCTCGCTGCTGTCGCCATCTTGGCTCAGCCTGGAGTGGTCCCCAGCCGTAGTTGATCAGCTCCCACCAGGCCATTCACACTGCAGTGCGCGCGATTTCCCTGTTGCTTCAAGCCTCGTGCAGGTCGGGATCCATTCACTGTCAATGTTGAGTGAATACTGCAGGATGGTGCAGGATATTCAGGCGTGGGGCCAGGAGCACTGCAGCTAAGCTACCGCCATCTTGCCCCGCCACTTTCCAACAAAAAATGCCCCCAATACCTTCAGAGATATTTACCACATGCCCTGTCTTGGTTGCTGCCTAATTAATTTCTGCAAATCTCACCCAAATACCAATCTGTAGAACTTTGAGATACTAGTCACTGGAAGAAGCTTGCAGCACACAATCAGTTTTGTCACAGTGTAATCTTCATCTAGAGAACAACTCTCATGTCGTGATCTGACACCCTAGAAAAAGAAGTTTACAAGAATAATGTGCTCAAAGTTCTGACGCAGTCCAAATATGCTAATGTGTTGTTAGTCAGAAAAAACTGCAACATGTAGCAAGATTCTTAAAGGAAGCACTGAGCCAGCATAATAAAAATGAACACATAAGGACATATATGACCACCACAGAATATATTTCTATAGGCTTAAGCGCTGTTCATGTTAGTAAAACCCATAAAAAATTCTGTAATCAAGTAGTCCCTACTGCACCATTGGATCCTTGCACTACATTACAGTAGTAAATTTCCAATCTTAATAAACCTGAAAAGTGACTTTCAAATCCAGTCAGTGTAGTCGTTGATGCTTTCTGGATTTTTGTGTCCTTTTATTGGGGGTGTTATTTCAAATACTTCCCCAGGAGGGGACTATGTAAATAGCCAAAATATAGCAAAATACTGGTTTTTGGGGGTAAAAATAGGAAAAGTGCGTCACAAAAAAGCTCTTGTTTTTCCCCCTCAAAATGACATCACCTGCATTTTTGCTGTGCTAAAACCAACATTTTCCTGCCTACCAGGAACATGCAGAACTGAATCAAAAAACTCATTTATTTTACCAGAGTTTTGGCATTTTTCAAAGAGGTAGCCCATTTTTCCTTCTTTTGTGCTTTCATCCTACTTCCAGTTTGTGATAAAAACCAGGGCGAACCCATATGTGATCCTGGAAATCTATCCATTTCTGAAAAGTAGGCAACATTCTAAATTCAGCAAGGGGTCATTTATGTAGATACCTCAAGGCTTTCTTAAACAAACTAAAATGTTGAAATAAAAAAAAAAATCGAAAATGAGTACAAAAAAAGCCATTTGTGACAGCATTTTCACTTGGGACTTCTTGTCATGATGGCCAATATACAAAAGCAATATACCATTACGTCCACTCGACCCTTCTGGTTGTGAGGATATGTAAGGTTTGTAGGTTCTCCAAGAACCTGCGGTACCCATAGCCAACAACTTAACTACACCTTACAATGGTTTTTCATTATGTACTGAGTATAGAGCAATTCATATGGTAAAATTTAAAAAGAGTAAAAAATGGGTATCATAGAAACCAATGTATTTCTGAAATAGACACGAGATACAAAGTTTATGAGCAGTGGTTATTTGTACATCTCCGAATTTGTGGGTGCCCAAGCTACCATGTGATTTAGAGGGCATTTATCTAAATGTCTACTTTCTTACAAACTGCCTTACATTTGGAAGGCACAAATGCAGAGAAATACAATTAGTAATAACAACATTTCTACCATTCTGTACTCTCACATGTCTCCTGATAAAAATGGCATGTCATTTGTGTGGGCAGGCCTAGTTTTGATGACAGGAAAGGGCCCTTAACAGAACATGGACACATTAAATCTTTTTCCACTAAAAACTAGCCCATTTCCCCCCAATGTGCGTACCTGTGAATTTTGGGCCCTAACTCAGCAGGCATCTAGGGAAACCTAGCAAACCGTTACAATATTGAAAACTAGACACATAGGAGAATCTAGGGTGGGTGACGTGTGGCTCCCATCAGGTTTTATTACCCAGAAACCTTTGCAAGCCTCAAACTGTCACTATAAAAACACACATTTTACTCACATTTCTGTGAGGAAAACTTCTAGAATCTGTGGGGAGCCACACATTTCTCCTACCACCCAGCATTTGCCAAGTGTTAAGATAAAAATGATACCTCACTTGTGTGGGTACGGCTAGTGCCTGCAACAGGAAGGCCTCAAAACACGATGTGGAGACATGAACAATTGCAGTCACAACAAGCATTTACAATGCAATGGTCTCGGCAATATTATAGGTAGAGCTATTGGTATTGCTCATTATTGTTTTATCATTTTTGTATCCCTAAATAAATGGCATTGTCATTAGCTTTTTTTTGCATATGTGATACCTATTGCATTAGCAGAGAGAGAGTGAGGTAGTGAGATAGAGAGAGAGAGAGGTATTGAAATAGAGAGTGAGGTAGTGAGAGAGAGTGAGGTAGATAGAGAGTGAGGTAGTGAGATAGAGAGTGAGGTAGATAGAGAGTGAGGGACAGGCAAAGCGGTCCATGCAGGAACGAAGAAGCATCTGTGGAGCCAGGACAGGGAAAAAGTGGTATATGTGAAGACAGGGTAGGGAAAGGGGCATCTGTGGAGCCAGGGTAGGGAAAGGGGCATTTGTGGGGGTAGGAAAAGGGGCATTTGTGGAGCTAGGGTAGGGAAAGGGGCATTTGTGGAGCTAAGGGGCATCTGTGGAGTCAGGGTATGGAAAGGGGCATCAGTGGAACCAGGAACGGGGGCTCTGGGGGGCCAGGGTAGGGAAAGGGGCATCTGTAGAGCCAGGGTAGGGAAAGGGGGATTTGTGGAGCTAAGGGGCATCTGTGGAGGCAGGGTATGGAAAGGGGCATCTGTTAACCAGGAAAGGGCCCTCTGTGGAGTCAGGGTAGGGAAAGGGGCATCTGTGGAGCCAGGATAGGGTATTTGTGGAGCCAGGGTAGGGAAAGGGGCCTCTGTGCAGTCAGTTCTCTGTTGGACCGGTCAGAGGAATGCATTCTGGGAAATGTAGTCTTGGGTTGCTTCCACTAAAACAAGTGGCGCAGCAGGCACATTATTAAGGATGCTTGATACCAGAAAAGCACTGTCTGAAAACAAGGTCTACAGTGCCAAAATGCAGCGAGCATTGTGCACCACCCTTAACCTTTTTTTTATTTTCGAAATGACAACAGCAGTTGTTGCAAATTATATCTAAAGGTTTTCCACAGAGCTGCTAGGGTGACTAGAGTTATTTATGTGCAAGGAACGCTTGTGTGGTGCTGGTTAAACACTTTAGATTTTCGCGGATGGTAAATAAATTTTAAAAATAAAGAAAAAAATACAACCGGTTGCAGTCTCCCCTCATTTTTTAAGTCAGGAGTGCCCAGTGTTGGTTCAGGCTGAAGACATATTTAAACGAGATGCAGTGGTAAATAATACAAACTAAACACGACTCATTTATTTAATTTTGTATCTACCTGAACATGGGCCATAGATTTAGCTCTCTTGGACATGCGTTGGGCCTGTAATGGGTGTTCTGTGGCTGAACGCCCCTGCTGCCTCCGGATCTGTGGAGGACGGGATGTATCGGGTTACCTGCTGGACTAGCCTGTGCGTGCGTTGCCACCCAGCCTGACTGCATCAACGAAGCCAAGATTTGGATGTTGGCGGCCGGGCTAAAGACTGCAGCTAGCAATAGCGATGCTATGAGAAGCAGGGGAGTGGGGGGTCCAGCAGCCCTGGCGATCCCAAGCCAAATGCAGGGAAACGTCGATGGCACCAGCCCTGCAATGTATTTCAGAAGTGCGTTGTGACTGTTTATTTCTATCGGGTTTCATGCATTCCCGACAGTGCCGCCTAGACGGTAGGCATAGCGTGCACCAGACCCCAGGGAGGTTGTATCCAAGTAGCCTGATGCTCACCACTATACAATGAAGGGAACCTGGTCGGCAGTCCGACGGTCAATGTCAGAGCTTATCCGGAGTTTGAAAGTGTGTCACATACATAACGTTGTAAGCTTTATTAGTAAACCCAGGGTCGCGTGTGGCACAGCAGGCAGGGAGTATTCAACAAGTGAATTTAAACCTACATTTTCACAATCCCCAGGACCGAAAGCCATGCGTTGTCCAGGTGCAGCGTCCCTAGAGATGTTCAGGCGGGGTAAATCGCGGCATCACTGTAAAGCGGACTATCGCTGGAAAGGTGGTCCGATGTAATAAAACTGCATGGGGATCACTGACCTCGTGTAGCACACCAGCAATTGAGATTTTGTCGGCGGCGGCGTGCGAATGGCATCGGATTGCAGACAGAAGCCTCTGATCTGCGCATGCATATGATCGGGGGTGGGGGGGGGAACGGAAAAAGAATGTCAGAGCTTATCCTGAGTTTGAAAGTGTGTCACATACATAACGTTGTAAGCTTCATTAGTAAACCCAGGGTCGCGTGTGGCACAGCAGGCAGGGAGTATTCAACAAGTGAATTTAAACCTACATTTTCACAACCCCCAGGACCGAGAGCCATGCGTTGTCCAGGTGCAGCGTCCCTAGAGATGTTCAGGCGGGGTAAATCGTGGCATCACTGTAAAGCGGACTATCGCTGGAAAGGTGGTCCGATGTAATAAAACTGCATGGGGATCACTGACCTCGTGTAGCACACCAGCAATTGAGATTTTGTCGGCGGCGGTGTGCGAATGGCATCGGATTGCGGACAGCAGCCTCTGATCTGCGCAGATGGCTTACCTTACTCGTGCACAACAGCAAGAAGATCCTCACGGCCAGACGAAACGATACCTGAAAAATGGCGGATGGAAGCTCCAAAACTTTTTCGGATTCGGGGGCGTGTTCCTGCTGTTCTAAAGAGGGCGTGGCTAAAAAGTGGAAAGAACAGCAAAAATCACGCCCCCGAATCTGAAAAAGACGGAGCCTATTTGGAGGGACGGCTCTCTCCTCCAATGGCTGGCCTCCGTTTAGGAAGCCAGCCAATGGAGGAGAAGCTAAAAGAGAGGCGGGCTAAATAGCCACTCTAGAAATCATTAAATCTCCCGACTTCCGGTTCTGCCTTCGGCAGACCGGTAGTCCTCGACCTAAAAAAGATCGGATATGGCAATGTGGGTAGTGGCTGGCTTCCTGGGGGCGCTGTGTTTGAAAGTTTATTATGCTTTTGAAGAACCTGCTGCAGCGTTTCTTTCCCCGGCAATTACCAGGCCTCACATAAATGTCAAGATAACTCGTGTGATTAATTATCTTCCTGGAGAGAGATCAGCATTTTGGATAGTTGAGGTGTTGACTTAGGTGAAGTTAGTGCAGAGGGTTAATATGCCTGCTGCAAAGAACGTGTACCAAGTAGATTACAGAGTGTGTATGATTTAAACAGATCAGCAGGTTACTGCTTTCAAAAGAGACCTCCTTTTGTTACTTGTTATAACTTAAAGTCCTAACATAGAATAGTGAGCTATTAACTTTCATCCTAGAACTGCATACACACTGCAAAGTATACATTATTAGAACATTGATTAATGTTGTAAAAAGGGTTAATTTGGCTAGAAATCGATTCTTATTAAAGAAAACTCCCAACTACGCTGTTTCTTTTTTCGACTCTGAGTTTGTGCTTCTCCACACCAAGCACTCTTAAACTATACTGCCTACCAGTATGGATGACATGTGACTCCTACACTTTTAGTCCTTTCGCTTATGTAACATTTCCTATACACTGATTTACACACGTATGATTGATTGTTTCTGTGTAATGTGTGTGTGATGCAAAGTGCTCAAACACCCTACACTGGTATGAATGGCGCTATATAACTAATTCAATGCATCTGAGAGAGTGTGGTTATGGAGACTTGGTCACTGTTAAAGGGTGCTAGTGAGAGAATCCGTGGTGGAGGTGGTCATTTGGGGGGGCGCCAACAAACATTGTCGCAGAGGGCGCCACCAGCACTAAAGCCGGCCCTGGCGACTGTCATTGATCCTGGCTTGATTTGGGCCTGGGAGAGGAGAGTATTTGCCTATTGCCGGGGCGAGAGCGCTCCCCCTTAAAAATAGTCCCATGGGGGGGGGGGGGGGGGGGTCTAGTGGGTGTATCTCAGCTTGGGGATCGCCCACCTCCAGGATTCCCCAAGCACCGATCCACTAGGGAAAGGTACCACTGAAAAGGTGAGAGGAGAGAGTCTTCCCTTTCCAATGCTACCTCTCCCGTTTGCTCGGTTTTTGGGGGGGATATGCCCAAAGCGCAGAAGCAGTGAAAGTGAAATGAGCCAATCTGCTCCTTTCACTGAAATGACGTCAGCGCACCAATCATAATTTCAGAGAAAAAATAAATACACAGCCTCGTGAGCTGGGGAAGCTCTTTCCCCAACTCTCGAGGCTTAAATAAAAGATAGGAAATCCCTCTGGTGCCCACGCCAGAGGTATTTCCTTGAACGGTTGCTAGGACGGCCTGGAACCGTCCTGCTCCAGGCCGTCCTCGACACCAAAGAGATTAGCAAGTGGTATAGTCCAAGGCAGAAGGGCTATAAGGCCAATAGAACCCTCCACCTACTAAAAGGTACAACATTTTAAATTAAAAAGGGAGAAACAGAGACAAACATTGGAATGTTGGAGCAGAATGCTTATACCAGCCATAATAAGCCTAGAGCTATTCCAATGTCTTCACTGGAGCTCCCAACATTCATGTGTTCTAATTTAATTTAATTTAAATTTATGTTGCTTCAAGCACCGCAATTCAGAACTGTGCCTGAAATGTCCTTACCCTGAAACAATGTTATAGTTGAGTGCAGGTTTATCTTTTGGCACAGGAGGAACAAGAGGTTCTGGAAGCCATTCTTCTGTTAATTCTTCTTTTTCCCTCTCTGTAAGGCCATGGGTACCGTTTGACAGATATAGGCCTTTCGGGCTCTGCATCGGCTTGGTTCTCTTCCATTCATTATCATGGACACCTTTCAGGTCCAAAGTGACCGAGGTGAAATGCGGAGTTCCTCAATGCTCCTGGTTATCTCTGATTCCGTTTAGTATGCTATGCAGCCTTTGATCCATCTCGCCCACCCTTTGGCCTGGACAGTGTGTCACATGCTGATGATGCTCTGCTCCTGTTTTGTTCCAACCGACCCACTGAAGAGATTCATCGAATGAAAAAGGGGGGGATGGAGCAAGTCGTGGCAACAACCGCGAGCACTGTAAAGACTTTCAACTAAAGTGAGTGTTTTTATGCACTGTATTTACCACAATACATCTGAGCGTATTGTGTGCTTGTATACCAGGCAGTCAGCTCCCTCCCCACTTTTTGTTTTTTTGTGGTTGGCTTCATCTTGAGTTATTGTTCTGACAAGCTCATTGGGATGCACCTGCGCTGTGTGGTGGTACAGAAACCTGAGCAGACGTTGAGCAGTATTTCCAACACCCCTAAATTTAAGAGTTACTCTCTAGCAAAGGACAAATATCCTGAAACGTGTCCAGAAATATACAGCACTGGCTTCACTAACCATGACTAATAATACAAATACTTTCAACTAGTGACATGCACTGCATTTACTGTAGTGCATCTGGGCACCAAATCAAACCCAAAAAAAACAGAGATTCTGAGATAAGGCCTTGAATCTCTTCGTGATGATAGCCTCTGGAAAGCCAAGTTCTCCGTCTTAGCCCTTAAGGTGAAGTAAAATGTAGGTTTCACAATAGAGAAAGGACTTTCTCTCGAAACACAGATTAATTCTGTAGTGTCAGTAGGTGCCTATAAAATCAAACTTCTCAGGGACGCGTCAGTGTTATCCCACATGAATGTTTGGCAATGAGAATGGTAGTATAATTTTTCCCAGACTTGACTATGCCAACGTCTATTTTTTGGGTCTGCATGACAAACTTCTGTCCGATTTCAACGGATCCAGAACAGAGCCATAAGGCTAATCCTTGAATTGCGCACATTTGATCATATTTCTAAGGCCATGCATAAATTTGATTAGCTACCAGTAAAACAAAGGATACTCTTTGAAAGCATTCTGTCAGGTCCATAAAGTGATAAATTGCAATAGTGCCCCAGCTCTCACTGCCTATGTGATTGAACACACTCTCACACTTGAGGCTTTTGACTTCCTGGAGTAGAATGTTATGTTAGCTGTGCTCAGTAAAGTTTGCCTTGTGGAACAGCTGATCAGATGGATATCCCTTCTGTATTTAGCTTCACCGTATGGGTGAGACTAAATAGTGCATTATAAATCATTTCCAGGGGCTAAAGGCACGGTTACCCCCGTCCTCATTGCTATATGCCATTGCAGTGGTACCACTAGCATGCACTCTGATACAACATCATTATAACAAAGGATTAAGAATGGAAGTGTGCTGCCTGATAACGTCCACATATCATCAACAACTGGGGAGAGCTGCACAAGGAGAATTATGGCAGATCATTTGATGCACTTTTGGATAGTGTGAACTAATGAATCAAGCTACCAATATACAGTACATCATGCACTGATTAAAATGGTGATCCTTCCCGAATTCTCATATCCCTATATAAATAACCCAGTACCCCTCACCAAGGCCTTCTTTAAATTTCTATGATCCTTGCTGATCTGGGCGGGAAGACAGACCTGAGTGTGTTGGGCTTATCTGGATTCGCGTTTCCTTTACTCTGACGATACAATATAATATGAATCTAAGGTCTCTTAAGGTGAACGTTGTGCGAACATTATGGGAAAAAACCTCAGAACTACCAACAAAGAGAAGAATAGTGGACATTCTGTTGTGAACATACAAAAAGCGCATACGTGTAAAAATCGAAAACCAACGCATACATTTTAAATTCATTTGTAGGATACACTATGCACCATCACTTATTTGGATTTGATATGAACCTTAGCTGAACAAGGTATCACAATCACAGAACAGATTCATGATCTTTTCTTGAATGTGCCTTGTAGTTCTGAAGTACAGATGAGAAGTGTTTTTAATGTCAGACATCTCCGAAACACTGATTGGAAGCACTACTGGGCAAAGTAAGAGTCTTGCAGACCTCATTCTGTTGATTTTGTGCAGTAGCTCTCCTGTTGGCCAAATAAGTGGTAGTGATATGTTGGGGGAAGCATCCTGCACCTGCAGCTAATAGTTGATTTTTGGAGTTGGTGTATTGTAACAAGAATAGTGTCACATATGGTTCATTGATCCCGTGAACCTCAAGACCTGAAGATATATGGGTCCCATTGGGTAGATATTTGTTAGTTTAGGCACTGACATCAGGTATATCACCATTGGAAAATGAAAAGTAGATGAGGGTTTAACATGGACAAAGTGGGGATGACCATGTCAAAACATGACACCTAGGTTACCTGTCTGTGGAAATTGATTGCTCATATCTGGTGTGACATATAATTGCAACTCAAAATATGTTTTAGAACTATGTTTTCTGCAAATTGACTATTGATCTCTCGGGACACATGAGATGTATCAAATTAAAATCAACAGAACTATCTGCATAATCCTAAAGTCTACAGCGGGGAGCACAGACTTTGAATGAAGCAACATCGAAATTATAAAGTATGAGAGCATTACATTTCAGGATGTGTTCCCCTGTTCTGCGACGTCGAATATAAATACCAGTTACTACTTGCACTCAGATAACAAACTTGTGAATGTACATTTATTACTTCATTTGTCCCTATATTAACATAGTCTTTTTTTACCCTCAGTTATTTTCACTTGCATTTCTTAAATTTTATATATTTTACATTATTCTTGTGGAATACCTTCAAAGTGTACCAAGACAGCCACTTCATTATTTTATCTGAATGCAGATCGTTTCATCACACTTTCACTGACCAAATTCATCCTTTTCCATGTTTCTACAGTTTACTTTGCCAAAATGCATCGATGCTGTGATGGTGATGGGAAATTCTCATTTATTTATGAGCCGCAGCAGCAAGCTTGCTATAATCGCCAGCCACACAAATGAAAGGTATGATCTGAAACAAAACTATAGTCTGGTATTTTACTACTTTTTTTAAATGCAGTCCATAGGCTTGAATTGAGAAGGACCCTAAAGAATATACAGGCCACTTTGTAGGGAACACTAAGACTTGTAAATAGGCGCTTTCTGAAACATTTTGTGATCTCTCTGTGGTCCCCTAAACATCCTTTTATGTCTCCAAACAAACAGCAGTTTAGAGATGCACAATACAAGTGTCTTTCTGTGATATTCAGACAAGGAATTATCTATCTATTCCACCAGTGCCTTTGTACGATTTGGAAATGGTTCATTTGATCTCAGTAGAACAACCAATGATATTGGTGTTCTGCCAACTTTTGTTTGCTCGTTAAATTTGTATTTCTGCTTTAGCATAGGCATGCCTTTTAATCTTTGTCTCTTTTATTACGTTTTAAAGGATATTTAAAGCGCAAATTACTTCTTTACTTACCTCCTTAATTTATTTTGTACTCATTAACTCCCACCCCACCAACAGCAAACTGTTTTGTATGTATGAACCCAGATTTATTCCTGTACTCTGTGGCTAAAAAGGTTCCTCAGGGGAGCAAGCTAATTTATCCCTAAGAAGCTCCCAGTCCTTCAATATAAACTTTTACTTTAGAAGCAATAATTTACCCAACATAATCCACATCTTAACTGTGTTAATCTTCAGATAATTGAAACAAACTTAGTCGTACTGGGACTAAGTGCAAATGTTCAGTTCTTTGTAAGTATTAAAATAGTAATGCCCATTTTCTCCTGTATGCCTTTTCTTCTTGTCTGAGATTGTATATACATTTTTCCATAGCTAAAAATTACCACAGTTTCTGGAACCACTGTGAAAAGTTTGGAGGTTCACTGTTTGTCCAGTGTATTGCAGTTAGAACTTTTGCGGCCCTTCATTTGCAAGAAAGTTGCTGTTTGTGGGAAATTAATGTTCTTGGACTCTTCCCCAGTATCCCAGAAACACTAATCCTGGGTCTTCTGGGATCTGGTATCCCAGTACATCCTTGATTTGACTTTGAGTTTCTTTTAAGTACAAGGTTAGTTTTGAGCCTTCCCATTTCTGTCTTGTATCTCCAGCTTGGGAAGGAGTTCGGCCTCTGGGTGTATGTGATGAAGTTTCTTGGAAGTCATGTTCCATTGGAAGAGTGGTTTGTAGGTCATTTCTGCAGGTGTTATCGTTTTAAAGTGCCTTGGAAAATCTCTCCATAACCTTTTCCATTCTTTCTGTGGTCATTGTCTGTAGAGAGTTTTCCCAGTTTGTTTGGTATCTCCATCCATGTTTGCATTTATTCTTCCCAAGGATTTAATAGATACCTGACACCTTGCCTCGTGAACCTAGATGTATTCTCAAAAATGTCTCTAATAGTGTCAGGTCTCTAGTATCTGCTTCCTTGTTTGATGGTAATAAGGCCCAGTGCCTAAGTTGCATGTATTGCAATCTGTCCATGCCTGTGTGAGGATTTGCATTCAGGATGTTTAAATTCACTACCTTTAAATTATGTCTCTTCCTCACTTGGATCAAATGTAGGGGGGCGTCTTTCACTGTGTTGATTACATGAGACAACAAAACCGATGCATGCTAACCTATCAAACCCTATTCTTTTTAACATGACCGCAAGCCAAACTCTGCAGAGTACACTAAAGATGTGCCTTACCCTCAACCCATTTCAACATATACACAGCCACTTTATCCAGATCATCAACTTTCATAAGTAGACTGCTTTCAAATCTAAATTGGATTTAACAACTACACTGTTTTACGTGGAAAAACATAGCACACAGAGACTGTCAATAGATTAGAGCCTGCTTGTCCCACATCAGGCATGGTTGAAGCCCAGCATGATCCGCCTCAACAGTCCTAAGACTGATCTAGTTCCTGGGCCTAGACAATGCTTGCCATCAACATTGCTCCGCAAACTTGTTTGACTCGTAAAGTCTTTTACTATTCAAGTCCACTCACTCATTAAAAGTGACTGTCACATTTGCCTTGCCACGGCTATGAAATGTTATTGATTTTAATATAGCGCACCTGAGCCAGCAATTTTGAGGACTCATTACATTCCAACAGTGCTAACATGTCAAGAATTATATTGAGTTAGGAAGAGAGGGGAAGAGAATTAGACAACTTTGAAACATAAACATGCTTGCTGTAGAGTTCAGAGACTGATTTATAGAACTTAATCTAGGAATTGTCTGAAAAGATAATGATTTTTGAGCTGCTAATGGAAGAGAATGGATTTACTGTTTTAAGATTGGGAAGTAAAGAGTTCAAGGCTGCAGTGGCTGTACCAGAGGATTGCTTCCATGCAGTTGATATTCTGAATTAGTTAGGTTAAAGGAGAAGTGTTTATTGACATCTGGGATCACTTCAGCCACCAAAGATGTTGAGTAGATCATGAAGATAGAGAAGGTTATTGTTGTATATGGTTCTTTGCTCAAGCAGCCAATTTAAAAGTAGCTCTTACTGAGATGGGTAGCCATTGAAGGTTGTGAGGTATGGGGGATAATGTAGTCTGCATTGAGAACATGTCTCACAGCTAAATTTAGCTTTCAGTGGGACAATGAATGTTTGGTGGGCTCTTTCTATACTGGCATCTCTAAAGCCTAGATTTGAGATAACTCAGGAATAGTCTGCTATTTTAAGATATTGGGGGAGATGAGGTGATAGATGTGTTTAAGGTGAGGGCAGGTTTAGCCACTTTGTTGATATGAGGGAATAATGGATAGTCTAGCCCAAAGTGATGACTAAGTATTTGGCAGATGGAGTTGGTGTTAATAAAAAACCCTCAGATGTTCGAAAGTCCCAAGAGTCTGGGCTAGAATCTACACTTGTAACATTTTGAGATGAGGAAACATTCTTATAGTAGTGATTTAGTAGACAGAAGATCTCCTGCATCCATAGTAGTGGTTAGAACATGCAGGATCTTAGAGTGGAGGTATGATGGTTGATGTTTTTAAGTATAGTTGAGTGTTGTCTGCTTATTGGAGAAAAGACACCTGGGTTTATTTAGGGTGAGGCTTAATGGCTCCTTGTAGAAACTGAATAGAGTCAGTGGTAGAATTGAACCCTGAGGAGCACCAGAAATTGCTTTGATGGTGGTAGTGGTGTGATATCCAATTTTCACTAACTGGGACCTGCTGTTCAGGAAGGATTTAAACCATCTTAGGACCTTCTCATGAAAGAAAGCCTATGCAGTGGTCAAGTGTCTGAAATAGTCTTCCAAGATCAGCTATTTTGATGGGTGTTGACAGTTCGCATAGCACTAGTAAGCATGAATAGCCTCTGTCCAGAATACGAACTGAATTGTTCACAGTTGCTCTTTCGATGCTCAAGCCCATCCCAAATCTCGATTGATAATTGGCTAGGAGGTGTTAGATATTGTGGTGTTTACTTGGTTGGCCAATGTACTTTTTCTATGGCTTTCCCAACTTAAGGTAGATTGGATACAGGTCAATCATTTGATGCTCAAGTGGGATTGAGTTTGAGCCTTTTGATTGTGGATGTGATTTGGCTGGTCTTCAGTGCAGTTGGGATGAGACCTTGATCTGAGAAGGCATTGATAAAATTACAACATGTATCTTGAATGATAAGAAAATTGGCTTTAAATATTTTGGTTGGTATGGAGTCGCCAAAATAGTTTGTGGGTCTTAGGTCTTTTCTGAAAGTTGCTAATTTCTGAGTAGCGGTGGGTGGAAAGGTGTACCATCTGTAAGAATATTTTCTAGGAGAAGGAGCATATGGTGCGACTTTTTGGTTTCTCCTGCCAGTGCTTTTGAAATATCTTGTAAACAAAAAATCTTAAAACGGTCTTAGAGCCCGCCCTTTATTTACCATTACTTGGCTTCTCCCTCACTCTTGTTTCCGAGCTTCTTTTTGGTCAGTACCTCCTCCCAATCTTTGGATTCCTCCTGGGGCTTCGTATGTGTCCCTGCTATGGAGTATGGGCCAAGTACTGCTTCCTGTCTGCAGCTAGTGTCCTTCCCCTAGCCGCAGACTCCTGTGGGTACTCTTTTTAAAACAAATTAATCTTTTTTTAACTTGTACATGCAGTCTTACAGCGTTCATGTGTCTGCAATCCCGCTGCCCAACTCCAGTCCTCCAACTGCAATTACTACTCCCTCATGTTGCTTTTTCCCGCCTGCTCCCGTTGTCTGTTTCCCCACCACTCCTCCTCCCTTCTTCTGTTGTTCCCCACCCCCGCAAAATGTTAAAAATAAAAAGCGTCCATGCTTGTTTTTTATCAATTGAATTTTCTGTTTTACATATTTGAAGAATTCTTCACATATTTGTTATATAGGGTCCATAATGTTCAGGATGTGAGGCTCAAAGTTTTTCATATACTGCTGGTGTTGGCAGAGGACGTTATTTACTCCTGGATATAAGTAGATATCGTACAGAAGATTACCTATTTTTATTCTTTCATTAGTATTCTTAGTTTGGATAATAATTAGGGCAGTATTGGCTTACTCCATTCACTTTCCACGGTCTGAGCCTGCTTCTAGCTTAGGTTGAGGATTTGGAGAATCAAGGTAGTCTGTGATAATTTGTGAACTGCTGGGGCATCAGTTTGTCTACAGTAGCTGTAATGATGTTCTCATAGTTACAAGTAACATTTTGGATGCTTTTGTAAGGATCAAGATACTTGATTTTTGGTAGCGTCGTGCTCTTGTAGGGCGAATGAAATTAACTTTTACAGTGGATGAGCAAGTCATCTGGCTTTGCCACATGTTGACTGAAATTAGTGATAAGGGGAAATAGGCTAGTGGTCAGACTAGTCTGTTGATGGGGGGGTGGGGGTCCGACTTCATTGGAGTAATTGAATATGAGTTTGAGTGTGTTGCCTTCAGTGAGTGGGGAAGGTTACCATTTGCCAGATATTATGAGATAAGGTTGTTTAGTGCCAGAAAGTGTTTACTATTTGCATTACCCCAATATACGTTGAAATTGTTGAGAAACATACATGCTCTGCCTAGACCCAAAATAAAGATAGATGGTCTGCCTAATCCACAAAGCTCAGCATGGAAAGCACTGGACTACCTTATGGGTAAGCTGGCTTGCCCATGCCAGCCGAGTTGGTTCAGGGTGGTTGACCGCCCTGAACCTGTTAGCTCATGACACTTCCCATACAAGGCTTTGCCTTTTAGAACTCCCCTCTGACGCATCTAGTACTCCAAGTCAACATTCAGAAATTCCACAGTGGTTCTGAAAACCAGCAGTTCCAGATCGTCTATGGCCACTAGACATTGTTACACCTCAAGACTCGTTACATGAAGCATGTGTCATGGTGAGCCCCACTTGGTCCCGTCCTCTGCAAAGTGGTGTGAACTGTATTCAAGAATTATACTAAATACAACAAAAATTATTATTGAACCCAATTAAAATAAATAAACTCAGACTGGAAAATTAAAAATCCCCACCCACCCTAAACAGGTTCTTTAAAGGCATTATTCGTTGTTCCAGTAGCCGTTTGATTCAGTGTGAAAATCAAGCTCTAATATAAATGTACTTTAAAATGGGTCCTTTAAGATGGAAAGAACTCAGAAAATATAAGAATCAAGTCTCTTGATGATCTTATTGCTTCATGTGAAATGCTGCAATTTTACTGTTTGTTATTTCTTTTTACAGCCGCTTTCTCTATCCTGGGAAACACTGGAAGACTGGGGAACTACTAGGAGATTCTGCAAATGACTTCCTTGAGTCTAATTGTTCTGGAAGCAAAGATGGAAAATATGAATTATTGAGCATTGCAAATGAGATCGTCATGGAAGATGTGAAAGATCTAATGACAAAAAGTAAGAATCTGAGGTCATTTAGCAGATCTGAAAGCTATTTTTTGTGTAGGGCTCATTATCCAGTAGGATCTGCCTGTTAAATGTATTTAGATATGTAATTTTAAGACTTTGATACTCCAGACAGGCCATCAGATTTTATGCGGGTGATAGATATACCTCGATTACTCCTGTAGGGGGGAGGGGGGGTTGGCATGGCTGTTTGTTAGCGTCCTTTACAACTTGTGATGTGGACCAGGCTGAATGTCTTTGAGGAGGCATAGCAAATTTTGGAGTCTTTATTAGGAACTGTGCAGTTGATTGAGTGGAGATCTAGACACACATTGATTCAGCATAGCATTACTTATTCTCCCATGCACAGTTAGTATGTCCAGTACTTTCCTATTTTTATAATCAAAAGCATTACTCTGCCTTCAGTTTTATTTTGTTCTTCCTCGTCTCCCATGTGGGAGGCAGTTCATGCATCAAATATGCTTTCATTTCGATAATGTATACATACAAATGTAAAAATACTCTTTTCTTAATATTTCAGACTTAAATCTGATGCTACGTACCAATGTTTTTGCAACTCTACTATCCCAGTGGGTAGTATAGCCACAAAAGGTTGCGTTACGCGCATAGAGAAGCATTATAATACTACTTATTCCTTGGCCAGATTCCTGCACCATCCTTTCACAATCTTTGCTTTCTGGGAATGCTGTTGGACATTCATCCTGTTTTGCTGCCAGACTATGCCCCAGATCCTGGTAGCGACTTGGGAGCCCCGAGCAAATCTGAAGCTGGTCCTGCATTTGCTGCCTAATGGCCTGAAGACAGAGTAGAAAGATTGCAGAGGATGCTCAAAGGCTCCATAAATGCTTTGGTTTGCCTATGGTAAGGGTGTAGTACAGTTCAAGGACTTGGGGTTTGCAGGAGATGACTTGAGCTTGCAATCAAATACGCTATAAAACAGTTATTACATAGTCAGTACTTGGTAACAGAAATACCTTTGTTAGTACATAACCCAATTAATATATAGTGCAAATAAGGCAGAAATAAGACTATTAAATGTCTCTAGCTATAACCATTCCTAAGTTATCACTCCGGACAGTTTAGGTTGTGCTGGCAGCTACCAGCAGTAGGTAACAACAGGAACATATTATATCTGTAAATGTTATCCAATTGAAAATGGCACAAGGGGGTATCTAGTACGTACATCAGCAGATTAGAGATAATCTTCCAGCGCAATATGATAATGTAGGTTCCATGTGGCAATGCTCATGTGGTGGAGGCTTTGAAGCACACAGCGGCATATAGACACATTGAGGGCAATTAATCTATACTCCTACTGCAGCAAGGAGTACTGTTCTGTACAATGGGGCACCAATTCAGACTTTTATGCAGGAAGCTGGCACTGGCTCACCCAAGGAGCTCATGAGCTGAATGGAGGATAGGCTGGGGACTAGACTACAATTCCTGGCTGCCTGCAGGTTTAAAGTAATATCAGGTTTTGTCAGGTGGGAAATTACCCCACGCAAGAACCTACATTCTTCGGACTTCTTGCTCTGGTCGCTGAAGGTAGTCTTACTTGGCCTTTGTTTCTGGTGATGGGCCTGAACCACAAATCTCTGTTGGCCTGGGGCAGCAGGATGTATTACTGAGACCTGACAGTAGGCTGCCCTGGCTTGTTGGGGATGCAGCCAGCAATTGTTATTCCTAGTTTGATCCCGCAGCCCTTCCTAGGTAACAGCACCGAGACAGCTGTAGTTTCCTAGCAAATGATAGCCCAGCCAGTAGCCATAAAATCTTGGGAAGTAAGTTTCACAAGCTACTGGCCGGGTGGTGTCTCTCGCTATTCCCATTTAACAATCAAGAGAGTTGTGAGAGAAAAGTGGGAGCAGACCACATGGTCCTTGATATGTCCAGGAATGCCCTCTCCAGGAGAGAATCTGCTTGATCAAACAGCCGTGACCAAGTCCAGTTTTTAGCATTACAGTGTTCATCGAAACCCCTCTTATGCCTAGTTCATGTACTGCCCTAAATCTTTCAGTCACCAGTCAATGACTCAAACTGCATTCTGATTACACCCCCTTTGTTGTTGGCTTCTGAATGCCCTGTGCAGGTTGCATTCCGAGTAGTCATGGCAAACCCGTTGAACTCTAGGCTCTGTCTCCGTAGATGCAGGAGTGTTGGGTGTATGCTCAGCTCAAGACAAACGCCAAGGGAGCTAGGGCTTGGGACAGAAGAACAACTCTTAGCTGGTGTCTTTATGTAACCTCTAGCTCGGCTCATTCACAAACAAAATGATTTTCTCCTTTTGCAAAAGAAAGCAAAATATTCCCATACTATTATGGCATTGACATTAAGGCAAGATATCCAACGTAGGTCAAGGAAGGCCGGACCCATGCTAGATTTTCAGGATAATGACATGCGTTAACAACTAGATGAGTTTCATTGTATGTAAATGTATCGTAAGTGAATATCCTGAAAATGTTTTGGAAAATTGTATTCAGGAAACAGAAATTCCACGATCAATGCATCTTGCTCAGTTAGTTGTCTCTGAGCAGACTGTTAGTTCATTGGTCAGTGGTTATCATCAGATTGACACTGCATTTATCATGTGTTGAAGCGTGTGATAATAAAATGTTAATAAACTTTTTTACGAAGGCTCTTTCCCCATCCATTCAAAACACAATAATGCATGGGTTTTGCCCTTTTTTGCCCTACCTAGGATTAAGAGTAGCTTTCACAAGAATTGTTGTTAAGTATGGTAAAATGGAAAAAATCCTCTTTTTCAAAAATTCTTACCAGATTATGTGTAAGGTCAACTTCTGTAGAAGTACAATAAAAAGCACCAGTATTCTTCATTACACCATTGAAGACAAGCTATGTGTGGTTATAGCTGTGTGCTTACTTACTACTTATAAAGAATTGGGCTGCATCTTTTGGTGTATTTATATAGGTCCAGGGCTGGTTAATAAGGGGTGAAATTGCAAACTATTGTTTGCAGGAATATTTTTATACTTTGCACTGTATAAATTATTGAAACAAATCTAAATCTGCAAACTTGGTAGGCTCTGTGAGTTACTTACAATGTTTCAGCAGGTCAGATGAAAGCGCATCACACCGAAACCTTGCTGGCCGGATCACTGGCGAAAGCTCTCTGCTGTATCCTTTTAAAGTCGAATGAAAGAGGTCGAAGTGTAAGTGGATGAATGATTTTCATGTAGCCTTAAAGTACCCGGACTCCTGAGCGCTGTTGTGATCATCCAGTCTTCTTTGTGCCAATTGCAAATTACCGAGATCTGTTTAAGGCAGATGAACATCAATATATACCATTGTGGGCACTGCTTAGGCATTGTACAAATGCACATTATACATTTGTTTTCATCATCAATGTGGATGTTTCACCTTCCAAAAAAAACTGGTGGTTGTGTTTGCTCTATAACAGTTAGATACCAGAATTTGCAAAACAAGGCTTTCTGGTATATAAGGTTTTGGGACCAGGACTGTACTAGATTTTTTGGTGTCCTAGGAGAATGCACCAACCGCACCTTCCCCTAGGTAGTAACACAATGTGTGAAATTTCCAACAGAAATCTAGCATCCCTTAGTTCATGGCACCCCAGAGTTTTGGGTGAGTTCATTCATATGGGACATCATGTTCTTGTGTATACTTCAGAAAGGTCTTCTTTCCTACCAACAATCCAGTATGGTTAGAAACCAATTAAAGAAAAGTTAAAACGTGCATTTCTTTACAGTAGAAAGAAGACCTACAGTGTGATCTTTGCTATGTTCAGACTCCGCTCTGCCCAGCCTGTAAAGCCTCTTTCAAATCACACAAACCATACTGCCTCTTGCAGTCGCACTCAGGCTTTGTTTTCTTTTCCTTTGTCGACACATGGATGATTCTGCATCCTCTTCTCTGTTAGACACTGCACAAAGCACATTGACTTTGCTATTACACAAACAAGGAACATATTGTCATTGCTGTCCCATCCCAGCAGTACACAGCTGAGGTCTATAGTCTGTTCCCTGACACACCACACAGAATGCTTTGCATCATCCATTGACTTTGCTAGCTATTTGCTAGCAGTAACCACACACTTGCAGTGCACTCATTCTTGCTCCCACTAGGCAAGGGCGTGCCATGTCATGGTAGGCACACTATCCCTTCCTTATTACTAATTTCTCATTGGTGTCTGTAGCATTGTTTTGTTTTTCTTCTTGGCAGCCTTTCTCAAGCCATGTAGCCAACCTCTTAATAGCTGGCACAACCAGTCTCAAGAATTTATTTGACCTTTCTGGTAGATTTTCCATGGCCTTCGGACCAGGGGAGACGGTGTCAGAGTACTGGGAATTTAGAATAACCTCCGTTTCAGTGTGTGCCCAGAACCTTTACCTTTGACACTGTATTCCAACTCCAGTGGGAACTGCTGATTGCTCTCCCTCTGGAGTTACCAGGAAATCCTATTCCTTCTTGAGGAAGTGTCTTTAGCAAACACTTATCAATACAAATGATGGTCCATTCTCCTGTCAGGAGAAAGGATGGATTCAAGAATCTCCAGTTCCAGAGACCTTGCCTCTATTTCCCCCTTTTGTGTAAATGGGCTGTGGATCAGTAACGTTGCCATTGGCCCTGATGCAAGCAATGAAAATGGCCTCTTTGACTGCTGGTGAGGAAGTAAAATACAGCATTGATCAAGGTTCAATGTGCCCCAGAATGCAAGACACCACAACTGTAAAGATTGGAATCTAGAGTGAATATTTAATGCCGATCAGCATACAACACAAGACCGCTTTTCCGGTGGCTGAGCTAGAAGGCATGTCTTTTATAAATCAAGTTAAACAAAGACAGCGCATGTAGCCACAAGAAGCGTTATCCTAACTTTCACTGTGAGGCTGGGAGAAGGACATTTAGCTTGTGTGCACTCTTGTACCATCTGCACGCGGTAAATGACACATGGGCTTGGGAAGAAGGAGTAGAGATGTGAATTCCAGGGATGCAGTTCATTAAGAAGTAACTGTTCTTTTGGGGATATTTGAAGAGATTAAGGAGTGAAGATGGAGTCTTGTACATCTTCACAAAGGAGAGGCTCTTCTTCCAAAGGCAGTCTCTGCAGACACACATTCCTGAGCTCATGGGAGAAACATGAATAAGCTGTGCCCTGTTTCTGCAACGAGACAGAGGTTAACGTTGGAGAATATTTTACTTCAGCATGTACATTACAGAAATTTAAAAATGTAAACATGATGATGCGCTTAGACATAATACAATGATGTATAAAATAGGATGTGATATCAATATGGAAGCCTACGAAAGACTACAGATAGGATGTGGGACTGGGAAAACAGACAGCCCAGCCTGACCATGAAAACTGTATCAGGCCTGCCAGAGACCCTAGTAAAGTTGCTTCAGTTGGGCCATCCTTTCGTTTTAAGAAGTAAGAGACTACAACAGTGGTCCCTTTTTATAGTACCTCATTTCGTACTTTTCAGTGGTATAAAGTGTCAAGCAATTACTGCAATGATTTCTAGAGGATTAGCAAAGGTGAATAACAAAAAAGTGAAGAAAATTCCTAGAGTCTAAAAATAATCTAACAGAATCCTGGACTAATATCTGTCGTTCTGAGGAAATGTACCCAATTCCCGCATACCTCAGCTGTCTGGGATATGCACAGCCCTCACTTTGTCCGCAGTCCATGTTCTTTTGTGTACATTTGTCCTTCAGAACGTCTACTCAGCATTAGACTCTTCTCTCTCGCTACCCTGCGTAGGCACAGGAGGCAAAAGCAATGGAGGTATAATCCTGAAACACCAGGCTTTGCAGTCCCTTGTTTTTTACATTTTGCCAAACACACCACATATTGACTTTCACCTCTTCTCTGACATGCATAGGTTTTCACCCTTCGTTCCATGACCCTGTCCTGACCGGATAGTATATCCATACCTTTTTGATGTGGTCGAAATTATAGTTTCTGTCTGAGACTGTTGGCTGTTAAGAAGTGGTTGATGTCTCAAGATATGCTGATTCCAGATTGCATTAGCAACACATTTGCGTGCACAGACTTTGAGTGATGTCTATTTTGGAGTTATTCAATGTGGTGAGGTAGGAGAGGGCGGCATCGTTGGGCATCAAAATTCTAGCAGAATTATTATGGCAGACACACCTAGCAGGGCAGTCCATTTGTGAAATACTGCATTAGAGTAATTCTGTACCACAAACCATACCTTCTTTTATTGACCACACCCAGTGGTGTTTTCAGAGTGCTGCTTGGCCTGAATATGGCTGTTAGAATGCTTGAAAAGATATTGAATTATTAAAAAAAAGAAAATCCTGAACACATGATGCAGATATTCACAGGATGAACAAGGAGTTAAAAGGTAACTTTAGTGTTAAGCTACTAGGTCAATATGTACAGTGCACACCTTCCTTATTACTTTTTCCTGATTGTGTAAAGTTAAACAGGAGGATACCATTTTTAGGTCGAAGCTTACCAGACAGTGCAGCTGTCTGGTTTGTCAACATCATCTTCAGAACATTCTGAAAGCGTCCCTGAGAATGCATGTTGCTCATTGCTTACCATTAGTTTTGTGTTTTATAACTCACATTTGCTTACTTTCTATTTGGTGACTTTCTTTGTTTCAGGCTCTCCAACTTGAGCTTGCCCTCCTATGGAGATTAGCCTATTTACTGTATTTTCCCATGAGTGTTCACTTTCTGTAAACAGCCATTTAAATCTTGTTCTCATCTTGTCACATTTGCTGCGCATTCAACGGCAGATGCCAAATTTCAGACTCTGTCTTCCGAGGAAGCTTGGTATTTACTTTTCTTTCCCTAGCAAACACAACAAGATGATGGATGGAGTTCTGAAAACATTCAACCACTTACGCCCAGTCACAGATCTGGGTTAAATCCATCGTTCTTTTGCTCACTATGCCACCCCAGTTTGGACCCAGCCATTTGCAAATCCGTCTTGACCCTGTTCCTCATGGGAACAGTCCAGCCCGAACTGCCAGGCCTGGACCGGAAATAGGAATCCTGGTACCAGTTTCAGAGTTTCACCCCTTCAGCCAGGCAAGTTTGAATCCAGTGGGACAGTAAGCAAAGGACCCACATCTGGGCATACCCTTGGTCACTTAGGGCGAACATGACAAACACAACAAGATGATGGACAGAGTGCTGGAACTTTTCATCCCCTTACACCCAGTCACGGATCTTGGTTTAATCCATTCTTTTGCTCACTATGCCACCCCAGTTTGGACCCAGCCATATGCTAATCACGATGGATTAAACCCAGAACTATGACTGATGGTGAATCTTTGACAGTGTTCAACATTCCATACATCATCTTTTTTGTTGCATTAAGGGTATGCCCAGACGTGGATCCCGTGCTCTCACGCCACCGATTTCAAGCTAGCCTGGGTGATGCTCGAAACCGGTCCCAGGATGCTTGTTTTCCGGTCCAGGGAGGATCTGGCCTGGCAGTTCGGGCTGGACTGTTCCCATGGGGAACATGGTCGAGGCTGATCTGCATATGGCTGGGTCCAAACTGGAATAGTTTGGCAAGCAAAATAATGATGGATTAAACCAAGATCTCTGACTGGGTGTGATGTTTGACAATGTTCATCAATCCGTCCATCATCTTTTTGTGTTTACTTTTCTTTCTATCACTTGAAAGTGAGAAGATTTAGGTGACAATCGTGTGCTAGAAAAAAAGCTTTTCCTTTCACAAAACAAAATTTTAATGTCTGTAAATTAACTGTTCAGATATTTCAGAGTTAGGAAAGCACAAATGAGGCAAATCTTTATGTAATTCTGAAGTGTGATGGAAGCAAACATTTTATTACAATCAAAACAAATCAATACACTAGGGTATGACATTTCCACACATTTATTGTTCGTGTTCTGTATATTGTTATCAGTAAAACAGTATGTCTCTGCAAATTAATGTTAATTTCAATTGAAAATGTGTTGTCTGTAATGGCAGTGCGCTACCATACCATACATACTCCACACTATGCCACTCCATTTAACAGCACTCCACTGTATGCTCCTCCACTCTGCAACACCCTACGACACGTCACTCCACTCTACGACATGTCACTCCACTCTACGACATGTCACTCCACCCTACGACATGTCACTCCACGACACGTCACTCCACTCTACGACACATCACTCCACTCTACGACGCGTCACTCCACCACATGTCACTCCACTCCACCACACGTCATTCCAAGCTATGACACGTCACCCCAAACTACGACATGTCACTGCACTCTGCTCTACGACATCGCATCCACTCTGTCACTCCACTTTATGCCACGCCACTCTGTCACTCCACTCTATGCCACTCCACTGTCACTCCACTCTATACCACTCCACTGTATGCCACTCTGTGACCCGCTCTTCCTTGCTGCTCCTCTCCAGTCTACTTCACTCCACTCTATGCCACACCACTCTCTGACACAACACTCTTCTCCTTTTTACGACACAACACTGTACTTAAATCTACAACATTCCACTCTACTATACTCCTCTCTGACACTTTACTCCAGCCACGCTATGCCATTCCACTCCACTCTACAACACTTTACTCGACTCTACAGCACTTCACTCTGTGTTCCTCCACTCTACAACACTGTTTGTCTCTTCACTCTACGACATTCTTCTCCGCTCTATGGCATTCCATGCCTCTCTACTCTACAACACTGTACTCCACTCTATGCCACTCTGCAGCACTCTCCTCCAATCTACACATCTCTCTTCTCACCACTCTATGGCTCTCTGCTCCACTCTATGCCACTTCACTCTACTCCACTCACTTTTAGCCATGAGGAACAGCAGCGACACCGGTGTACAACATGGCTAAAACATATTGGCAAACCCAATACCTCTTGCATAGGCTGATCTGTGGACTTTGCCAATGCTTGTTTTGAATTAAGTTATGGAAACAGCACTAACTGTACTCAACTAGCAGTGCAGATGATTGAAATAGTGTAAACAGTTCTCTGCTAATGCAACTTTATTTTTTATTTATCAAGCGTATCCAAGGTATTTTCATGGAAATGGTTAACCATGCCCTTTTTTGCCCAACCTGCTACTGCAGGGAGATATGTTTTTTTTTTTTAAGTCCTGGTTGAAAGAGGGTGAGCAGAGGAGTTCTTCTTTTAGGATTGGAGGGTGTTTCCACGTTCTCCAAGGCAGTACTGCACATCAGTCAATATTGTGATTTAGTATACAAATATAATGCAAAAATGCTTGAGCTCAAGAGTGAGATGCATTGAAGAAAAGTTGTTTTTAATTGTCTCCTGCAGACCTTGCCAGATACTTTCCTCCTCATTGTGTGATGGGTGACATTTTCTGTAAATTGTTTTGTAGTTTTACACAGAATCTTATGAACTTGGAGTCTTTTATAGATTCACACACTTGAATCTTCAAAGATAATTGTGGTGTGGGGCCAGACATTGTTTGTGGTTCTACTTCATTGTAGCTTGTGTCTGTGCTGTTAGTTGTCCCGAATAATCCTCTTTGCTAAAAGCTAAATGTTTGTTTTCACTTTTTAACATGCAGCTGGCCAGGAAATGAATTCCCGTATTTTGGTAAGTCTTTATGAGCTCCATATTTTGAAAAAAAAGGGTTGTTGGATTATAAAATAATATTTTTTATTTTTTGGGTATTTTGGGATGGCCTTCTGATCATGATATGATTTACTTTACAAACATTGTAAAAGAGACCGTATGTAGGAGTAATCCAAATAACGCCAGTTGATACATATGTGAAATACAGTTACCATTAACATTTGAAGGCAGTCTTCTTTACATTCGATCCTGCTTGTTTTCCCGGCTCCACCCTCCCTTTACCATAATATATATATGTTCCAGAGACTGGTAACTGATGCTGGCACTGCTTCCTTGTAGGTCATTAAAGCCGCAGAAGATAGTGCCTTACAGTACATGAACTTTATGAACGTGATCTTTGCAGCACAGAAACAGGTAAGGTTATATATATTTTGCTTTACTTTAAATGATGGGATTGATGTTGTATACACAATCTATTATCACGTAACCCATTAGATGGATCAGGTTACCAATGGAATATATCCACAAACTTCCTTTCATTGTATTGGTTACCTATTGTTTGTACACAGGGTTGGGGATGTTGGTGGGCACTTGAGGGGGATGGGTTGTGGTTGGTGTATGAGAGATGGTTAGAAGTGGTATAGAGAAAAAAGTGATATTTTGCTTTTGTTTCAGTTGTTAACCTAGGTTATTATGGGTAGATGATGCCTTGCACCGCCAAGCCATGTTGTACTTCACATTGCTTATAAGAACTTAAAACGATGATGAACTCCTCCGCACAGTGCCTTATCTTTCCTGCAGGGTTTTGTAAAATAAACATCTACCTCCCTCTCTCAGGAACCCATCCAATTCTGGGGGAAGTTGTTGGGCGATACTTGCAGGTCCAAATCAGTCAATAATTTGGGAAGATTGTTGTGGAGGTAACCGTGTGAAATAGATCTCTACAGAAACCCTATAAAAGATGCACCCTGGAAGAAAGCTAACTCCCTTTTCAATGTTATCTTTCCTTTGACTTTCTCAGTTGTGGTATGATTGTGTCCTTACTCAACGTCTGGTCCTTGGGTCCTCTGGTGAGAAGTCTGAAAGCACTGCTTATCTTGGGAGTTTCTGTTGCAGTCAATGCCACCAGTATTGTGATCAGAAACAATTGGTTTGCTTCCCAGTGCCAAGAACTCTTAAAGATTAATTGCTTGAGCATTTTATTTTAGTTTAATTCATGTAAAGTCAATTTGAATAATAAGGGTCCTACTAGAGACCATTATTTAGTCCCAGATTGTTCATACTTGGATTCACTATATCTACTTTTCTAAGGCACCCTGCATTTCCTTCTCTTTTTTTGCTTCAGTCATGGTCTCCTTGATCAACATTACTTCCATAGTAGTAACCTTCGATTAGTTCCCCGAAATTTATTTTATAAATCCTTGAGTTCATATGTTGATGATAAGGACTCAACCTGAAACTTTCATGTATTTTGTGTACTTAGTGTTTCCAATCTTCTCTGGTTTCACTACTTGAATGGGAATCTTTGTAGTAGAAAAATGTCCCTTGTTGCCTAGTCTGATTCCTGGCACAGCTTCACTAAAATAATTGTAAACAAATAGAATACATGTTCACTGCATCGTAGGGACTACTGCTTGGGGTCAGGAACCCAGTTCATTTCCAAAATTCAGATCCACAATAACTTTGTGAGTATGGATAGAATCACCTGAACCCAGGCACTTGGGTTTGCTTCTTTAGCTCTCCCCTCCGCCCTCAGACATTCCTTTCACATCATAGCAGGCAATTGCTTTGGATGGTAGACTGTTACAGCTTTTCATGCTGGCTGCCCCAAACCCTCTTTAATTCATTATATTATGAAAGAGTGTCTTGCCCCTATAGGTAGCCCGCACAATAGTATTTTCAGCCTACAACTCGCATTCATGAAGCACCATCTTACTTCCCTCATTCAAGAAAGAGGGGGGTGTTCACCTCGTGTGGTCATGGGATAAGCAGAGCTCTCTATGCTTTGCCTAGTTTTATTCCTTTTTTTTTTTTAACTAAAAAGTTTATCTGTGTGCCTTCTCGTCTTCATATGCTTTTCTGTATCTGCAGGTAGCAACCAGACAAGCATAATTTGATGAGAAGGAATGCTATAAAGCAATTAATCCTTTTTAAAATATCTAATAAATCTAGTTTTGTAGTTGTATGAGGAGTATTTTCGCAGTATAAAAGTGTTCAATTGGTTCCCTTGAGGATTTCTGAAAGAGGTGAACATTGTTTTAGGCTGCAACCTTCATAGCTTCCCTTTTTCTTCATCTTTTTATGTTTTAATGGAGGAATGTGTTTTGGGCCCAACAATTATGTTGTATTTGAGGTCGGCAGTGATCATGTGTGAGAATTTGTTGTGAACTATGAAGACAAAACTCTGGCATGAGTGCCCACAGTTATTCCTCAATGCTCTTACCAGATTTCATTCAAGACAAGATTCGGAACCATCGAGGAAAGTTTTCGGGCGGTGTTCCTCTACCAGAGAATTGAGTTTTGAATATTGTCCCACAGAGTATTGTGGCCAAAATATAATTATGTTCTTATTTTCTCAATGTTGTAGTAGTCAATATTTTGGCAGGACCATATTTTTATTCTCAATATTCTCACATACATTTGTTTCAGGCTTAAGGTTTTAATGTGGATTTTTAGCAAAACAGAGATTCACTCTTGGAGAAAAAGCTTTCGTTTCAGTGAGGCAGGGGCAGCTATACCATTGCCTTATAAGTGAGTATAAACAGAGAACCAAGAGGCATCTCAAAAGCAATTTATTAAAACTAAACCCCACAATCAGATATTCTCCCAATCTTTAACACAATTAACAAGTGAACTCACTTTAGCTGCCCTCTTTAGGTGTCCTATGTCCTCAACAAGCCACCTCTGTCTGCGATCTAGAAATTATACTTGACCCTAACCTAAATATGGATCATCAAATAACCAAAGTTACCCACATCTATTAGTTCAGATTAGTCTGCTTAGAAGGATCCTGACCTTTTTACCTTTCTCAGATTAAGTAACATTGGCCAATGCCTTTATACGATTGATTGAACCACAGTAATTCGGTATACATTGACCTTCCCAAAAATTTCACTGATTACAAAAAAAATACAAAATCCCCCTATAATAGTAATCTTCTATGCAAAAGAAAATAATGATTTGGTGTCTTTTCATCGACAACTACTCCACTGACTCTCAATACATAAACATATCTTACTTAGATCATATTGCCTAAAGCTCAAAATGTATTATGGTAATGCCCCTGATTTCTGAAGGACACATTTAAAAAAAAAAAATCTTTCCCTAGAACACTCTGGTCTGGTGACAAAGCCTTATTTGTGATCTTGTCCACAAAATTGGTCAGATGGGCTGGATTTGCCTTCAGGGTACCGGAAGCCCTACGTTGCAGTAATCCTGCCTTTGCCATCTGCAGCATTAAGCATCTACTAACCTTTAAGAAAACCATTAAAGCCCCACTTTCGGACAAGTGTGAAGTAATTCATTAAGTAGTGGACGATCTCCTTACCGCCTGTGCTAGATTCCAGTGGCAGGAGACTCCCCTAAAGTGACAGTGCGCGGCCAAGAAATTCCCATAAATACATAAAACACTGAGGTAAAGTTTCGGGCAGGATCTACCAGAATATGGAGTTCTTAATATTGTTCTGCTAAAGTATTGAGGACCAAAGATCGTTATATTATTCTCTTCTCATTATTGTGGTTGCCGATATTTAGGCTTCTGCGCTTCGTTGATGCCTACATATGACATAATGTCTGTTTAACCAGCACAATGGAATTTAACTTTTAATGTATGTGAATACTGGTCTTTGCAAATGCTGTCTGTCCTTGTTGTTGCAATTTTTAATGATATTCCCCACTGTCTGTTCTATTTCAGAATGTTTTGATTGACGCCTGCGTATTAGATTCACATTCAGGACTCCTTCAGCAGGTGCAGTTTTGTTTTTAGAACTATCCATTGGTTTGTGGCATAAAACACTCATTTGAAAAAATCTTTACAGACCTTGATTTTGGTACATAATAACATCAGTCACTTAAGAACAAAGTGTAGGAGTTTGGATGTTCATTGCGCAGATCAGACAATGCAGTGATTACTAGGTAACAACAGAAAAGTTATCTCTTATGTACACTCATACAGCTGCCTTGGGTAAATATGTATTGGGAAGTGGAGAGTCTGTCTACTAACCGATATGAATTAATGGAAAAAACAAACTGGGAAACCACATTTGCGGAAACCAAATCATGGAAAACTAATTTTAAGAGATGATAATTTTAAGGAAATACATGGAAATCGAGAATTAAAGGGAGCATTTTAAAGGAAATATAATTTTAAGGAAAGATCCAAAGTTACATTAAAGTTGGGTGGAGTTTGGGGGCAGTGAGGGAGGTTTTTGGGTTCATTGATGGGTGATGTTAAGGGATGATGAGTTTTAGGAGGATCGATGGAGTTCAGGCGTAGAAAGGGGTTTTTAGGGTTCAGGGATAGGTGGAGTTTACAGGTGGTGGTGAGGTTCTAGGGAGTAGGGATGGCTGGAGTTTGGGGGTGCTGTTTTTTTTAGGGTTCAGAGATGGGTGGAGTGTAGGGGTGTTGAGGTGTTTTTAGGGTTCATGGATGGGCCAAATTTAGTTTTGGTGAGTGTATTTAAGATTCAGTGATGGGTAGAGGTTAGGGGTGGTGAGTAGTTTTAGCGGTCAGATATGGGTGGCGTTTATGGGTAGAAAAAGGTTCAAGGTTAAGGAATGGGTGGAGGTTTAGGGTGGTGAGGGTTGTTTAGGGTTCAGAGATGGGTGGAGTATAGGGGTGCTGAGTTGTTTTTAGGCGTCAGAGACAGATGTTGTTTAGGGGTGGCAAGGCTTATTTTAGGGTTCAGGTATGGGTGACGTTTAGAGGTGGTGAGGTGTTTGTAGGCTTTAGGGATGGGTTGGTTTTAGGGGTGGTGAGGGGCTTTTAGGATGGGTGGAGCTTAGAGGTCTGGGATATGTGAAGCTTAGCTATAGTGAGGTGTTTTTGGGGTAGGGATGGATGGTTTTATGGCGTGGTGTGTGATCAGTGAATTAAAAACATCCAGAGTAATTCACAATATAGAAGATGTAAATCCAAAATAATGTCCCTTGAAGTAAAGGAATGAGATCAATACCTCCAACAAAAATGGTTTTGAAAGTAAGACCTGCAACCATTGCATTTACACCTTAACAAATTTGCATGGAAAAGCCAATTTCGAAAAAAAGACATTCCATGAATTGGTTTCTTTGAAATGGTAAATGCAAATTATCATGCAAATTTCGATTAAACCGTTTCAGTGAAATGGTTACTCACTAATGGTATTCAATGAAATTGTTTTCCTATGAAATCACATACAGCCCCTGTCGAACACCTTGGGGACCTGCTTCAAGTAGCCAGCCTTTTTATTTATGTAGTTTGCATATCATTGCATGAATAGTTTTTGGCTCAGGGGCGTAGCTCCAGGGGGGTGTTTGGGGTGTCTCGTCTATGTTTTGAAGGCCGTATAAAAGAGTTGATAAGTTTGAAAAAATATTGTGTTTGAAATACCCCTAACCATCTGCAGTCCTCTCTCTTCCACTGCCTCTTAGGGCCCCTCATGTCCTGCTTTTCATATAATGTGTTTCAACAAGATGTCCCAGTGTGATTGTTGGAAAATCTGAAGTTCAAACACCCCCAATCATACTGCTCAAGCTACGCCCCTGCTCTGGCTTAGCTATAAAGCTCCAAATGCTCCGATGTAGTGTCTCTGAACCCAGTGTTTTTTAGCATTCCTGTCCAGACTCAATAGCATTCATTCAGCCAGGGTCCATTCTGACACTTTTGCTGGAAAGCCTGGTATACCAAACCCTCAGAACCAAACTGCTGCCTTATATAAACACATGAGGCTTCAGGTTGACTGTATCATGCCAGCACACTGCATTCTGCAAGTTGAAAACAACAAAGTAACACTGAAGGTCCACCACATTCAGTAGTGGCGGCACCAGAGGGTCTGGTTAGCGTACTGAGTTTATTGTGACTGATTCACCTGTCCATTCGCAAAATGATGGCTTTTGGCTCTTTGGAAAATGTATGCCTCAGCCATTGGTAAAGGTATGCAAAATGTGTGGCACCTTCATCTTTTTAAATAAATCTCAAAAACATGGGGAGTTAATTTTTTCTGTGTTGGCCGAGAAACGGTCTACTAAGCACTTAACATTATGACTGGTAAATATTGCCTTCTGTCATGTCATTTTACACCTTTGTATGCTGGCTCTCCTTTGGAGGCAAACCATTTTGTCGTCTTAGTCGCTAATGCAGTTGCAGGTCTCTGACCTAGTACTATCCAGAGCAGCCAGACTAGTCACTTAAAAACTATCGGGAACAGTTACAGAAAAAGATGCCTATCCAGTTTAACATAGGGTTTTGATGGGTTTTATCTGCCTGCATTTAGTTATTGGAGTAATGACCTTTGCATGTGGTCTGTAAATGAATACAAACACACTTTCTAGATCACAAGAATGATGGGGAAAAAAGCAGAGTAAACAAATGTGATCAGAGTAGTGAGACCTACATCCGTAGACTACTTCAAACTTCAAGACTGCTCTACTGGTTAAGCTTGATGTTTAGAGGGAGAACGTTGTGGTCATTAGTTTTCCTAAGTTAGCTTGGTTGTGTTCAGCCCCTCCCAAGGGCCAGTAAGGGGCCCTGCTAAGACACTTTCATTTGTCACTGCCACCCTTCGTGGTCTTGGACAAGTCTTAGGCGACATGGTCTAGATAACATGGCAACTGTGTTGTGAGATTATCACTCCAGTTTGTAAATCTGGCTTTTCAGCTTGATTACATTTCCTGACCCACAGAAGAGAGTGCTAAAAATTGCCTTCTCGCCTGTAGAAACCTCTGCCTCCATCCTGACTCCTGAATGAGCCTGGCTCCATACATTACCGTGGCACCATAGCAGCTGGCTTCCACCTACAAAATACTTAAAACAAATTTTCAACGACTTTCCTTCTACCAATCTTTTTTACCACTCTTGTTTGTGTAATGTGAATTTTGAAGTATGTAATGTGAATTTTGAAGCAGCGATTGCTGCTAATTTTTTGTACTGTGCTTCTGCATGCCGTAAGTGGAGTATGAAATGTGTTCATTACACAAATTAATCGTTTTTGCACGCCATTAATTCAGAAATTTGTTTGAAATGTGTGCAGGCTTGTGACATCACTGGAGGGATCTACCTGAAGGTTCCTCAGATGACATCCCTGCTGCAGTATTTGCTGGTAAGCTTGGACATATATTTTATTTGTTTAGAAAATGTAAGCAACCCTATCTTGTTTTTCTCACTAAATACACATGAAAACCCACTTAGAAGAAAGAAACATGGTGTATTTGAAACAGGACAATGTTTAGACATTTGTATAGCCCAGTTCAGATTAAAACGTGCCATGCTTCATTTCTCCGAAGAGTCCATCAATAACATCTGAATACTGTTCCTTGTTATGATAGGTATATGGCCAATGGCTCCATACAATGGAGGGAGATATTTCATAACAATTAGAATATTTTATGTAAGCATTGAACTCCCCATGGATAGTTTTTTTTGGCCTGGTTGTGAAGCTCTGCTCTACCAAAAAGGTACCAGCATTCTGTACAGCAAAACAGCAGGAAGATACCCAGCTTTTCTGATAGAGAACCATCACATAATGATATCATGTAAACCAGAAAGAACAGTTTGAGAAAAGCAACATCTTGAAACCAATATGGATTAGTGCAGGAGCCAATCATAACGGGCAGTAAGATATTTGTAGGAGCATAGAGGGCTACAATTAGACCATATGAACAGGAAAGGAAAAGACTAGAATGAGGAGGTGAAAGGAAGTAGAAGGGTGAAAAGGTGTAATAAAGTAGAAAAGTGGAACCAGAAAGCATGAGAGAAGAATAAAACTAGATGAGGGAGGGGTACAGATATGTGAGAGGACGACATTTGGTAAAGAATCAAGGTAGAGTTGGGTGATGAACCGCAGGTTGTCCTAGGGATACAAAGAGAAACACAAGCAGGTGGATAAGCGAAGGTGGAAAGATTGGAGGCAGCAGCTAGCCAGATATTTCTAACCTATGTTTTTTTTCTTCTTTTGGAAGGTCAACTGTGGGGGGATCCAGAGGGACGCAGCTGCTCCAATGAATGATTGTGGGCGTGACCAGTGTGATTAAGGGCGTGGCTTAACCGCACCAAAGCTGAAAATCTATGCTTAGCTTAGTGTGCCGTCCGACTGGTATTTTGCTACTTCTGTCATTACATCCAGATCTATAATAGAGCAAGTAACATTACACTTACAACAAGCCAGTACTATTGGCTTTGTCAATGGGTGTTAGTTGCATAACATGAATAAGCAACAACCGTGGTTTCGCAGTATAGCATATTGAAAATGCTTCCGTTCTGAAATGATGAAACTGTTAAAGAGCTATAAGGAGTCTCTTTGAAGTTACATCAAAGGCAGTGAAGGTTGGTACTGCTGCAGAGGTAGGATGTATTTTTTTCCATCCTGACTTTGAGGGCAAAAAGGGAGAGCCCCATAGGAACCCGTCTCAGCACCTGCTTTTAAGAACTGCCTGTGCTGAGCACCGGCAAGACCGTCCCCACTTAAAGCTCTGCTCTAGGATACAGTGATGTCACCACTTTACAAAAGCAAACCACGTTCATGTTATGTAGAAAAAGTTTAATTATTGTTTGCCTCCACTGGAATACTGATGAAATAAGAAAAAGGTCCAGATGTACAAAACTATTTACGTTTGCAAACAATCCTAGTATGCAGCTGCAAACAGGTTTTCCCATATGTACCAATCCAATTTTAGAAGTTGGTAAAGTTTTACTGCCTCCTAAAATTGGACTGCGACTGGATACCGATTCTGTATTTAGATGGAGCATGTTGGATACTGATTTATTATCCAGTGTGTCAATGGTTTATGACTATAATTCCGGTCACAAACCATTTAAAAGTTTCCGACTCCCAAGTTGAATTGGTAACTGATTCCCAAAGAACTGGTTCATTTTAGACCCTTTCACGTTTGTGAATTTTTGTAAAAAGTTTTATGGGGAGTAGGTGTGTTGCAGGGTCTAATGCTCAGTTAATCATATTTCTTTTTTTTTTTAAACACATTTCTTTTTTAAAAGCAGACTTGTTTCTTTTAAGAAATACTGTCTACATATATATTCTTTATTTAAATCAGTCACAGACCTGGAGGCCCGCTGACTACTATCCTTGTCAGTTTGCCCATTCAGAGCGAGTCACAAGTGGCAACCTACCTGATATATATTTAGGAGGTAGGTCGACCTAATGTTTAATCTGACTCACAATTTTACAAAATGATCTATAAGTTGGTTCAGAAAATTCAGTACTGGTTGCAAAAAAAATGGTTGCAAATTTCTGCTGCTTTTTGTAACATGCATAGTCATTTATCTGGCCTAAGCATTCAGAATATGTTTTTTGAAGTTTGAGCTAAAATACGTTTTCAACAGGACAGAAAAAACTGTATAATAATATAATCAATGTTATATGTGGCTGAGAATAGAGACAAAGAAATTCATATAGAATTAAAAATAATACACTGACTCCATCTGTGACTCCATCCTGTGAAACAATACTTCGATTGCTTGAGATCTGTTTCTGCTACCAGCATTAGGTAAGCACAAGCCCTGGTCCTGGTTGCTGTAAGTGCCTTTCAGGTTCAAAAACAGCCCCTGTCCTAATGTAGGAACTAGGACCTACCTAGCTTGCTGTGCATCTCTTAAAACAAACCGAGAAAACACCCAATGATACCTAATGGCAATAGACTAAAGCAGTCTTACATCATCTTTTAAAGGTCAGACTCTATCTTCCAGGAAATACATGCATTAACATAGCACAACTCTGATGGGTGGTGGGGTGCCAAATGAAGAGCTGTATATAGCAGAAGAGATTATGACCAATCCAGGTAGAGGAGCAATACAGGATTGTATATCATAATGGGGAAGAAGTTGAGCTACTAGGCTGAAGGAACCAGATGGCCCTTTTTGATGGAGAAGGTGTTTGTCTGAGGTTTTGGTTCTTGAGTTTCTTTCCAAGTTGCAAGCATGATCCTGAGAAAAGGTCATTGGCCTGTAGAGAAAGCTTGGTTACTGGTAGACTCCCTTTGTGATCAAGGAGGAAACAGGAGTGGAAAAGGCAAGGGTGGCTGGCACGTATATGGGCTTCAGTTTGGCAGGCGGGGGAGAAATTATGCATGCATGCTGGCAAGACGAGTGGCAAATAATAAAAAATAAAGTCACTTACCTTGCCTGCTGCACATCCAGAGTCCTTTTCGATCCCTCCTCCATCAGCTCCACGGGTTCCAGACTCCAGGAAGTTCCACTAACCAATCCTGGTGCTACTCTCACCAGCATGAGAGCAGCGCCAGGATTGGATGGAGCATCCTAGCTGAATGCTCCTTCAGGCCCTTTAGGCCTGTGCTTCGTCTCCACCCAGCTTTCTAACACAGATGAGTGGAGAGCTGCAAAGTAAGCATGTAACTTTGGCTGGCTCAAGAGAGCCGGCCAAAGTGACATGCACACTTTGGGGGGTCCATCATGCTCCTCCAGTCCTCCCCTGCTACAAATCGGCGGCAGAGGAGAACACCCCTTCCCCCCTCTAATCCCTGCTGCAGGCTGCTGTGCTGCTAACCGTGAAAAATAAAATGGCAATTAAGTTATTTCATTGCCATTTTATTTTTCACGTTTAGCGATGCAGCGGGCGGGCGGGTGGGGGGCGATGACCCCTCACGAGGAAACCGCAGCTGGGGAAAGGTTTTTTTCTTGTCTCTAGAGAGAGCACATTCATATAAAATAGATGTATTATAGCCACAACTGACACTTTTGAATCAGACAACGTAAGTCCGTCTTCCAAGTCGTGTAGCGCAGCAGGTGGCAACTGATCTGAAGAAATAAATGCACTGTGAATGGCAGAGGAAAGCATAGACTTGCGTTTTTACTGCGTATATTCATTTTGGCGAAAAGGAGAGCACGTGTCAGGTTTTGGGGACTAAGGGCTCAGTCGAATGCTTATGAGGTCGCAAAGCCAGTGATTTACAAAATTAGAATGGCTTTGTGACTGCAGAAGTACAAGTAACAATACACCAAAGGTATGTGGCAAGTTGGAAAGTCTTTCTAACTCACAAAGTGTCTTTTGAGGCTCATTCTGAATTGCAAAGCAGGGGCTGATTAAAAATCCCTACATACCTTAACTGCAAATGCCATAATGGTGATGTCCATTCCTCCATTGTCAGACGGTCACAAAGTGCCTCCAGCGTTTATATTAATAAGGTAGGAGGTTGTGCGACCTCCAATGAATGTGCGTTTTGAGAATCAAACTATTAGCACACTAGTGGCATTACAAAAAACGAATGGCAGTTTGCAAATCGGTTGTGTGGAAAAATGCACCACCTGGTTTGTGATCTGCCTTTTGTACATCCAACCATAAATTGGTAGAGTTTTGCTTGAATGCAGCCACTATTTTATATCCTTGTTATAGAAGCCCTTGCATCACTAACTCTGCTTTGTGAATAACATGCTTCCCTTTCAGTGGGTTTTCCTTCCTGATCCAGAACAAAGGGCCCAGTTAATACTGCCACCACCAGTGCATGTGGACTATCGGGCTGCCTGTTTTTGTCATCGTAACCTCATTGAAATCGGATACGTCTGTTCTGTGTGCCTGTCCAGTAAGTCTGCCAGTAGACATTGTGTTAAGTTACTAGTTAGTGTTATTTCCAGTTGTTTAATCTAAACTTTGTTTTCTCCTCCTTTCAGTATTCTGTAACTTCAGCCCTATTTGTACCACGTGCGAGTAAGTACTGGCATTTTATTTTGTATTTTTTTAAAAGTCTTTATTGGTTTTTAGGAGATATACACAGCAAGCACCATAGTTTACACAGTGTTTAGTTATAAGGCATAATGGGGAAATCCACACAGGTACATCAGATGAAAAACCTTGACTGCATGACCAAGAATGGAAAAAAGCATATATAGCAACCGGGCAGGTTATCTAGAAAGGAGAGGATCATAACATAATACAACATGGAATATCCTTCCATACAGTCGCAGAATGCAGTATATAAGTGCCTTACCCAATCCAATTGTGAAAAAAGGCAACGCGATATCAAAAGCATAATTCAAAAACTAATTTTCTCCATAGTGAATGCAGTGAGTTGCATAATACAAACAACCACATCATAAATAAAAAACATGGAGGAGACGTTGACTTAGTCTAGGGGGACGGGGGAGGACGAGGGAACCAGGGAATGGGGAAGAAATGAGCTGTGGAGCAGGGCAATCATGGGTAGGGTGTTCGGGAGTGTCCCGTAGGGTGGTATTGACAGAGCATGGCGAAGAGGGATGTGTCACATTCGCATTTATAGGTTGGCAATCGGCAGCCATGGAACGTAGAAAGATTTGGAGGGGTTGCCATATATCCTTTGGCCGGGTATATGAGAGGTTGGAGAAAAGCGAACAGTTCGCCTGCCACTTTATTTTGAGCGGTGCTCATGACATTCAAATTCCTATTGCCTGTTCATAATCATATTGCAAACTGAAGTGTGTTTGTGCATAAGCATGCTTCTGTTCTTGTATTAGTATCACAATCAGAAATTAACTATTAATGGTATTTAAATGCCAGGTCCACAGAGTAATATGTATACCTAGATGAGTGAATATATGAATCACTGAAAGGCCAAAGGAAAGTGAAGGGCCTTTACTCTGAGAGACAATATTGTTTATTATAAAAACTTATTGAAGTTCCCATTAAAAGACCTTCAAGCAATGTTATTGTTCTGATTCAAAACCTAAACTCTACCGGAATACACAACATTTAGTGAGCATTGGAACCATAACTCTCACTCTCCCTCAAATGCACTCATGAAAAATAAGCTGGGAGCATGAATCAATTTCTGAATTTGATATAAATTTGTCACCACAATTATTTTCCAATCAAGAAAAACTATTTCTTACAGGAAATGTAACTTAACTATAACAACAATCCGGGGGGCGCTAGTGAGCCCGAAGCAAAATGGCCGCACATTAGTGCAGCTCTGCTGGTCAGGGCCACCATCCGTCAACTATCCTGCCTCTCTCTGATCTATTTTCTGGCTGACTAGTGTGTACTCGATCTCCCTACCTGCAGACACCGGATCGATCTGGAAGCTGGGACCAGCGGTGCGCTCTAGCCTCAGAAACCGTCCCGTGTGACTCACGCTCTGGCCTGAGCGAGAAAATGGCGGCTCGGGACCTGCGGTGACTGTCGTTGTCAGGTTCCTCGTTCCGATGTCCCCGGGGCTGTGTTGATGCTCTATGGGGGCCCATCTCTGGATGACCCCAAGTCCGGCTATTGAAACCACGGACTTTTGGGGTGATCGAGCGGGAGAAGGAAAGGGTGGGGACTGCAGGGAGGGAGATCTGTGAAGGCAAAAGAGACAATAGAACACAGCATAAGACGTTTTGTTTCCAGTTTCTCAATGGGAACCATACACGTTACTTTTAGCAGGATTGTGTAAACGCGAGCTTGCCCTCTCACCTGAAAAGGAAAATACGGAATGCCCGGACATATGGGGGAGATCTATGGGTCGTGGTCTTTTCGTTGCAGGCACTAATACAAACGACAAGGAAAGACACACATGGGGAGAAATGGCAGGGATCAACATACAGACACACACACCAAATTTCAACGTGGGGAGCAATACCCACTTGTTCATTCCATTACTTCGGCGTTGGGACCAACCCTCTCTCCTGACTCGCACATATGTCTAGGAATATAAACAGAAGAAATCAAAAGTGTAAACCTGGCCACCACGGGGTGCGGATGCACACTGCTAGTGTCTGCCTGGGAATTGAAGTCTGTGCGGCTGAAACACGCGTCGCCAACTTCCTAAAAGCCTTAAGCGTTCCTATGTCTCCGCTCTGTCGGAAGGTTGCGCGTATCAACCCTCTCGGTCTCGTGTTTCTTTGAACAATGTTCGGGCTCACACACTGCCTGTCTTTGAACAGCGAGGCTTGCCCTCGTAAGTCTAGTATCTCTATAATACTTGTTCGCTCCCCTGCATGAGACCAGCCGGTCTCGCCAACAGAGGGGCGCTCCTGGGATTCTCTATAGATCGAAGAGCTTGTCTCCGACTAAGCTGGGTCGAGCCCCGATGGAAATACTGCCACAGTACTCCTACCTCGGTCACGACGAACCTCCGAATGTCTCGGGCCGCTACCTGGGGGATGAGCTCGTCCGAACCTTCGTCTCTCGGCGTCTCCTTTCTCGTCTCCTGGGTGGAAGAATTATCGGCTCCGTGCTCGGCGACCTCTCGCCTTTTGACGTCTTGTGTTGGGGGCGTGGCGCGCGTTACGTTGCGCACCTCCCGCACTGCCCATCGGGAAGTGTAGTTCCTAGCGCATTTCCTAGTGTTGCGCGAGGAGGTGCCGGCGTGCGCTGATGAGTCTGACAGCACATCCCTCTTCCGAGGATCACCGCCGGCCGCTAGGCTTGTCTGGGTGCAGCCTATGGAACCGTGCGACCAGTCTGGGCGCATGGACCGCTGTGGCGGGTTCCCATGAGTCATCCTCTGGACCGTACCCTTTCCACGCGATCAAGTACCACAACCTGCCTCGCACTGTCTTCGCGTCCCGGATGGCCTTGACTTCGTACTCCTGGTCCTGCAGTACCTGAACCGAGGCTGGTGGGCACGTTTCAGAAGGGAGACATGGAACACGGGGTGGATCCGAAAGTGCGATGGTAAACGAACCTTTACTGCTACCGGGTTTACATGCCCCAGCACTCTGAATGGGCCTATGTATCTGGGGTTGAACACACTATACTTCTTGAAGCGGATGTTACGTGTTGAAACCCACACCCAATCACCCCTACTATACACTGGCCCTGGTCTCCGATGTTTATCCGCCTGTTTCTTGTATTGTTCCTTTGCCTTCAACAGATTTCCTCTGGCTACCTCAAGCACCCTACGCATAACCTTCAGCCTGTTGCGCAGTTCAGGGCGTCGCGTGTCCGTGTTGGGCAGGAGTAGGGGAGTAAACCTGGGATGGAACCCATACGTGCTAAAGAACGGAGTGAACTTCGTGGATGAATGCGTGGCACTATTATACCCTACCTCTGCTGCCCATAACCACTCCACCCATTCCTCTGTAGCTGAGCTCACGTAACAACGGAGATATTGCTTTAGAGTCTGAGTCTCTCGGTTTGGCATCGGTCTGGGGGTGAAAGCTTGTTGACAAAGAAGAGGTGACCTGGAGTTTGGAACACCACGTTTTCCAAAATCCCGAGGTGAATTGGGCCCCTCTGTCCGATACTATGACCTGTGGAAGTCCATGAAGCCTAACGATGTGCGTTAGCAGGAGGATGGCCGTTTGCCCCGCTGTGGGAGCCTGTTTGCAGGCTACAAAATGCCCCATCTTGGTGTAATAGTCGACCACCACCATGATGGCAGTCATTCCGTGATCGTTCGGGAGTCCCACGATGAAATCTACTGAAATCCGCTCCCAGGGTCGCTCTGGTGTGGGTAGAGGATGTAGCAAGCCCTGTACGGGTTGGTGGTCCGATTTCATTTGGGCGCAGATGGAACAGTTTTGCACCCACTGCTGAATGTCGGGACGAACCGAGGGCCACCAGAACTGACGAAGCACTCTTTCGAGGGTCTTGGTGCGCCCAGCATGTCCGGCACAGGGAGAGGTGTGACACCATTCGAAGACCATCTTCCTCAATGCTCCTGTGGGTATAAGTAGCTGCTTCCCTTTTACCGGGAGGCCTTGATGGATTCTCCATTCGGGGTGGAACCTTAGCCAGGTCCTCCAAGTGGTGTTGCGGATCCCTCTCCGTACGCCGTTCAGGAAGTCGTCCGTGGCCACGAGACCCACCACTCGACTAGGTTCTATGATCGATGCTTCCTTCACTGGTTCTTTCTGCGGAGCGTTTTCCTGCCGCGTGAGGGCGTCGGCCTTCCGATTGTTGACTCCCGGGCGGAATGTTACGATGAAGTTATATTCCGCAAAAAACAGCGTCCAGCGTAACTGACGCGGTGTAAGGTGTCGGGCTGCTCGCAAAAACTGCAGATTGCGGTGGTCGGTATACACGGTTATCTGATGAACCGCCCCCATCAGCCAATGCCTCCATTCCTTGAATGCATCTTTGATCGCTAGGAGCTCTTTCTCAGCGATTGTATAGTTCAGCTCTGCGGGGTTTAGTTTTCTAGACATAAAGGCAATGGGGTGCAGATATCCGGTATTCTCTTGTCTCTGCGACAATACCGCTCCTACCGCGATTTCCGAGGCGTCAGCTTCCACAAAAAACAGCAACTCCGGTTTGGCATGCACCAGAATAGGAGCTGAGCTGAAGGCATGTTTCAGTTGATCGAATGCCCCTTGGGTTGCCACCGTCCAAACAAAGGGAACCTTCACTCGGGTCAACTTGGTCAGCGGGGCGACCGTGTTGGAAAAATGTTGTATAAATCGCCTGTAAAAGTTTGCAAACCCGAGTAGGCTTTGGATGTCTTTCACGTTCTGAGGACGGGGCCAGTCCGCCACTGCCTTCACCTTCCTCTCCGCCATCACTTGTCCTGAAGGGGTCAACATCACCCCGAGGAACTCCACGGTGGTCACATGAAACTCACACTTCGTGAGTTTGCAGAATAGGTGGTTTGTGAACAAGGTGTGTAGCACTCTTTGCACGTGTGTTATGTGTTCTTCTTCGGTGAGGGAATACACGAGGATGTCGTCGATGTAGACGACTACGAAGACGTCCAGAAAATCATGCAGCACCTCGTTGAGAAAGAACTGAAAGGCGGCCGGGGCGTTACAGAGCCCAAAGGGCATTACGAGGTACTCAAACAGCCCATACCTCGTTTTGAATGCCGTCTTCCATTCATCACCGTCGCGCATACGCACGAGGTGATAAGCTCCTTTCAGATCCAACTTGGTGTAGATCGTTGCAGCTCTCACCTGCTCCAAGAGAACCGGGATCAACGGGAGGGGGTATCGGTTCTTCACCGTGATAGCGTTGATCGCTCGAAAGTCGATACAACATCTCAATTCCCCATTGGCCTTGGGTATGAAGAAGAGTGGCGATGCCGCAGGTGATCTAGACGGACGAATAAAGCCGAGTGCTAGGTACTTGTCAAGGTAAGCTCGTAGGTGCAGGTTTTCTGGGATGGTTAGAGCATATATTCGCCCACAGGGTATCACCGCCCCGGGTACCAGATCAATCCGACAGTCAAATTCCCTGTGTGGAGGGAGTTCTTCGGCCTTACTGTCGCTGAAGACTTCTTGGAAGGCAAGGTAACATTCTGGTAGCTTGGTCTCTTTTTCAGCCGCCGTGGCTATCCCGTGTATGATGGCTAGCACCGCCGCCGGCTGCACTGGTTCGCGGTTACAATGTGCTTGACAAAATTCCGACCTCAGCTGGAGGGTCTTTGAGGCCCAGTGAATCCTGGGTTCATGCTTCTGTAGCCACGGGAGCCCGAGGATGATCCCGTACTGCGGGGCGTGGATGACGTTGAACGATATCCATTCGTGGTGATCCTCCTCATACCGGAGTTCGTACTCTGCTGTGTGATGCCGTATGGGTCCGGAATCCAGTTCTTTTCCGTCCACGGCGTAGACCAGCTCGGGGGAGTCTTTTAGGAGGAGCCGTACGCCTAGTCGGTTGGCCTCCTGCCTATCCATAAAACAACCTGTGGCTCCGGAATCAACCATGGCTCGGACCGGGAGGAGCACGTTATTGATGTCTAACTGCATGTTTATAAAAAAATGTTCTTTTTCCCGAAAGGAAAAGAAATCCACTGAAGGGATGGTATGTGTCCCTGAAACCTTCCCTCCTTCCGATTTCAGGTACGGCAGTTTTCCTCCCCTTTATCCGTGGTTGCAACTGCCGCCTGGCCGATCCGTGGCCGTCCAAATGCCGGTTTCACGGGGCATTCTCTGATGAAGTGGCCTTTCTTGCCACAATAGAGGCACAATCCCTGTTTGCGCCTATGATCCCTTTCGCTCACGGTTAACGAGGCCCTCACTGCTCCGATCTCCATCGGCTCGGGTTTGGAAGGGGGTTTCTCCGGCGGTCCGGTACGATAACTCCCTGTTGTACCTCTTTCTTTGCGGGTATGCTCGCCTTTCCGCTCTCTCAAGCGATGGTCCAACCGCAGCGTCAACTCGATAAGGGCCGCACAAGTGCTCGGTTGCGGCTTGATTTGGGCCAGGACGTCCTTCAACTCCTCGGTGAGGCCATGGTAAAAGACGACCAACTGTTTGGCTTCCGGCCAATCGGTCTCGGCCACCAGTCTACGAAAGTGGTTTAGGTAGCTCACCAAATCAAGAGAGCCTTGCTTCAGCTCCATTAGATCTTTATCCGCCGAAAACGTCTCGGCGGTCAAATGTTTTCTCAAAGGCCATGTGAAAGGCGTCCCAATCGTACAGCAGATGGTCGTCGTTCCTTACGATAGGGACAGCCCACTGGGCTGCTTCGCCCCCCAGATAGGATATGAGAAACGCGACCCTAGCTTGGTTGGTGACAAACATCTTCGGTTTGCAAGTAAAGTGGAGCAATATCTGGGTCATGAACACCTGAACCTTCTTCCGGTCACCATGGAACCTCTCAGGGGGGGCCAGGGGAATGGCAGCCGGCACTTCAACCACTAAGGACGTAGGGGAAGACGGGCTACCCATGCTAAACGGGTTCCTTTGCATGTAATCAACACGAGAGTGCAATGACGCTGTTTCCTGTCGTGAGGCGGCTAGGTCTACCTGCATCTGCGCTAACATCGCCATCACGTCGTCTAAGGTAGACATGGCCAGCTTCTAACACAACCAGGGGGATAAGAGAATTCGTGGGCCGATAATTCTGTCAGGTTCCTCGTTCCGATGTCCCCGGGGCTGTGTTGATGCTCTATGGGGGCCCACCTCTGGATGACCCCAAGTCCGGCTATTGAAACCACGGACTTTTGGGGTGATCGAGCGGGGGAAGGAAAGGGTGGGGACTGCAGGGAGGGAGATCTGTGAAGGCAAAAGAGACAATAGAACACAGCATAAGACGTTTTGTTTCCAGTTTCTCAATGGGAACCATACACGTTACTTTTAGCAGGATTGTGTAAACGCGAGCTTGCCCTCTCACCTGAAAAGGAAAATACGGAATGCCCGGACATATGGGGGAGAGCTATGGGTCGTGGTCTTTTCGTTGCAGGCACTAATACAAACGACAAGGAAAGGCACACATGGGGAGAAATGGCAGGGATCAACATACAGACACACACACCAAATATCAACGTGGGGAGCAATACCCACTTGTTCATTCCATGCCTTCGGCGTTGGGACCAACCCTCTCTCCTGACTCGCACATATGTCTAGGAATATAAACAGAAGAAATCAAAAGTGTAAACCTGGCCACCACGGGGTGCGGATGCACACTGCTAGTGTCTGCCTGGGAATTGAAGTCTGTGCGGCTGAAACACGCGTCGCCAACTTCCTAAAAGCCTTAAGCGTTCCTATGTCTCCGCTCTGTCGGAAGGTTGCGCGTATCAACCCTCTCGGTCTCGTGTTTCTTTGAACAATGTTCGGGCTCACACACTGCCTGTCTTTGAACAGCGAGGCTTGCCCTCGTAAGTCTAGTATCTCTATAATACTTGTTCGCTCTCCTGCATGAGACCAGCCGGTCTCGCCAACAGAGGGGCGCTCCTGGGATTCTCTATAGATCGAAGAGCTTGTCTCCGACTAAGCTGGGTCGAGCCCCGATGGAAATACTGCCACAGTACTCCTACCTCGGTCACGACGAACCTCCGAATGTCTCGGGCCGCTACCTGGGGGATGAGCTCGTCCGAACCTTCGTCTCTCGGCGTCTCCTTTCTCGTCTCCTGGGTCGAAGAATTATCGGCTCCGTGCTCGGCGACCTCTCGCCTTTTGACGTCTTGTGTTGGGGGCGTGGCGCGCGTTACGTTGCGCACCTCCCGCACTGCCCATCGGGAAGTGTAGTTCCTCACGCATTTCCTAGTGTTGCGCGAGGAGGTGCCGGCGTGCGCTGATGAGTCTGACAGTCGTTGCCCATCGAGACGCTCCGCTGCGTGGCTGTGGCTGCTGGCGCCTCCGGAAGTGGCGGCTCCTGGGCAGCGGTGGGCTTGTGGTGACATTGGAGCCTGTTTTGAGCTGCGGAGCGGGGCGGCGGCCTGCGGTGCTGCTGGCGCTGTGTGCGTCCCTGCGGTGGAGACGTCCAGCCTGAGGGAGAGTGAGCGGCTGCCCGGCGCTGGTGCGCGCTGTTTCCGCGGTGACTGTCGGCGTCGCTGCGGGGTACTGGTGATCTCCCGGTGCTGTGGGGGGCTGTCCTGGCTCTGGCGGGGAGTGTACCGGCGGCGCGGCTGAGGCGGGGGACTGCACACGGAGCGCTCCAGCTACCGCGGGGGATGCGGGCTTGCCCTGATGCTGTAGGTGCTGTGCCTTCGATGGGGCTGCTGGGTCCATCTGCATCCGCCATATTGAAGTCTGGGCGCGAGCTCCGGCGGCGGCTGGAGGAGGGCTCTTCTTGTCTTTGAGGGCTGTATGGACTGGCTGCACTCCGTTGGCGACGCAGGCAGGGCGCACAGACGCTGGAGTGGTGTGTTGAAATCCATGGTTTGCTGCCGGATCGTTGGCCATCACGTTTTCAGCGGCCCATCTCTGTTGGTGCGCAGTGCATTTGTAGGAGATCTAGTAGCGCACTATAGTGGTGCAGTGTGATAAAGTGCGTGCCCCAGCTTGCTGAGAGGATCGGGGTGCCTTGGATACTCCTAGCTATCGCTCTCTGGTGTGAACTGCTCTGCTGCATACTATCCTTCTATTGCGATTGCAGGGGTTCGAACAAGATTGCCTGGACTGTGCGCAGGCCTTCGACGGTGGCGCAGCCTATCCTCTGCCACGATGGGGAAGTCGGATAAACAGGTGCAGCCTAAGTTGTCGTTTGAAACCAAACGCGTCAAAAAAGCTACCCCGCCTGCGGAGATGGACTCGGAGACTGATATGGATCTGGGGGCGGGTGGCACTAGTAAACTCGAAAGGATGATGCTCACCATGCAGAAAAGTTTACAGGCCATAGACAGTAGGATAGATGCTTTCAATCTCCGCATGGATAACATGGCATCCAAGCTGGACAAGCATGGTGTGCGAATTGCAGAGGCGGAGCAGCGCATTTCCTCCACGGAGGATAGAGTCGAGAGGATCGGTGCGTCCTGCGCCCAAATGGAAAATGTACTCTCGGTGATCTCTGCGAAGAATGAGGAGTTGGAGGCGAGGTCCCGCCGCAACAACCTGCGAGTTATAGGGGTGCCCGAGTCCACCAATATTGGGAAAATGGAGCTGTATATTGAGGACATGCTTAAGACTCTCTTTGGTGCGGAGAACTTCTCCAGTATGCTGGTGGTCGAGAGGGCGCACCGTTCTCTTGCCCCGCGCCCGATTCCGGGGGCGCCCCCCCGCCCGATCATAGTTAAGCTCCTTAACTGTAGGGATAGGGACGCGGCGCTCCGGATGGTGAGAGAGCGGGGCGCTACACAATATCAGGGCGCCGAGGTCCAGCTTTTCCCGGATTTCACAGCAGCGGTGCAGCAGGCTAGGCGGGAATTCCAACCAGTTAAGAAGAGGCTGCAAGCGCTGAAGATTCAATACGCCATGCTGTACCCGGCGCGTCTCAGGATACATCAGGGCAGTAAACCTAGACTGTTCACGACGCCGAAGGACGCTATGCAATTTGTCAAGCAGCTTGAACGATGGGAAACCGACAGAGTGGCTGGAGACGACGTGGAAGTTGAGGACTAGTGATATTTGAGATATGTATGCCTGGTCTGTTGCCTACACTGTACACCATAATTCGTGTTGTTTTCTATGTGGTTGGGGTACTTTTCTACTCCTTCACTAGCTTATGTGTCCTGATGAGCTGGCTTGATGCTGGGTTTGTGTATGATTACTGCGCCACGGTAAGAACATATTTAAAGATTTGGTCCATGCTGCTCAGTTGATCGCTTCTGCTATTATTCACGCCAGATGGGACGCTGGATGGATGTGCTGCGTGGTCAGAGGTTGTTGGATGGGCAGCATTGCTAGTCCAGTGTTGACGGAGTTGTGGTGCTGTGAAGGTCCTCAATGGATGAGCTCTGATTGTGGGGGCTGTTGGTGGGAGGTGATCGTAGTCCCATTTTGTTGGGACGAGCTATAGAGAGAGCTCCGAATGGGCCCTGACCCCCCCCCCCCTCTTATGCTGAGGGGGTACTCGGGCAGCTGGTGTCCTGTCAGAGGGTGCACCCCACACTGTTGATGACTGACAGTGGTCGATGCAAGTGGGCTAGCCGCCTGCAGGAGACTAGGTGGAAGTTACTGGTTCTGCTGTTCAGTTACATGGGTCTCTCCAGTATGATTGGGATGCTGGGGTGGGTGGGGGGGAGTTTGGGGGAATGTTTTCTATTCAATCGATTACATGTCGAATACAGGTCTGGTGGGTAGTCTGTGCATGCACTCAGTACAACGCGTTTACGCTGCAGATTAACTTCAAAAAGTCAAAAAAAAATAACTTTATTTCGATTGAATTTACAATCATAAAAAGTACATTTAAAACATTACAACATTATAAAAATTCAGTTTGCTCATTGACTGCTAAGGAAGGCAGGCATTTTACATGTTAACACTCTAAATACAAGAATAATAACACAGTAGTCAGTAAAAATTCGGTTTGCTCATTGGCTGCTAAGGAAGGCAAGCATTTTACAAGTAAACACTAACACTCTATATACAAGAATAATAGCACAGTAGTCAGTAAAATCTTAGGAAACAGTTGCCAATAGTTGGGAATTAGTTTTCAAGCAGGCTTTGAGAAAGCAGGCTACGGTTTTGGCAACGTACGGGGTGTCTAGGTATTGAAGTGCCAAAAGGGCCGGTCTGCATCTTCTCAGTCCTAAGTGTCGGAGCAATGGAACCAGCCATCGTTTCCGCGGGGATTTATAGAAACCGCAGAAAAAGGTTACATGCAGAGTTGACTGGCGAGTAAGACCGTCACAGGGACAGTTTGTTAGTTCCCGTGACCAGTCTAAGGGCACAGGCAGTGAGACAAGGCGATAAAATACATCAAACCGAAATCTGGTTAAAACATACCTCTCATAATTTGACAGAAAAAATGACAAATAAGGTTGAATGCCATAAGAAGATTGGACCATCGTTAAATGAACATTTGGCTTTTTGACAAGTTCAGAACACAAACGAAGATCGCTTAAGTGGTCAGCACATAGCTTTATCAAAGATTTTCTGGATATGTCCAATAGAGATTCAGGGTCAGTGAAATATGCAGGGTGGTTCAAATCTGTCAAAAATTTTGAAACATATAACAGCCAAGGAATCTTTTTCCAATGGGACAAAGTGAGACAGTCAGATATTAGTGACCTAGTTAAATGACATTGCTCCTGAGTCCATATACGATGCCATAGTAGAATCGGCTGGTATCTAATGATGTCAGTCAGATACTCCCAACCGAGTTCCACATGGGTGCCGTAAGTAGGAGCACTACGGGGGAGGGCTAATATGTATTTCAAAAAGTAGTTTTCTATAATTTGTAGCTCGTCTGCGGACACATAGCCCCAGACTCCGGCGCCGTATGTAGCCACACTCATGCATTTAGCTTGGTAGATCTTCAAAAGCACAGTAGGAGCGGGCTTACCCAGTTTCCTAGAGAACGAGGTCAGTGCAGATGTTGTGCGTTGAAACTGCAATTTTTTGCTGGATATGGCAGATTTCCAGGACAGGTGGTTATCAATAAGGATACCTAGATAGGGGTAGGTAGTGGCAGTTTCTAATCTGGTCTTCTCAATAAAGAGAGATTTACATTTTTGGGCTCTCTTCCCGATATTCATAACGAAAGTCTTGGACTTATTGACTTTGAGACCAAGAGAAGACATAAATTCGCAGTATTTTTCTAGTTGGGTCTGAAGTTGATTAGGTGTCCTTGCTAGGATGACTGAATCGTCTGCATACAGTAATGCAGGGATAGGGCGGGAGCTTATGCAGGGGAGATCTTTGCTATCAGCTAGCATCGCTTGCTCCAGTCCATTAGTATAGATGTTAAATAGGAATTGAGCAAGGACGCATCCCTGCCTTACGCCTTTTTCGATGTTAAAGGATTCAGTAAGCTCCCCTTTGATACCGTATCTCACACAAGCTTTTGCGTCCGAGTATAGCTCTCGGAGAAAATTCAGCAGTGCAAGATCTATGCCCAGATTTTTCAGGATCGCCCATAGCTTGGAATGAATTACGCAATCAAATGCGGAACTCAAGTCCACATAGACTAGATGAAGTTTACCGCCTTTGGCCCCAGCGTATTTGCCTATGAGTAAAGTCAGGTTTAAGACCTGTTCCACAGTGCCCAGGCCCTCCTGAAACCCAAACTGTAAGTCAGTTAAGATCTTATTCTCTGTGGCCCAGTCCCTTAATCGCTCCAGGATTAGTCTGCCGGCAATCTTGCCTAGGGAATCCAAAAGGGAGATGGGCCTGTAGCAGGCTGGGTTGTCCCGATCTCCCTTTTTGAAAATGGGCAGGAGCACAGAAGTAGACCAAGAATCAATAAGGCCGATCTGGGTAACTGCAGACATGACCTGTGTGACAATTGGAGGCCAAAGATCTATATTGCTCACAAATATGTCTAAGGGGACCCCGTCTGGACCGGGCGCCTTACCGGTCTTTGAGGCAGTCAGTGCTGTGATTATCTCCTCTAGATCGAAGTGGAGGTCAATAGGGAAGATGTTATTGCTAGTGGGAGCTTCCGCATCTGGTCTGGGAGCCTCGGTTGTCAAGGGGTTGTCCCCGAAGATCTGCGAGTAGTGTGCTACCCATTTATCAGCGGGTACTGCCACATCTAGATGCTGTATCGCGGTTTCATCAGCTAGGAAAGGGGCCTTAACTGTTCTCCAAAACATGGTGGAGTCCTTGGTTAGAGTGCTCTGGTGTAGTTGGGCCCAGAGATTATTTTTTTATTTCCTGTTTACGGGATTGCTGTGCCATCTTATAGTTTTTCCTTAAGGAGGCGATTTGGGGCTGGTCCCTGGTCTGATTGTGTAGAGCATTTTTCAGTGCACGCTGCGCTTTACGGCAACGGGAGTCAAACCACCCTCTTGAGTCCTTATCATTGTCGTGAGTCCTATGGGGACGGGTAAGCTCTTGTCTGATGACTTCTAATATCTTGACAAAGCTGGAGAGGATCAGCTGGGGGGAAGATGACGTCTCCAGACAGTGGTGGATTAAAGGAAGGGTTTTTTGGATGATCTTACTGGTGATCTCTGTGGGGTTGGTCATCGTCCACTTAACAGTATAACCGTTAATTTTATTCATCTCCAGAGAGTGCTGCGCTAAGAGGCTTGTTTTTGGGCAGGCTAAGGATGGAGTATTTAATACTATGGTTATGCTATTTGAGTAGTGGTCGCTTGAGGGGTCGGTGCCAGTTGTAAATTGCTTCAGTCGGTTGTTTAGGGATTGAGAGCATAAAATAAAATCGATGATTGTGGTAGCACCTCTACCATGAAAAGTCGTCTTGAACTCTACAGCAGGACACACTAAAATGTTCGCGAATTCAAGTTCTAGTGCAAAAATACAGGTGTTTAGTGCGTGACCCACTGTACTGTGGGTGAAGTGGGCCAGGGGGACATCATGCTCGTCTAAAAGCCCACAAATACCTTTGCTATGATTGTTACACAAATACACATTGAAATCCCCACCCCACACAATATGACAATTTAACTCTTGATTCATAGCTTTTTGGTCTTGTAAATACAAGGTAATTTCCGACAGAGATTTTACACAGTCGCTAGGTGAAGAGTTATTATACATATTGATGAGATAATAACAGGAGTTATTGTCTGGAACTATTTTGAGGATTTGAGAAATTGACGAGACTAACGGAACTTCCGTGATCGTAAAGGGAATTAAGTTGGAAACATAGATGGCTAAGCCGCCCTTGGATCTACCATGAGTGGACGGTAAGGAAGGGAGGTGAAATGTTTTAAAACCCTGAATATGAATAGGGTCAATTGCCCAAGTTTCTTCTAGGCAGATTAACTTAAATTTGTTGGTTACTTCCACCCAAGACTGAAGATGGATTTTCGATCTTAAGCCAGCTACGTTCCAGAATAAAATTGGAAGGTCCTGGGTTGATGAAAAAGTAGAATTTGGAGGCTGAGGTTCAGCAGAGGAATGTGGGAGTTGGGACGGGGACTGAGTGGTTATAGCAGAAAGAGGAGGGTTGGGTTTAGGCTCACTGGGTTGAGGAGTAGTAGATTGTAGATTTGGGAGCGGGTCTGCGGGGGTAGCTGACATGGTGTGACACGCGACCTGGTGGGGAGAAAATGACTGCTGTTGGGTCAGGGTGTACTGGGGAGGGGAAGACTCAAGCTGGGTACCATACAGAGATGGCGAGAAGGAGCCAGCCGCCCGAATGCTCTTACAGGGGTCTTTTGGGTTAGGAAAGACGCTGTTGTAACTGCTGTCTGTCATGGGTAGAGATGGTAGTCAGTCCACCATATCCAGGCAATCGTATCGATTGGATAGTAGTGGACCTCTCCAATTGCTAAAGTGGCCTGGTGGTGGGTTGCTAAAGCCATACCCCGACCACTGGTTTCGGTCTCTGATTCCGCCCCAGTTTCCTACCCTCGTCCAGGACCACGGAGGACCTGCGTTACGTCGTGTATTAGGGGGATAGAAATACGACAAATTATGGGTAGCTATCCCTTCAGTAGAGATTTGATCACCCCAGGAGCAAATATGCTCGACTGTATTTGGATCTTCAAAATTTACTATAATACAGTCGCCCTGTGTGTTTTTTGGTAGGTTGCCTAACCAAGGCACTCTACGCACTGTAGTAACTCTGTTGTCCATAAAGATTGGGAGCGGTCTATTGTTGGACAACCAGAATATTACTTTATTTTTTAGGGACCAAACTGGTTCATCTTGGTTTGGGAGGAGTTCCGGAACCACGGTCATTATTACTACATATGGAGAGGCCTCAGGTGGGAGATGGATAGGGGGAATCCTTCTCTTACGATTATTAGGAATGGTGTTGAATCCAGTAGCATTATTGGATTGGACAGGAGCGGGAGAGGGGGCTGTAGAGGTGGGAAGGGAAGAAGGAGGGTTTGGTAGGGAAGGTGCTGTTGGTTTAGGATTGGTTACGGGGCGGGGTGGTAAAGGGTTAGAGGATTTAGGAGGTGGTTGCGGCTTGTTTGTAGATGCTAGGGAATAATTTTGAGTAGGCTTCTCAGGGACTTTTTGTTTGTTAGAATTGGGGTTCTGCGCGGAGGTTCCAGGTTTTAACGCTTTGGCGTTTGGAGTGTTTGAAGTAGTGGGCCTGCCTTTCGCCAAATTGGAATCCTTCTTGTTTCCTGTACTTTGGGATAGTGCAAGGGACAGTTGGGTAAGTTGAGACTGAACCATGTGTAGGGCCTTTTCTATGGGTTCCAAGTGAGATTTAAATAGATCACCAATTCTGGTGAGCAATAGGCTGTCGTTGCTACATGCATTGATTGTAAGATTACCATTTACCATATCTCCTCCGCTGTAATTGCTACTTGAGCTGGTGCAGCTAATGTTCAGATTAGCAGGAATAGAATCCACTATTTGAACATTTGACAGTGAAGGAGAATGATGGAGGGATGAAGGGTTAGGGTTTTGCGGGGGAAAATTAGAGGCAAGAGGAGTTACAGGGATGGTTGTAACAGGAAGAATGGTGGAATGGGGGAACTTAGTGGTTGTCTTCTTCTTTGATTTTTTAGGGATTGCTCCTTCTCGTATACCCCTAGCCATTGAGGAAGAGGGGGTGTTATCTAGTTGAGTAACAAAAATAGCAGGAGATTTTTCCAGGGAGAGATGGGAATCAGACAAGTCTAAAGATGCAGAAAGGTCCACTGTACAGGGAACAGTGTGCGTTTCTGCATGCACTGTCACTGGAGGAGGTAGATCAACAGGACGTAAGGGGTTTTTTGCAGTGGCCAGTAGGCCCATCGAAGAGCGTCTGGCAATCATCAAGTCCTGTGAGATCCTCCGATCCAGTAGGATAATGCCCTGCTCAATAGCATCGTTGGCTTTAGTTATAAATTGGTCAATTGGGCCAATGACCTCACCAGCGGATTGAGCCTGCTTTTTAACTGTGTTCCTAGTGGTTCTCGGGGACATTGTACCGTGAGAATTATTACGATAGTGAGGAACAATGAATATTCTCAAGCCAATAGTAAAAAGTTAATGTGAAATGACATTGGCAGAATATTAAAGCACGAACTGCAAATGGGGTGGCCCAGTCCAGTCCTGCCCGGTCTTGAACGGGCTTAAACGGGCCCGCCCTTGGCCCGGGCTTCGCCCGCGCTTCTCCCCGCGCGCGTCCCGCGTTGCGTTTGGGGCTGGTCAGTTTATAGTGAGACAGTTAGGGGGCGTGGCCTCCGGGGGAAGAGGCACCAGCTGTTGGATGTAGGGGCTGCTGGTCCTCGCAGTCCCCCGGTGAAGCCAACAGGTAGCCCTGGAGTCTGGTGCACGCTGGGAGCGTGCAGGCTGTCCGCCGATTGCGGAGAAGCTCCCACCAGCGGCACGACCCTTCGTGATCAAGACAAGTGGCAATGCGCCCTCCGTGAGCAGCGTTCCGTGATCCTTCCTTGTGGCAGGTAGAGTGATTAAAAAATGAGCGGCACCCGCGAAGCGGGTGTCGCGAAAAGTAAGTAGGCGTCTGAGGGGGGCGTGGCCTCCGGGGGAAGAGGCACCAGCTGTTGGATGTAGGGGCTGCTGGTCCTCGCAGTCCCCCGGTGAAGCCAACAGGTAGCCCTGGAGTCTGGTGCACGCTGGGAGCGTGCAGGCTGTCCGCCGATTGCGGAGAAGCTCCCACCAGCGGCACGACCCTTCGTGATCAAGACAAGTGGCAATGCGCCCTCCGTGAGCAGCGTTCCGTGATCCTTCCTTGTGGCAGGTAGAGTGATTAAAAAATGAGCGGCACCCGCGAAGCGGGTGTCGCGAAAAGTAAGTAGGCGTCTGAGGGGGGCGTGGCCTCCGGGGGAAGAGGCACCAGCTGTTGGATGTAGGGGCTGCTGGTCCTCGCAGTCCCCCGGTGAAGCCAACAGGTAGCCCTGGAGTCTGGTGCACGCTGGGAGCGTGCAGGCTGTCCGCCGATTGCGGAGAAGCTCCCACCAGCGGCACGACCCTTCGTGATCAAGACAAGTGGCAATGCGCCCTCCGTGAGCAGCGTTCCGTGATCCTTCCTTGTGGCAGGTAGAGTGATTAAAAAATGAGCGGCACCCGCGAAGCGGGTGTCGCGAAAAGTAAGTAGGCGTCTGAGGGGGGCGTGGCCTCCGGGGGAAGAGGCACCAGCTGTTGGATGTAGGGGCTGCTGGTCCTCGCAGTCCCCCGGTGAAGCCAACAGGTAGCCCTGGAGTCTGGTGCACGCTGGGAGCGTGCAGGCTGTCCGCCGATTGCGGAGAAGCTCCCACCAGCGGCACGACCCTTCGTGATCAAGACAAGTGGCAATGCGCCCTCCGTGAGCAGCGTTCCGTGATCCTTCCTTGTGGCAGGTAGAGTGATTAAAAAATGAGCGGCACCCGCGAAGCGGGTGTCGCGAAAAGTAAGTAGGCGTCTGAGGGGGGCGTGGCCTCCAGGGGAAGAGGCACCAGCTGTTGGATGTAGGGGCTGCTGGTCCTCGCAGTCCCCCGGTGAAGCCAACAGGTAGCCCTGGAGTCTGGTGCACGCTGGGAGCGTGCAGGCTGTCCGCCGATTGCGGAGAAGCTCCCACCAGCGGCACGACCCTTCGTGATCAAGACAAGTGGCAATGCGCCCTCCGTGAGCAGCGTTCCGTGATCCTTCCTTGTGGCAGGTAGAGTGATTAAAAAATGAGTGGCACCCGCGAAGCGGGTGTCGCGAAAAGTAAGTAGGCGTCTGAGGGGGGCGTGGCCTCCAGGGGAAGAGGCACCAGCTGTTGGATGTAGGGGCTGCTGGTCCTCGCAGTCCCCCGGTGAAGCCAACAGGTAGCCCTGGAGTCTGGTGCACGCTGGGAGCGTGCAGGCTGTCCGCCGATTGCGGAGAAGCTCCCACCAGCGGCACGACCCTTCGTGATCAAGACAAGTGGCAATGCGCCCTCCGTGAGCAGCGTTCCGTGATCCTTCCTTGTGGCAGGTAGAGTGATTAAAAAATGAGCGGCACCCGCGAAGCGGGTGTCGCGAAAAGTAAGTAGGCGTCTGAGGGGGGCGTGGCCTCCAGGGGAAGAGGCACCAGCTGTTGGATGTAGGGGCTGCTGGTCCTCGCAGTCCCCCGGTGAAGCCAACAGGTAGCCCTGGAGTCTGGTGCACGCTGGGAGCGTGCAGGCTGTCCGCCGATTGCGGAGAAGCTCCCACCAGCGGCACGACCCTTCGTGATCAAGACAAGTGGCAATGCGCCCTCCGTGAGCAGCGTTCCGTGATCCTTCCTTGTGGCAGGTAGAGTGATTAAAAAATGAGCGGCACCCGCGAAGCGGGTGTCGCGAAAAGTAAGTAGGCGTCTGAGGGGGGCGTGGCCTCCGGGGGAAGAGGCACCAGCTGTTGGATGTAGGGGCTGCTGGTCCTCGCAGTCCCCCGGTGAAGCCAACAGGTAGCCCTGGAGTCTGGTGCACGCTGGGAGCGTGCAGGCTGTCCGCCGATTGCGGAGAAGCTCCCACCAGCGGCACGACCCTTCGTGATCAAGACAAGTGGCAATGCGCCCTCCGTGAGCAGCGTTCCGTGATCCTTCCTTGTGGCAGGTAGAGTGATTAAAAAATGAGCGGCACCCGCGAAGCGGGTGTCGCGAAAAGTAAGTAGGCGTCTGAGGGGGGCGTGGCCTCCGGGGGAAGAGGCACCAGCTGTTGGATGTAGGGGCTGCTGGTCCTCGCAGTCCCCCGGTGAAGCCAACAGGTAGCCCTGGAGTCTGGTGCACGCTGGGAGCGTGCAGGCTGTCCGCCGATTGCGGAGAAGCTCCCACCAGCGGCACGACCCTTCGTGATCAAGACAAGTGGCAATGCGCCCTCCGTGAGCAGCGTTCCGTGATCCTTCCTTGTGGCAGGTAGAGTGATTAAAAAATGAGCGGCACCCGCGAAGCGGGTGTCGCGAAAAGTAAGTAGGCGTCTGAGGGGGGCGTGGCCTCCGGGGGAAGAGGCATCAGCTGTTGGATGTAGGGGCTGCTGGTCCTCGCAGTCCCCCGGTGAAGCCAACAGGTAGCCCTGGAGTCTGGTGCACGCTGGGAGCGTGCAGGCTGTCCGCCGATTGCGGAGAAGCTCCCACCAGCGGCACGACCCTTCGTGATCAAGACAAGTGGCAATGCGCCCTCCGTGAGCAGCGTTCCGTGATCCTTCCTTGTGGCAGGTAGAGTGATTAAAAAATGAGCGGCACCCGCGAAGCGGGTGTCGCGAAAAGTAAGTAGGCGTCTGAGGGGGGCGTGGCCTCCAGGGGAAGAGGCACCAGCTGTTGGATGTAGGGGCTGCTGGTCCTCGCAGTCCCCCGGTGAAGCCAACAGGTAGCCCTGGAGTCTGGTGCACGCTGGGAGCGTGCAGGCTGTCCGCCGATTGCGGAGAAGCTCCCACCAGCGGCACGACCCTTCGTGATCAAGACAAGTGGCAATGCGCCCTCCGTGAGCAGCGTTCCGTGATCCTTCCTTGTGGCAGGTAGAGTGATTAAAAAATGAGCGGCACCCGCGAAGCGGGTGTCGCGAAAAGTAAGTAGGCGTCTGAGGGGGGCGTGGCCTCCAGGGGAAGAGGCACCAGCTGTTGGATGTAGGGGCTGCTGGTCCTCGCAGTCCCCCGGTGAAGCCAACAGGTAGCCCTGGAGTCTGGTGCACGCTGGGAGCGTGCAGGCTGTCCGCCAATTGCGGAGAAGCTCCCACCAGCGGCACGACCCTTCGTGATCAAGACAAGTGGCAATGCGCCCTCCGTGAGCAGCGTTCCGTGATCCTTCCTTGTGGCAGGTAGAGTGATTAAAAAATGAGCGGCACCCGCGAAGCGGGTGTCGCGAAAAGTAAGTAGGCGTCTGAGGGGGGCGTGGCCTCCAGGGGAAGAGGCACCAGCTGTTGGATGTAGGGGCTGCTGGTCCTCGCAGTCCCCCGGTGAAGCCAACAGGTAGCCCTGGAGTCTGGTGCACGCTGGGAGCGTGCAGGCTGTCCGCCGATTGCGGAGAAGCTCCCACCAGCGGCACGACCCTTCGTGATCAAGACAAGTGGCAATGCGCCCTCCGTGAGCAGCGTTCCGTGATCCTTCCTTGTGGCAGGTAGAGTGATTAAAAAATGAGCGGCACCCGCGAAGCGGGTGTCGCGAAAAGTAAGTAGGCGTCTGAGGGGGGCGTGGCCTCCGGGGGAAGAGGCACCAGCTGTTGGATGTAGGGGCTGCTGGTCCTCGCAGTCCCCCGGTGAAGCCAACAGGTAGCCCTGGAGTCTGGTGCACGCTGGGAGCGTGCAGGCTGTCCGCCGATTGCGGAGAAGCTCCCACCAGCGGCACGACCCTTCGTGATCAAGACAAGTGGCAATGCGCCCTCCGTGAGCAGCGTTCCGTGATCCTTCCTTGTGGCAGGTAGAGTGATTAAAAAATGAGCGGCACCCGCGAAGCGGGTGTCGCGAAAAGTAAGTAGGCGTCTGAGGGGGGCGTGGCCTCCGGGGGAAGAGGCACCAGCTGTTGGATGTAGGGGCTGCTGGTCCTCGCAGTCCCCCGGTGAAGCCAACAGGTAGCCCTGGAGTCTGGTGCACGCTGGGAGCGTGCAGGCTGTCCGCCGATTGCGGAGAAGCTCCCACCAGCGGCACGACCCTTCGTGATCAAGACAAGTGGCAATGCGCCCTCCGTGAGCAGCGTTCCGTGATCCTTCCTTGTGGCAGGTAGAGTGATTAAAAAATGAGCGGCACCTTAATTAGAATAACTGCCGCACACTGAAGGCACACTGAATTGGATTACATGGAATGTCTGGGGTCTTAATAACCCCAAAAAGACCCGACAAGTGTTGGCGTATCTTGATCGTCATGCAATACATGTGGCATTGTTGCAGGAAACGCACCTCACTGGGGCTGCTGCCTCTTCGATATCCACCAAATGGGCCGGTGCTCGTTTCGCCTCCTCCTATTCGTCCTATGCCCGTGGGGTTATGATTTTAATAAAACAGGGCGTCCCCTTTGTTAGTACTTATGAAGATGCGGATGTTAATGGACGATACATAATTATACAAGGCAAGTTGTGCGGAACGTTAGTCACCATAATTAATGTATATGGGCCGAATGTAGATGACCCTGGTTTCTATGATGAGCTTTGGAACAAGGTCTATCAGTTGCCTGCGGCTGCTATTGTATGTGGGTGGGATTTTAATGCGGTGCTTGACCCTGCTTTGGATCGGCGCACCACCGCAGACATTGCCGTTAAAAAGGCCGCGCATGCGATTCGAACTGGTATGCACACTCTGGGTCTCCTGGATGTCTGGCGCTTGCGGCACCCAGCAGCGCAGGAAGGCACCTGTCACTCGTATGCTCGCAACTCGTGGTCGCGGCTCGATTACTGGTTGACAACGGAAGACGTCAGTGCCTGGACTACACAAGTGGCACATCTTCCTCGCACACTGTCTGATCACTCCCCGGTGTGGTTTACTATGACCATACCCACGTACCTGTCACCGCAGTTCCAATGGCGTTTGCAGTCGACGATATTTCGGGAAGGTGTGCGTGATGCTATTGAGCATTACTTTACGGAGAATGTGGGGTCAGTGCAAACTTTAGGCGTTTTATGGGAGGCCTTTAAGGTAACAATGAGGGGGGTGTGTATAGGCCTTCAGGCAGGAGCGCTTCGGTCGCTGCGGGATTCCATGCGACGTTTAGAACTCTAGCTGGGGCAGCTAGAGCGAAACTATACTGAGAGGCCGGCTCCTACTACCTTGGCGACCATGCGCTCTAAAATTATGGCGTACAATGATCTGGCGGATCAGGAAGCGAGACATATGTCTCGGCGCTGGAAGGCCAGATACTATGGGGAGGGGGGTCGGCCTGGGCGCGCTTTAGCAAGGCGAATTACAGAACCGCACATGAAAAGCTGTACAGTGCACTCTATAGTGGAGGGAGGGGAGACTCACTGTGATGCGCCTGGGATCCTTGCAGCTTTCGTGAGGCATTATAGGGAGCTGTATAGTGGTTGTCAGACGGCTACTGAGGACGATATCACTCAGTACCTGGATGATGTAGCATTGGTATGGCTGTCGCGGAGACAGCAAGACTTTCTGATGCACCCGCTGACGTCCGATGAGATCAGGGAGGCAATCGCTGCGCTGCCCAATGGTAAAGCTACTGGAACCGACGGGTTACCAGCAGAATTTTATAAGGAATATGTGGATCTACTGGTGCCCCACTTGCAGGCCATGTTTGCGGAAGCGCATGAACAACAGCGGCTTCCCGATTTGCTCCGAGAGGCCTTAATCGTAACACTCCTGAAGCCTGGGAAAACGCCCGACAGCTGTGACTCATACCGGCCCCTCTCCTTGATGAACACTGACGTCAAGATCCTTGCGAAGGTGCTGGCAACCAGACTGCGCCTTCTAATCTCGGTGATGGTGCTGACCAGTCAGGGTTTGTCCCGGCCCGTTCCACGGCGCACAATCTTCGGACTCTGTTTGCGGTGATACACCTTCTGGAGCCCAAACTGCGGGCAGCGGCTGTCCTACTGGATGCCGCGAAGGCGTTTCACTCCATTGCCTGGAGCTATCTGTTTGCGGTGTTGCACCTTATGGGGGTACCATACATATTTACGAATTGGGTTAAACTACTCTATACGGATCCGGTGGCCCGGGTCCGGGTTAACGGTGAGACTTCAGACCCGCTGCCCATTCAACGCGGTACGCGGCAGGGATGCCCTCTATCGCCACTGCTTTTTGCGGTGGTGATGGAGCCGTTGGCATGCATACTGCGGCAGAGGCATGCTGAGGCTGCTTTACATTTTCTGCAGCGACCATTGGCAGCGTCCATGTATGCGGACGACATGGTCTTGTATGTGCGTGAGCCAGCGATCCACATGGCGCGCCTGATTCGTGAGTATGTGTGGTTTGAGTGGTATTCGGGCCTCGCCATCAATTGGAACAAATCAGTTGTATTATCCTTAACAGACAGCACTACGCAGGTTGAACTTGATTATCCCCTAGAATGGACTGATGAGCCCGTTAAGTACCTGGGCATTTGGGTGCATAAGGACCCTCAGGTTGTTCTCAGCACCAACTATGGTTCAGCAGTCTCGAGGCTAGAAGACCAGATATCCCGATGGATTAGGCTGCCCCTTACCTTTGCCGACAGGGTTGCCCTCATTAAAATGGTGGTCCTGCCGAAATTTTTATATATTTTTGTGAATATCCCTATTCGCCTCACACAGCATTTTTTTACCACGCTGCGATCATTACTAATTACGATGGCATGGGGGGGCAAGAAGCCGAGGATACGGTGGGAAACTCTCACGAGGCCGTATGAGATGGGGGGGGGGTTTTGCTATACCTGACATGCACTTGTATTACCTGTGTGCTCAGGCACACTATGCCTATTATTGGCAGAATGCTCCCCCCTTTACACCGCATGTTGCGGTGGAGGCGGGTGCATCCCATTCCTCTTAGGGCAATGATAGCAAATATCACCACAGTTCTTGAACGGGGTGAAATAGACACAGTGAAATGTACCTATCTGGCCTGGCAGGAGCTTGCCCGCCGGTCCGGGAGGCTGCCATTATATGCGCCAGCGATGCCGCTAGATCATCACATGGCTATTTCGGTGACTGGGGAGGCCGGATCCCTTAAAGCACTGCACACTCCTGGGGCACACACTCTGGGCAACATCTTTCCAAGTGGGCGGTTTCTAGGCCTTCGGGATTTTGTGGGGGACAGGGAGCACATTCCCATGTTGACCTTCATTTATTGTAGGCTGAGGGCTGCGCTGCAATCACATTATTCCAGCTTCACGGATGAACCGCTGGTGCTAGGCGCCTTGCAATTTTTATACACCACGCAAACTAGTGCGAAGTTGGTTTCTAGATTGTATAATGCCTCACAACAGGATGAGGGGCCTGCGGAGTGAGGCTCACTGGCCAGGTGGAATGCTATCCTGCCGCACCCACTCACAGAAAAAGATTGGGAGGTCTGCTGTCAGATGACGGGGCAATTTGCTGCAAATGGCGATCTTAAATATATTCACTATAAATATCTCCACCAGGTATATTATACGCCAGTACAATTGTGTAAGTACTGATTGCGCAACTCGCACTGTTGTAAACGCTGTGGGGCTGATAACACAGACTTTCAACATTTGGCATGGACCTGTTTGAGGATGGCGAATTTCTGGGGTGAGGTCACGGGCACGCTGACGAAAATGGTTGGTGAACCTATTGACTGTACTATGAGGATCTGCTTGCTAGGTCATGTGCTTCATGTTAAGCCTACATGTCGTAAATTTGTGGCACTGGTGCTGCAATTGGCAAAGCGCAGAGTCTCGCTACATTGGGATGGGCACCCTGCGCCGCAGTTGACGTGTTGGTTACAGGACATAACATACTGCCGGGACCAACTTACCTGCTATGCAGAGGAATTGCCAAGTGTGTCCCGCCCGCGGGACATCTAGGGTCCTTTTACTACCTATATGCTGACCAATACTGTTGCTTGAAGACATTCCAAATGCCTGAACTGTATGATTCATTTGCATTCAGATGTATCCGTATTTCAGGGCTGCTCTACTTTGCATGGTATTCTATCGACTGACCGCAATGTATTCTATATGATTGAGCCAAAGATGTAATGTTATTTCTGTTGGTTGTTTCTATGACAATTTTCAATAAAAATTTTATTTAAAAAAACAAACTATAACAACAATCTACATTGCCTTGTCTGTAATGTATAACATACATTTTAAATATGTTCATACAAAAGGGTGCTACTTGGTCGTGATGTTCTCTGTTACCCCATAAGGACTTCCTCTGCACTGTCAATTATTTTAAACCGACAAAAACAAATCATTTGAAAAAAAAATATTTAAAAAATAAAGTCATGTATTCAGTCGACATTATTTGAACCTGTAAAATTAGTCAAACTTAAAAAATATGGCATTTCAGAAGTTTCAATAATAATGCAAACTCCACTCGTCCTCTATCAGTGAAATAAAGCGTTAAACAGCTAACAAATAAATACATTACGGCCTTAAAGTCTACGACAAATTATAACCCATTAAAAAACATAATAAAACTGACATACAAAAATGAAACCATTACAAATCAATGACAAAAAGTAATTATAAAGAAACTGCAACTAACTTCTATAAAATACAGTTACAAACATGTAAAACAATGCAAGACCTAAAAGCAGAACATTAAACACAAAAATACACCAACTGAGAGAAAAACGCATTGTAAACTTTACATGAATTTAGACATGATAAGGAATGTTGTAAGATAAAAATGAACTGGTAAATAATTGAGACTAGGTAAGAATTGTGACCAAATTTATATAATTGATGGCCAGAGGCTGTGAAATCTCCTGTAATTTTTAGGATCTTAAATGGTAGTTGTTTATTACTAACACAATCAGATTCAGCCTGGAAGTTGTATAGTTTCAATGGATGTGCATTGCAATACAGGATGTAGTACAATCTAATTAACAGTTGAATATTTTGTCTGTCTTAAGTTGCCTAAAGCTGCCCTTGCGAAGATAAAAAGTTTCTAGCTGCAATTATCATTTCTCCTGGGATAAAACCTTGCTTCAGACAAGTACATTTTAATGTGCCTCCATTCAACTTCTAACCTGTGTCTTTGCTTCAGCACAGGACCACACCTGGCTGCCACACTAACCAGAATTCTATGCAATCATACCAGGCTGTCTTGTTCATTTCTCACTGAAAGAAAGCCTGGCGAGATTGCTTTACATGCCCCATATAATAAAATTTGAAGATTTGTCAGAACAAAAGTGAATTACGGCAAAGAATGCAGGGCTTTCTTATTTTGGTATCTCTGACTACTACATTATGATTTTGTACCAAAATGTATTATTGTGTGTAGTGGGTCTTTGTCACTGTCAGTAAGGAATGTGTCTACAATAATAATATGACTGTAGAATGAAGTGTTGATCCTCAATACTGAAGAGAGGGTGGGAAACTGGAATTCAAAAGGGGGTGTGTGATCTATGAATTCTCAGAAAATATAGTCATACTAGATGGGATTGGTAGTTCTCCGATGTTATTGTCAGGGTAAACTCCAACAACATAGGTCCTCGTGCCTCTGTGTGGCTGTTCCCATTATTGTGATTTAGAAGGATGTATCTATCTGCAATTTTTGTAATGCTGGATGGTGGTGTAGAGGATGATTTCATATATGTTCTTGCTCTCCCTTTCAGGACTGCTTTCAAGATTTCATTACCTCCTGTCATGAAGGCAAAAAAGAAGAAATTAAAACCCACACTATAGTGTCAGCAGAAGACCAGCCCAATTATCTTACTGTATTTATGGATTGTTCACAAGGAAAAGGGCAGTACCTACAGCATATTTATTTCTTGTCTAAAAACTGTATCCAGTAATGTGAACAAGTTCCCCAATAGTGATGCAGTATTTTTTTTAAAACTGACTTGTGTAAATGCCTTTGTTACATTGATATTTGGAAGAAGGTGTAGGGGAAGATAAAGTCAGTGAACAAAACATGAAACCAAAAATGCATTTAGGAAACAGAATCACATGTCCCGCCTGATCTTTTTATAGGACTGTATAGGGTCTACTCTACAAGTCTGTAAAGCAGAAGGTAATTCTTCAGCAGAAATGGCTTCGAAAATCAGAGAAATATCTGTTTTGTGCATTTTAAAGTGTATAACACGCAAATTGATGTGTTTTGCAGCGAAATAGGCGAACACTTTGATTCCTGCCTGTGCTTTCATAAGAAAACAAAACTGCAATTTCATATTGTTTTTCCATCAGAAGAAAACACCATAATTTTCTTATAGGAAACGAGCCATAAAGACCCTACACAACTCAGTGTAGTCATTTTTTGTGTATTCAAACTCTCCTAGAGTCCTCCTGAGAAGTCTAGTTCGTATCATCTATATGTAAATATTAAACCTTAGTTACAGTTTTGCTTAAATTATTTACTGTTTTAACAAAGCCATGTTTCCAATGGTGCAATATTGAATACAGAAAATACACATATTGGTAAATCCACTTCCTATTGTGCCTGTTGTGACCTAAAAATCACACAGCAATATTTTGACAGATTAATCATTTTTTAGTGTACAAAGAGTCTGGATCTTCTTGTATTTATATACTGTTAATTGAACACATGTAAAATCGCCTGTAAAAAGCACTATTTGTATTTTGTAAGTATGGTAAAGTCACTGACTTTTTTTGGTAAAAAATGTAGATTTTGGTTTTTTTAAATGTTGACTTAGTATTCAGCCGATAATACAGTTGCAAGTTGTTGGGTGGTAAATGTTCTGTAGCATTACAAGCTGAAGCTTATTACCAAACTCCCTCCCTGTTTTGTGTTACAGGAAGTCTTGTGGACATTATTAATTTTCTACAGCTGAATCCAACCCATTGCTGCATATACATTCTAGAGCTATGTTCGAAATTGAAGTAATCTTTGTAAATTGACACATTGTGTTGCAGTTTATTTTTTCAGAAAGTGAGCTCTTCTTTGGCCAGCATCTCAAATGAAAATGTAGATAAAAGACAGCACTACAGAATATAATGGTGCAATTAACATCTCTCTAAGAAAGTCATATACTTCTTCTGCGTACATTTCTAATCAGATGGGGCTATTATCTACAGCCTCTTACCCGAAAATGCAAATTACTGGGCAATAAGTCTAGAACATAATTTAGAAGAAATTCACTATATAAAAGTATTTCTTGGAGGATAATGCAGTGATTTCGTTTTGAGCTATGGCTGTCCACATGGTTCGGTGGTGTAATAACCTAGAAGAAAAGGAAGGGAAGTACGATCTGGTGTGCATTTGAAGAAGTACATTTAAATAAACTTTAAAGCAATACAGCCAGACACAATGACTTGCATTGGGGCAACAATTCAATATCATGGAATAGTGTACACTCTGATATTCCCGCAATAAACCTACTTCCCTGAGTTCTGAACAGTTATCTTTATTAAAAAAAGAAGAAAAAAAAAGAGACTTTACGCATACTACAGTTCTGGCTGGCGAGCAGCACAAAAAACTGTAGCCACCAAGAGCAGTTGATTTCCTACCGTAATTTCATGCTACGGGATGCAATGCTTCACACTATTTGTAATTGTACATTTGAATTGATTTTTGCTATATATATTTTAGAGGTCGAGCTATAGTAATTCAAATGGTATATGTTTCATGGTCACCAGTTCCTACAATTTTAATAGATTAGCAGAACAGTTGCTTACAAATTTACAGGTAGTGCTAGTTACATATTCTGCACAAAAACTGCATTGGTTGGAGTGATCTTCCCTTTAACAGGCTGACAATACATTTTCAGCATCTACATTTCTGAAACATTTTAATGGAGATTTCGTCTTACCCATCCTCTCTAAAGTCTGTTCCATACATTTGAGACAGCACATGGGATGTTAAAGTAGAGTTTCATTTAAACAGAAAATCGGCTCACTTCACAAAAGGCAATGCCTTACCTGTCTCATGACTATCTCTGTTTACAAACTGCCTGGGCCGCTAAGGCCCTTTCTTCAAGCAGGATAAGTTCTGTGTTATCCTGACAGATTAAAGACTATAACACGACTTCCCACAGAATGGCCAAACCTGGGCCTTTAAGGTTACGACCAAGAGTAATTGCTAACTTGGTTGGAGCATTGTCTTTTGTTCAAACTATTAATTATTTTTAGTTGTTTTTTATTGTTTTTGATAAAAGATCAACAGCATTCTTTGCTAACTTTAGGTTGACAGTTGTCCTGCTATAACTAACAGCTATATTTGACTTGGTGATTTTTTTTTATATGCATGTTGTTTTATTGATGTCTGTAAGTAGTGGTATAGCTTTCTCTTTTTAGTTAGCATTTTCTAAACTAAAAATAATTTTACAATCTGGTGGCTTCTTTCCAACACAGTTAAATTTACTGTATTTGTCTATTTTTGACAAAGGGTTATCTTTATTTGCAATGCAAACCTCGTTACTGACCTCATTACTAGCTAATGAAAATTGTGAACTTTTGTAACAGTTGAAAATAAAATCACAGTATTGGCGCTTTTCAATCTGGTTGGGATTTCTCCCTTGTGTTTTGTCATTTCTCCTAGAAACAAATCCCGTGTTCAATGTGTATTTCCAGTTCCCTTCATGTGTGAGATTTTTAGATTTTCTTTATTTATATATTTTTAAAGCTTGTGATAACCCAAAAGGGGTGTCCTGGCGCTAAGAGATTGAGGAAGGGGTCCAACTGCTGGAAGGACAAACTAGAACATCCACATTTTTAATTACCTGCAGCACTTAAAATGATTAATGAGGTGCTTGAGTTTAGATAGAAGCTTGTTCCAAAGAGTCGCTGTAAGATAGGTTAAGGGACGTCCTCCCACATGTACCCTGTGGATGATGAGAATCTGAAGTGATCTTTGAGAGGAGGATCCCAGGAGACTTGCAGGCAGGTAGAAAATGAAGATGTTTCTCAAGTAGAAGGGCCTGAGCTGTATTTTGCTCTTTGGTCCAAGCAAAGGGCTTAAAATAGGCTCCCTGTTTCTTATTGGGGAGACAATCTAAGGTTTGAGGTTGCTAGACCCCGAAGTTGTATTCGGAACTTTAAGGATTAAACATTCTGCAGCATTTTGGAGAAGGTACTTTGGTAGGCACAGATATTAGGCACTGCCATAGTCCAGTAGTGACAGAAGAGAGTGTACTTCGGTATGTCTTACTGAATCAGGTAGCAAAGGGGGGAATTTCTTAACATACGTAGTATGTTGAAGCATGTACAGGCCAACTTGTTTACCTGATTCGTGAAGGTGAGTTGAATGTCCATCATGAAACCAAGACTATTTGCTGAGTATACTGGACGGTAGTGCCTAGCTGTGGTAGCCACCAGTCTGATGACCACAGAATAATGTGATGCCCAAAGAACAGGACCTCCGTTTTATCACCATTCAACTTAAGGCAGTTAGACCGCATCCACAAGGCGACTGCACGCATGCAAGCTCAAAGGAGGGAATCGGTTTGCGTTTGATCTTTGGAGAGTGATAACATTGTACGCAGATGACACACAAATTATTGTTATCTCCAATCCAAATGTTCAAACCATTGAAGCCAAAGGACAAAGATAGATGTTGTATAAGGTAGGCGGATGGAGGAGCCTTGAGGTACCTTGCAATTGTTTGTGGTGGAATATGATAGGAATGGGGATTGATGCACCCTTGTGATGTGAGCAAAGAAACTAGCCAAGCCATTCCAGAGCATTGTAGCAGATGCCAATATGGAAAAGACTGTGCTTTAGGATGGTGCGGGAGACCGTATCAAAAGCAGACAAGAGTTCTAACAGTATGAGCGCTGATGAAAGTCCTTGATCCAGTTTGGAGCTGATACTGTCTGTGGCTGCCACTAAGGCCATTTCAGTGCTATGCTAAGGCCTGAAGCCTGAATGAGAGTGATCAGAAATGTTGCTGGTTTCTAAATAAGTGGAAATCTGCTTAAAGATGTTTTTTAATTCTTAGACGCGAATAGAAGCAGAGAAATGGGTTAAATTCTCTGCTTCTATTCCCGTCTAAAAATAAAAAAAAACAATAAGCAGATTATATATATATATATATATATATATATATATATATATATATATATATATATATATATTCTACTGGCGGTCGCCAGTAGACAGTTATAGTTAGAACCTAGTTTCCATAGGAAAAGCATTTTTTGATGTGCTTATAACTTTGGTGTCGTTTGACGAATCTTTACGAAATTTTCCAAAAAGTGCCTCTTTTCAGATCAGCTCCTATCTTGAAAGTTTGGGTGTGATTCGTCATGGGGGGGCTGAGAAAAAAGGGGGTCCCAAAACGTGTTTTCTCCATGCAATTTGCATAGGAAACTTCAGACAAGGCTACAGGTCAACTGCTGAATTCAATTACGTCAAATTTGGCAGGAAGAAAGGTCTTGGTCCAGAAAGCACGCTGTTGTTGAAATGGTGTAAATCCGTTTAGTATTTTTTGAGATATAAAAGGAAAAAAATATATATATATCTGGGCGGAGTATAACTCCCGAGCACGAGCTTGCCTCTGATTGGCTGCTAACACTTCAAACCAGGAGGTGTTAGCAGCCATCTTGTGCCTCTCATCGAGTGAAAATAAAACAAAGGTCCCGGGGGCAATTTAATATACCGGAGCTCTGTCTGTGCGAGATACCCTTTTCACGCTCCCTCTCCCCACATCACCAGCTCGCAGCTATGCCTTTAGAAGCCAGTTCATCGGCTCGCAGCTCTCTACCTCTGCGAGCCAGTACGCTGCTGTGTTGGCTCGCAGCTCTCTACCTCTGCGAGCCAGTACGCTGCTGCGTTGGCTCGCAGCTCTCTACCTCTGCGAGCCAGTACGCTGCTGTGCCTTTGCGAGCGGATGGCCCGTAGCTCTCCCTCTGCGAGTCGAGCCCACGGGCCGCAGCTCTCCCTCTGCGAGCCTGGGTGCGAACTGTTGAAACTAGGAACTGTTGGCAGCCATTTTGTGATTCAGTCCACGTCAGCTCGCATCTCTCCGTTTACAAGACATCGAGTCCATAGTTCTACCTCTGTGAGGCAACTCTGAAAACATACCGGAGCTCTGACTGTACGAGATACCCCTTTAACGCTCCCTGTCCCCACATCACCAGCTAGTAGCTATGCCTTTAGAAGCTAGTCCGTCGGCTCGCAGCTCTGCATCTGCGAACCGTCGGGCCCGCAGCTCTACCTCTGCGAGCCAGCCCATTAGCTCGTAGCTGTGTGTCTGCTAGCAGGCCCGTTGGCCCATTGCTCTCTCTGTGTGAGTTAGACCACAGCTCTCCCAAGCATAGCCCCCAACAACCTTCTCGGGCCCGCAACTCTCCCTCTGCGAACCACTGGTCGGCTCGCAGCTCTTCGTGTGCGAGTTCTCGGGCCCGCAGTTGTATCTCTGAAGCCAAGACTGGAAATCTACCGCAGCTCTCTCTCTGCGAGATACACCCTTCACGCTCCCTTTCCTCACATCACTGTCCCGCAGCTATAAGCTGACGGCCCGCACCTTTCCCTATACCAGTCGGCCCTCAGCTGTTCCTCTGCGAGCTGACGGGCCGCAGCTCTCCCTCTACGATTGGTAGGAATCAAAAACAAAGCCTCAATATGGATGGATTTCAACGACTTTTTGGGGCAATGCCAGTGCAAATATGGTCATTGGACCAAAATAATCTAACACCAGAAACAACAAACACAAAGTGCATTACCAACATGCCTAACACGCTCCAAAATCCTCCAAGTGGAAAGCAAGAATGCACTGTGTCCGAGTCACTGACCATGTCATGAATGATGTAATATGTGACGTCATCAGCAGTGCATTGCGGGGGCGCGAGTTATTGTTAGCTGAACTAACTATAACTGTGGAATTTCTCTGGTTTTGTACGAGGGAAATGTTCAACTAACTATAACGTCCCTGAAACCTATGGTTTTTTTCAGTGAATTTCAATGGTTTTTTAAATGCTAATTTCTAACTATAACGTCTGTAAAACCTATGTTTTTTTCAGTGAACACACGCGCGCGCGCGCGCGCTATGGGGTTGTTTCCATTGGTCAGGCACCGTGTTGAGGATGTAGACAGATTACATAGCTTAATGGTAGAAAGCGCTTAGAGCCCAGGGCAAAGATGTGTGGCAGGCAGGGATCACTGGGTGATCCCAATTTGATGGAGAACATGTTTACATGTGTTTCCTCAGTAGAGAGGAACATAAAGTTGGTCAAGTGGGTATTACTCATCGGTTTGCGCTGCAATAATGTAGAGGATGCTCTGTAGGGCAAAAAAGGGTGAACTTTATTAGAAAATAATAATGGCAGATTCGAGCAAAGCTCAGGTGAAGTGGAGATTGAGATATTATATGCCTGTGGTTTAATGAAGTTCTTGGCAATGAGGAAGATGTCTCTCGCAGAATTGGAATATGCTTCTGTTTTGTTAGTATAGAAGCATGTCATGGTGATATGAATTATTTTGTGGTAATCTTTCAAAATTGTTTTATAGTGGGATTTCGCCTCCGTCGAGTTACTAAGGGGCAGATGTACAAAGCTCTTTTGAGGTCGCAAATGGCCCTTTTTCGCAGGATTGCAGAAAAGCATTTTTTATGTACAAATCCCTAATTGCGATTCAGTAACCTATTACTGAATCGCAAATTAGGTTTGTGATTCGGTATTAGGAAGGGGTGTGTTTAGGGTGTCCCTGCCTAATACTGAATCGCAGTGGTATGTGTGAATGTTTTGGGACCCAAATGCGGTTGCAAAACATTCGCATTTTACCGCTTACCTCAAGTAGGTGGTTACCCATTTGTAAATGGAAAGGGGTCCCCAAGGCTCTTTCCCTTCGAGAATGTTTGTAAAAACATGCAGCAACTAGCCAATAATGTGCACATTTGATCACCCTTTTGATTGGCTTATTGGGGTGGTGCTACACTTATCCAATCCATCACATATATCACCATTGTTTCTTTTCAGGGACACTATATCTGCCATTGTTACAGGGTGTAGTGCCAGTCTCCCTTCTAGTTATATTATGGTTTCCGGCTGCACTAATTTATGTGCTAATTGTAGATTAGTACCATATATTTTACTCAGACACTGCCCTCTGAGAATCACCTTCAACATTTCCCATTAATTAGGCTTGCTAATATTAAATCTCAATTAATGTCAAAGTATTGTACAATAGTATTCTCCAGCCATCTCACATACACTCTGTCAGTGCTTCTCCTCTGAGTTTCAAGGTAAATATCCTGGTCCAGCCAGACCCCCCCCCCCCCCCCCCCCCCCCCAGCATATTCCAGAATCAATGGACAGTGATCTCATAGGAAGCTGGCTATATACACTGCTTCTTTGTATTTGTAATAATGCTCTCTCCTAATAAGTTCATAATTCACCATACTAGAAGTGCCACACGTGGACAACTAACTGAAGTGTTGCTTGTCAGTCACATGTTGTATTCTCCACACCTCTACCAGACCATGGGTGCCCATAATTTCCTTCAAGGAGTTCACCATACTCTGTTTTCAGGTGTCTTTTAGAGGGTGTCTGTCTCTGACCATATTGAACACAATTCATAAGTCCTACAGTAAACAGCAAGAGGAATGACAGGGAGGGCAAAGATACCAATTCAATCACAATAGAGGATATATCGGCTTAATACTATGGCGCAAAAGTAGACAGGGGACAACTGCTTCTCAGGAATTCGGTGTTCACAAATACTGCTGAGCACCCTGCCTACAAAGGACTTGGGCCCAGATGTACGACCATTTTTGCATGCACAAACGGGTTTGCAAACTTGTTTGCACATGCAAAAACAGCATGGGTAATGTACAAACCCTATTTTACGAGTCGCAATTTTTTGAGACTCGCAAAATAGGGTTTTGCGACTCGCTATTAGGAAGGGGCGTTCCCTTCCTAATAGCGTGCGCAACCCAATGTAAGAATGTTTTGCGTCCGCAATTGCGAACGCAAAACACTTGCAAATTACCACCCTCTTCAAGAGGGTGGTAATGCACCAGCCAGATATCTTTGTTCCAAACCAAGGATGGATCACTCTATACCTTGCTTACAATTCTCCAACCATAGATAACTTGATTTCACGCAGCCACCTGTGAAGCTACCAAAGGAGTGATCAAGCAGTATAGTATAGAGGCCTAATCATCGGACTGAATTTAAGTGGAATGCTGCACCCAATTCTCATGGGGAAGCCAAAACTGGCGCTTATTCTTAGATATCCTGTCCAGCCGATTAGTATACTTTACTGACATCATCCATTCTATTTTATTTGGGGGAGTGGATTTTACCCAATTTTTACAGATTTCTCTATGGGCCAAAAGTATCAGATAGAAAATTAATTATTTAATGTTGTTCGACAATACTTCATAATGATCCGGGATCCCAAAGAAGACAAGAATTTTGCTTACTTAGGGGCATTCCAGAAACATGTGAGTGTCGTCTCCTTTTTCTCAGCCACAATTTGGACATCTCGGCGTAGGGCCTTTCCCCAATTTGGATAGTTTATACGGAGTCCAATAAACTCTGTGAAGACAGAAAAGGTGGTTCCGCCTTAAATTTGCAGCACGAACCGTGGAGTATAGAAAGTTACAAGATACTTGCCATAAATCTTCCATCTGTTCTCCGGGCAAGATCTTCTCCCACAGTATCGATGGTAAATTGAAGTCTCCGTCTGCTAACTCCATTAAAAGCCAGTACCAGCTCGCCACCTCTTTTTTGGCGAGTCATGTTCATCATCATCCTAGATTCCAATTCGTTTGATATTCCAACACCAGGACCGACCGAGAGGAACCAACTTTTTATTTGAAGATATTTAAATCTAGAAAGCTGGGGGCGTGGCCAACTGCAGAGGGAAATGGCCGCATGGTAGCTGAGCTCCGTCACGCCACTCCTGTAATATCCGTCTAAAACAGTGTGCCCCGGCCGTCATCGCCTGATATTGACTGACTCCAGCTGCATTGTATCATTGGCCCTACGTCCGTGCCAAGTTTCGCTGACATTCGAGGCCCCAGCTAGGTGAGGCTGGTGCCGATCTGTCGCAGGGGCTCGTGTTGCACAGCACGCGCCCTTCACCATCCTGGGCACGCGCAGGACTCGAGGTCGCGGCGTGGTGCGAAGGCCCTACACTTGCTGTTTGGGGCCGGGCCTTGCTCTTTCTCACGACGGTTCCGTGGCTGTCTCCGCTCATGCCCCGGAGCACTGTGGTCTTGATGTCCCCCCCCCCCCCCACCCCCACCCACCGCCCTCCCGGCAGGCAATGTCTTCTGGGCCATAAATTCCTGCAGTTTCGACGGACGCGGCCGGTGGGGAGATAAAGCCTGAGACTTGGAGAGACTGCCATATCCGTACTGCGGGGCCCCCCAAGGGTTGTAATGAGCTTGAACGACCGGCGGTGAGTTTGAATCAGCCGCTTCTCGCCTGGGCACCAAATCATTTACATGCCTTGCTTTTGGGCCAGCTGTGGGGTCTAGAGGTGGCTTTGTGGCGCTGCAACTTGAGCCTGTGCTCCCTTGGACACTCGGGGGGGGGGGGGGGAGGGGCGATCACAGGGTGCTCCTCTGCCGCCCTATCTCCCCTGTAAGGGACGGGGGCATTTTACACCTCAACATTCCAAGGTGAGTTGCCCCTCCCCCCTCTTTCGTGTTGGTGGCCTTGCATTGCTGTGGACTGGCCTGCACCCGGACTTCCATAGGTTGGGGGGTGCACCTAGCTGGCGGAAACCGACAGGGCGGTGTGGGTTGACACCCACTGCAGGCGGCGGTGAGTAACCGGTTGGGCCTGGCCTCCCACCCTCCTCTATCTCTCTACTGATCTGGGCCTCGAACCAACACTATGGCGACGGGCCGCAGTGGTCACAGCGCCATCCAGGCCAAGCTCGACAAATTTGCATGGCAGAAGAGCCAGGAGGGGGATCACTCCAGCCAAAAAAACCCCGGGGAGCAGACGGAGCCCACACTGTAGGACATTTTATCCGCTATCACAAACGTTCGTACATCCCTAGAATCTAGCATCGCCACGGTAGCCACGAAGGTGGCCCTGACAGCGGACATGAAGAAAATGACGGACCGAGTTGGAGCTGTCGAAGTCACTACTAAAGAACTGAAAACTGACTCGGATCTTCTTAAGCGCCAAGTGTCCGAACTCCAAAATGAGCAAGAAGCTCTTACCCTGCAGCTTGACAACTATGAAGGCCGTATGAGATGCAATAACGTGCAAATCTTGGGTGTGCCGGAGCAAGCGGAAGAGCAGGCAGCAGACCTATTCGTGGAGGAATTGATTCTTCAGCAGCTTCAGCCACGGGAACTCTCCAAGGGCTTTTCAATTGAGCGTGCACATCGCGTCCCCGAAGGCAGACCTAGACCGGGGGCGCCTCCCCGGCCTCTTCTGACAACGGTATTTAACTACCGAGACAGGGATACCATTTTTTGATGACGGCGAGGGCGGCCCCTCAATAGTCATCGACAATAGCAAGGTTACTTTTTTTCCCTGATTTCACTCTACGGGTCCAGAAGCAGCTGGAAGTGAAGCGCGCTTTGAGTGACCAAGACATCAAGTATGCGATGATGTTCCTGGCCAAGCTATGGATCGAATTGGAGGGTAAACTATGGTTCTTTACTAGGCCTGAGGACACTTGGGACTGGCTCGAGGGTAGGAGAACTGTTGGCAAGTGCTCCCACATGTCCGCGGGCAGCACTGGGGTCCCTGGCAGACGAGGACATTGGCAAGGATCACCGCCCGTGGATGAATCGACGATTCGACATTTCACTGAAGGGTGAAATGTACGGAACTGCAAGTATGAATGCCCACAGATGGAGGTGGAGGACCCCTTCAGAGTCTCCCAGATAGACTCTGACTGCCGCTGATTGCAATATTCCTTATTTTGCCTTGCTTTGTTGTGTATGGTGCATACATTGGTCAGCTATTGCCAGCTGCCCTGATATGGGAGTGTTGATTTAGTAGCCATGTTACTATAGCAGGTTTATTGTGATAGTTCATATTATTTACTCTGGAGTTGGTTTGCCGGGGTTACTGTAGTTCTCATTCACAGTTGCTTAAGGGAGTGGGGTTGTTTAATGTTCCCCACATTGTTAAGGGTGGGCGACAGGCACTCTGCAAGTTGGGGGTGGCGGGAGGTTGTTAACCTGTCATGCAGGGTGGGGTGAGGGCGTTGGGATGGGAGGGTGACTGGGGGGTGTTCTTTTTGTCTTGTTTTTGGTACTTGTGCATTTTTATTTCTTGCTAGATTTCATTCAGCTGAGTCCACTGGGTCTGCACCATATCGCCGTTTCATTGCGACTCACCACTGGCTTCAGTCCTCACCGCCAAGGGCAACAGCTTTCGTACTTGGAATGACTTCTGCTCCCTGGCGGGTGGTCCTCTTTGTATGGTGTTTTCATATTTGCACACATTACACTCTGTCCTCGCCACTGAGCTGCAGCGTATGTTTATTGAGTCTATCACCCCATCCTCGCCACGACATTGTCCTAGCTCCACTACACCTATGGGACCACACCTAGTACTAAATATAATCACGTGGAACGTTAATGGCCTGGGGGATAAGATTAAGCGGGGGTGGTTCTGCAGTACATAAAACGTCAAGCACCGGACATAGTCCTGATCCAGGAGACTCACTTGATTGGCAATTCATGCGGGCGATAAACAGATGGGGTTACTCTTTGGTTGGACACTCAGGGTTCACATCGGGCTCACGTGGTGCCGGTGTGCTCATACAAAAGGGTTGTCCATATATTGTGGATAAGACCTGTAAAGACGACCAAGGCAGATATTTTGCGCTTTCTGGTACTTGGGAAGGACAGGTAATAAATCTGGTATCTGTTTATGCCCCCCTGGAATGCAACGTTCTGTCTTGCATGACATTGGGGGGCTCCTGCTTGATCTTCCACTTGGTCTATTGGTGTTGGACGGCGACTTTAACCTTGCAATGGAGGGTTCTAGGGATCGCCTCCCTCCCAGGAGTGACCCCCAAGGGGGATCCCAGTTTTCTGGCTTTGTGTCGGCGCTGGGCCTGGTAGATGTGTGGCGTTGGCTTAATTCTACTACCACACAATTTACCTATTACTCGGGTGCTCACAATAATCAGTCCTGTATCGATCATATTTTCATGTTCCCTCAGGACATCCAGTTCTTCGTGGCTTCCAAATGTCTAGCCCGTGGAGTATCAGATCACCCCCGATCCTTAAGACACTAACCATGGGACAACCCAGGTGCGGCTCTACCCTCACAATAAACCCGTGGGCACTTAAGGTGCCTCACATCAAGGAGGCTCTCCTTAAAGACACTGACCATTACTTCATCGAAATCGTGGGGTCGGTCTATTCACCGTCTGTGCTCTGGGGGGATTTCGGCGTGGTTATAAAGGATAGGGCACAGGAGACAACTCACTAGACGTGTGGTCAAATTGGTGGAAGGCATCCTCGCAAAGGAAAAGGCCCTGGCGACGGCCCATGATGCGGATGCACAACACTCGCTAGAGGTGGTGAGACTAGATTATCAGCAGCTTCTGACTGAAGCGGCTAAGGCCCGGCATACCGCTACTCGAAATACGATATACGAACACGGCGAGCGTACGGGCAGGCTTCTGGCATCGTTGGAGAAAGGGAAAAGAGCATCAAGGTGGGTACACTCGCTTCACGGGGTAGAGGGAGTACTGCTCACAGATCCCCAGGAAATCGCTGACTCATACGCTGCATATTTCTCGTCGGTGTATACACCGGCCGAGAACTCCCAGTCCGCCATGGCTTCGGACCTTCTCTTGACCATTAAGGTTTCTTGCTTGTCCACAGAAGATAGGGAATCCCTTGAGGGCGACATCACTGACACTGAAATTCAGAAAGCCATCCAAGATCTGCGCTCAGGCAAAGCTATGGGACCTAATGGGCTCCCGATCGAATTTTTTAAGCCGATGGCATCCAAGCTCTTGACCCACCTATTACATATGTTCACTGAGAGCTTCAATACTGGAGTGTTACCCACTGAAGTCCGGTTGGCGTCTATAGTGGTCATACATAAACCGGGCAAACCGGCAGCGGACTGCAAATCCTACCGTCCTATCTCCCTCCTTATTGCATAGTCGAAAATTCTGGCAAAGCTGCTGGCCAACAGGCTTCTCCCGTACCTGACCGGGTTGGTGCCAGGACGTAACACAGCTTTGAACTTACGCCGTCTAAACGGGGTCCTGGGGAGAATAGACACCATAAAGGAGGATGCAGTCCTGCTGTCAATTGACGCAACAATGGCCTTTGACACCATTGAATGGGAATTTCTTTTTGCTGTCTTGACCCGTATAGGGTTCGGTCCCAAGTACATCAACTGGGTCAGATTACTTTACTCTCTGCCGGCCGTGCAAGTGGTCGTCAATAACCATGTATCGGGTGCGTTTCCACTCCGACGGGGTACCAGGCAGGGATGCCCCCTGTCGCCGCTTCACTTTGCGCTTGTGCTCGAGCCATTGGCGGTTTGGATCAGGGGGGAATCCGATGATAAGAGGCCTGAAATGGACCGATGACCATGAAGATCGGTTTTCCTTATACGCAGATGACATCCTCCTTTATCGGGCCTCACCCACGCGGTCCCTTAATCAAGTCCTAAATATTTTCCGCATATTTGGAGCCCACTCCGGATACACTATTAACTGGGCCAAATCGCAGCTGTACGTTCTATGGGGGGATCCTCCGTGTAACCCGAAGGGATATTGTATACCAGTCGCCTCGCAAGGTTTCAAATACCTCGGTATCTTTATCACCCCAGACCTGGTCGTGTTCCACGAGTCCAATTTGCTTAAGCCCTTGACCCGTCTCCGCTCTGATGTTAAACACTGGCAGTCTCTTTCCTTAACTCTCCTGGAACGGGCGGCCCTTTTTAAAATGCTGGCGTTGCCACTCTCTCTTTATGTGCTGCAGAACTCCCCCAACATGATCCCCGCCGCTTATTTCACTGGGATGGAGGCCATTGTGCGAGAGCTGTTAAAGGAGGGACATGCCCCACGCATTGCCAGAAATAAAGCTATATTATCAAACTTCTCAACTTATTGCTGTCAATAAGTGGGTGCATGGGGAGCACAATGACCCGAACTTTCGTACTGATCGTTGGCTCTTGGGAAGGGGTGGGTATAATCGAGCACTCTACACAAACCCACGCAAACTCCACCTTACAGGACCCACGGCGCGCACAGTAGAGATTTGGTATGGAGTCAACAGAAAAGGGGTTGGAAGAATACGTTCACTAAGGCCACTCCACTCTGGGGGCCTGACATGCTGGGCCAGCTTAGCAGGTGCCCTGTCTTTTGATAAGTGGGACATGATGGGGATCTCATCGGTAGGAGACATGTGGGTGAAGGGTAAATTGGCAACGTTCAAAGACATGCAGGTTAAATATCAATTAGCTCAAACGGAGGCTTATCGGTACCTACAGATAAGTCACGCCATTACTGCTGCCCTGCCCAAAGATGGCCCTTTGACCGCTTCCACCCAGCTGGAGGATAGACTGTTACTCAACCGTATGCCCACTAAAGCAATAGCCCTCACTTACAAGAAACTACTGAACAACCGGCCGGACCCCATGGCCCGATTGCACCAGCGTTGTGGGGAGGACCTGGGAGACATTGAAGATGAGGACTGGCGTGATGAACTGGTGTCCCCTAGAGAGGTGGCCATTCCACAGCGCCTGCGCCTGGTACAACTGAAAATCCTACACGGGTCTATTTTGATGCGTGCACCCTGTTTAAGATGGGCAGACGGCCAGACCCTCTGTGCCTTCGGCGTTGTAACTTGCCGGGCACTTTCTTTCATATATTGTGGGAGTGCCCCAAAATGCAAACATACTGGGGGGAAATCACGAAGCAGATGGAGAGGGCGTGTGGTAAATCTCTGAAGGCTACCCCCCAGCTCTGTCTCCTCAACATGTGGGAAGACACAGATCTCACTCAGGCAGAACAGACATGGGCTTCAACTGGGTGGTCCATTGCAAAACAAAACATTGCTCAGAAATGGGGGGTGGAGACGACCCCATGCCTAAGGGACTGGGCAATCGACATGGACAGGGCAATGATTGCCGAGAAAGACGTCTTCAAGCACAGAGGGTGCCCCAAAAAATGGGATCACAAGTGGGGGAGGTAGAACAAATATAGAGGCGACCTGTGTGTATCACCTACCATCGAATTGCAGCGAGATCGACGCCTCCTCCTAGAGGTCTACGGATTCGAGGACACACTCCCACCCTGATGTATCGATATGCTTGCCCCATTGTATGCAGCAGAGGGGGGAGAACCCCTACGGAGTACAACTTTATGTCTGAATGCAAGTTGTTGCCAATGTTGTTAATGCTTCTCCCGCTCTTGATGGGAGGTGTGGTGATGGACTATGCACATAACGCACTTTATTGGCTGTACGTGACGTGCTTTTACAGTGGACTCCTACATTATGTTAACAATGCACTGTACCTTGTCTTTTTGTTTTTCAATAAAAATTGTTTTAAAAAAAATAATCTAGAAAGATGATTGTTGGCTATTCCTTGACTCTCATCCGAGGAAATCAGGGCCCCATCTGGTGTCAGTTGTCCCCAGTGTACTATTCCTGCTTTTTTCAATGGGAGAGCCAGGCTATCCTTAGACCACTCCGGAGAACCGGGCGAGTTCCAGATGGGAGCCATTCCGCTGTAATAATTTAGTTTTAATTCTTTCCTGATTTTATACCATGTATAAAAAAAGACTGCAGAATCTTAAGTCTCACTTTTTTTTAAAAACGCAGATCTCCAGATTTAAGTATAAACCCATGTTCTCCTCCTTCCACATCCTGGAGCATTGCCTTAAACATATTGCCGACATCGGAAACATCTGGTATACTAAATAGCATTTTCCCTGCTTTTAAAAGAAATAATCAAGCGTAATACGATAAACCTGGCAATCGTAGACCCCCTTTATCATACTGCCGCCTTAGCTTCTTCCTTGCGATACGGACCCCTTTTGAGGCCCAAGTAAAGCTGGTAATTTTGGATTGAGCCTTTTTGAGCCACTCTTCCTTAAACGCCACAGGAATATTCTGAAACATGAAGGTGTACTTAGGAAGAATGGACATTTTCACAAGGTTGATTCTCCCATATAATGTCAAAGGAAGATGGGCCCAACTTAGTAATAATTTTCTCACTTCTTTGTTGATCTTATGAAAGTTGGATTCCGGGATTTGTTCTACTTTTTAAACAAACTTAATGCCTAAGTATCTCATCTCCTTCTGGATACAATTCAAATGCGGGCTAATATTCCAAGTCTATTATACTTTCATTTATTTCATATCCTGGGATAGCTCCGAACCGCGATGCTAGTTCGTAAACCACTGGTAGTGAGGTGTCAACCTCAGAGGAGTAAACCAACAGGTCATCCGCATATAACCCAACTTTTTTCTCCCATCCTCGGAATTTAAAAGAGGGAATACCCTCATGGTTTCTTATCTTTTCCGCTAAGGGAGGCCCGGAGTACGGAACATTATCTTTTGTTAACCGAGGCAAATGAGGACTTTAAAAAAAAAAAAGAGGGTGGTAATGCATTCGCAAAAGGGAAGTGGTCCCCAGGGTACCCCTTCCCCTTTGCAAATGCAGGGGGAAATGTTTTTTAAGGGCAGGCAGTGGTCCCAGGGACCACTGCCTGCCCTTAAAAAATGAAACAAAAACGTTTCAATTTTTTTTTTAAATGCATCCCGTTTTACTTTAAGAAAAACGGGCTGCATTAAAAAAAAATAAAACTGCTATATTTAAAAGCAGTCCTAGACATGGTGGTCTGCTGAGTCCAGCAGGCCACCATACCTGAGAGGGCCTGCTATTTCCCAATGTGGTCGCAAATTGCGAGAGGCTTATTAATATTCATCAGCCTCTCAATGTGTGACCCTATTGGGAATCGCTAACAGTGTGAAATACACTGTTTTACATCCGAAATAGCGCCTCGCAAATTGCGAGTCGCAAAAAACTCACAATTTGCTAGGCGCTATTTTGGGCGTCGTAAATCTGGCCCACAGACTACTAAAGAACACACACTTGAGATTCTGCTAAGGGGATTAGCCTGCCTTGATAGGGAGAACAACGGAGAAAGATAAAAGACTGAGAAGAAAAAAAGGGATGGAACTGATGGGAGATGAATATGGTAGGAGAACCCTTTAAAACGATCAAGAGTTGATGGATAGTAATGGGATCCCAGAAAGGCATTTTTGGACGTATGGGCCCCTGAAAGCAATAATTACATGCAATACAAAGAAGGAAACTGCTACGTGAAATATGCACACTAGAAAAAGGGACCCGAGCAGGGTTGCTTTTATACTAGGCACTCCTGACACAAGCCAGGTGCCCACTAGGATAGACTCTTAGAAGAAGATTGGGGAGGGCAGCTACCCATATTCGAGGAGGTTCCAGAAATGCACAGTTGAAACTATTATAGTACAAGATAATGCAAAGGACATTTATCACCCCCGTAGATTTATCAAAATATATCCGGGCGCACTGGTAGGGTGTACAACATGTGGCATGATCTGGAGGTGCACTTATTAAAAACATAAGGGGAAGAGGCGGTGCAACTGATCAATTCAGCCAAAGATAGATGGGTGGAACTACAACCAGAATCATGCTTATTGGGCCTATTTCCATGACCTATGAAGAAAAAGGCCACCAACACATTTATAGACGTAGCATTGGTACTGGTCAAACGGCAGATCACGATGAACTATTGTACTTAGGGATGATCTGGAAGGCAGTGGGGGCATAACTTCACAAAACGGAGGTCACAAAAGAATAAAATCGGCCGAATTAGAAAGTATGTCCCTAGATGTGGAGACTAAAAGCGGGCTAAGGAAGTCCTACCTAGCAAGGGCATGGGAAACAATCCTCACGCTCTTAACAGGCGACGACAATAACTATGCCCAGACCTGATGCTGGTCATATAAAAAAAAAAAGCCTAATCAGGACTCCAATTGGGCGGTCAAGAGACCAGGAAAGGAGGCAATAGAGCAACAACCAATTAACACTCAACTGATGCTGCCTGTGATCCTTGACTGAGATAACACCCAAATACTGCCACAATGCTGTTCGCCACCAACAGCAGACCCAAAATCTAGTTAGAGATTAAATCTGGAAGAGACTGCACAACACCAATACAACAATTTGTTTAAATAGAGATGGACAATAAGGGTGGTTGAACAATATGAATTAGATTTTAAACACCAAGTAATGTCAATATGAATAATGCAGCTCATATATATTGTAAACATAATAGCTTTTTTTTTTAAATATAGAGAAGTTACAGACTTCTGATACCCGACCATTCACATTAAACATGATGCTGAAGAACAATACAAGCTCAGTGTGCAACCAGGTTGCCCAAGAGTGGGCTAAGACTGTGGAACGTATAGTAAAATGAGCATCTTTTGCAGTGTAGATGCCACTGTGGTGTATCTGCCCTGTGATACAGATTATACAAGAAGTGTGTATAATAAATAGGAAGGATGCGAGGTCTTACGTGATCTCCATGCAACTAATACATTTGCAACAGTTGGTGGAAGTTTATTTTGGTATTTTAGTATTAACTCGAGACAGTTCCTAAATTATGCACGATTATCGTAGACAGACAGAAATCTGGAGAACACCGGCAGTTGCCCCTAGGCTACTCAAGCTTTGGCAATGATATTACTATTGGTGCACGAAAGACAATTGTTGGCTAATCTTCACAGGGCGGTCCAGCGGAATAATGGTGGTGATGCAGAGGAGGATTGATTAGAGATGGTGAGAGGACGACCTGCTTCTTGCCGCAGTCTTTAGGATAATGAAAGCTAGAAGTGGGAATTGTCTGTTCTTTTACAATGCCACTAAGCTCTGGAAATCAATCAATCAGGGGTTTGTAAAGCGTGCTACTCACCCGTGAGGGTCTCAAGGCACTGGGGGGATAAGGGGGAGCAGCTCCAGATCAGTCTAAGAACCAGGTCTTGAGGTCCTTCCTGAACGTGTGCAGGGTCGGGCCGCGTCTGATGTTCACAGGGAGATCGTTCCAGGTCTTGGCCGCGATGTAGGAGAAGGCTGTTCCCCCAGTTTTGTTTCTGCTAATGCGTGGGACCTCTGCCAGGGCAAGTTCGGCAGAGCGGAGGTTTCTCTTGGGTACGTGGAAGGATACTCTCTCGTTGTGGTATTTGGGCCCGATGTTCTCTCCCTCTTCATTTGCGCAAGGAACCCAACCATTTTGCCTTTCGTAAACTGTTAAAAACCTGGCTTTTCCCCTAGTCTGGTTGGTTCTCCTCTACTTGCCGTTATCTGCGCTGGGATGCCTTCGGGTAGCCATGCCCTTAACAAATGTAAAAAAAAAAATTCAAAAAAACTGTGAGGGACCATTATCAGAGAAAGAATGGGATTAGACGAGTGGGTGTGTTAAAAGTTTATCCAGTATTGCACAATCCAAGTTAACTCAGTTTAACCTTCTTCGCATGCCTACTTGAGCCCGCTTGAACGGAGTAAGATATACCTGGAGCAAGGTTCAAGATACCCACGACACCGTGAGTCCAGAGCAGATTCTGGTTGCCTGGTATGCAGCTGCCCACATGTACAGACCTACTTGACTGAGGTGGTGATATAACTACAGACCATTATAGGGGACTTCATAAATTGACACAAACACTGCTAACTGGGTCTTAAACCACAAAAAAAAGGGAGAGCTGAAAAATAGATTTGCTGCACTTGGAACAGTCTTGGCCATTCACTGGCTGTACCCAATTGTGCTGACAACGCGAAGTTGGCTTAGAGATGTGACGGAACTACAGATCAAAGAAGCACAATGAACATAAGTGGCACTGGAAGGAAAACAGGACAAACAGAGGCTCCACACAACACACATAAGGATTATACATGACTCTGGGCTGTAATGAGCGACCACATAGGGAAGCATCAAATATAAGTTAATCATCTGTTAGCAATGAAATGCAAAACAAGTAAACAGGCTCTGATTTCTTGAATGAACATCGAATTCCATTGTATGAAAAATGTACGCAATCTCTAAGACGAATGTGAGAATGTGTTAAGAATTTGTATTGGTTGATATGTTTCACTACATTGTATAAAGTCAATGAAAAGTATGTGTTCGAGGCATATGAGCTGCAGATTACACACTTTTGCATAGATCGCCATCTGGTGTTGGGCCCGGATGTTTGCAGTTTGTTTTTCCTCTTGGAAAGTCTTTGGAAGTCACGAGGTCGGTGACTCCTCCTTTGGATCGTATTGCGCATGGGCTTCGGCTCCATCCTCAAATTGTTTTTTTCCGCCATGGGGCTCGGATGTAATCTTCGCGCTCCGGTTCCGAACATTTCCAGTTCGGCGATCGAAGCGGAATCCTCACCTCACATCGCGGTATTGTTTCGATCATGATCTCCTCAATCAACGCACCTTCTCATTGACAAATCTTCGGTTCCAGTCGTCGACGGCGGCCTTCGGGCCTACCCAAGCTCCGGTCACGGCTGATAGAAAGAACTCCATTCAAGAAGTGCCCTCGATGTGGGTCCAAATTCCCCCACACCGATCTTCATGAGGTGTGAAACCTCTGCCTCTCCCCTGAACACGAGGCTCGAGACTGTCCGGCCTGTAAGTCTTTCAGATCGAAAAAGACTATTCGGGACCGAAGAGCCAGACGAAACATGGCACACTCCTTGACCTCCGTTCCAGTCGACATCTTCGGAGACGACATCGAAGATCCGGGACAGCAGCGCACCGAAGAGGACCTCGTCAGTGCTTCCGAAGCCGACGACTCAGATGTGGAGGACATCACTCCGGCGCAGAGGGTCGTGAGTAATATACCCCCCCCACACCCGCCGACACCCAAAAAGGCTTTGGTCACGCCTTCGCCTCCGGGCCTAGGCAAGACCAGAGACACCGCTTCACACACCCCACCTTCGGGCCCGGTGAAGAAGCCAAATAAGCCTTCCGGCGGCTCGGACTCGAGCCAGCCTGCCAGTGGTGCCGAGAAACACACTTCGGCACCGAAAAAGAAACCGGCCTCTTCCTCGACACCGAGCTCCGCACCAAAGTCCTCGGGGTCGAAACCCAGCGCTTCCGTACCGACGCCATCTTCGGTACCGAAAAAACCCCATAAGGCCCTCGGCACCGACACTTCCACGCCGAAGCCCACCTCGGCGCCGACCAAGAAATCGGAGGTTCAGTGTGAAGCAAAATGGCACGGACAAGCCTAAAAAGTCATCGGCCCCGAAGACTTCGGCGCCGACGGACCAAACATTGTCACAGGAACTATTTACACCGGATCCCTTACAAAAAACTCTCACCAAGGATCCAAAAACTGGACATTTGGCACTCTCTTCCAAGAAGAGACATTTAGACAAACCGGCTCCGCCTCCACCTCCAAAGAGGAAGGACTCTGCTACCTCCCCTTTCAGAATACCTTCCCCACCTCCTCCACCTCCTCCACCCTCTCCGCCTCCACCCCCTCCACCTTCTCCACCCCCACCTCATCGCTCTCTGACCCCGTCTGCAGACGATGATGATCATATCACGATCCAGGGGATGTGCCCCAAGACCCCACCCCTACAGGATCCCCAGACCCAAGGGACAACTGCAATAACCCAGATATTCCAGACGTCCCACAAGATGACCTTTACCCTTCCAGGCCATCTCCACCGGAAGACTCATTAGGAAGACTCATTAGGTTTCCACCACCTACTTCAAAGGGCGGCACATTATCACGGGGTAGAGTTACACACTGACCCAGTGGAGGAGGATTTCCTCTTCGACACTTTTGATACTGCACATAGGTCTACCTCCATACTACCTATGCTCAAGGGGGTGGTCAAACATGCGCCAGAGGTTTTTAAGGACCCAGTCAGGGCCAGGGTCATTAACCCACGCATAGAGAAAAAGTACAAAGCTGCCCCCATAGATTCTGCCTATATCAAAGGGCCAGCGCCACTAGATTCCCTAGTGGTCTCCACTGCACGAAAAAGGTCAAATTCCCAGGCGTCAGGTGAAGCACCACCACCTGACAAAGAGTCAAAGCTACTGCGTCTCAGGCAGCCAATATATGGCGTATCGCCAACACCCAAGCGCTATTGGCCAGATACGATAGGGCACATTATGATGAATTAGAAACCATAATGCACCACCTCCCTGAAAGATCCAAAAATAGGGCCAATTAATTAATTCAAGAGGGTAAGACAATAACTCGCACCTCTATACGCTGTGCCTTAGATGCAGCAGACACAGCCTCCAGGGCCATTAATACTAGCGTCCTGCTCCGTCGCCATGGTTGGCTAAGAATATCAGGTTTCAAACCAGAGGTGCAAGCCTCCATCCTGAATCATCCCTTTGACCAAGAACACCTATTCAGCCCAAAGGTAGATGAGGCCCTCGAAAAAATGAAGAAGGACACTGATACGGCGAAGTCCATGAGAGCCCTGCAGTCACACCCTCCTAGGCGCTCCTTTCGCCGCTCTTCCTTTCGGAGTACATCTAGAGGCTACTCCTCGGATAGCGCGTCCACTTCCTACAAATCCCCCACTCAGTCCACCTTCACAAGGGGTTATCAAAGAGGCGGCTATAGGGGAAATAATAATAAAGGCAGAGGCAAAACAAATACCGCCCGCTCTGCCACACCGCCTACCCAATGACTTCCCCCCACTCCCTCCAGACCATCCCACTCCGGTCGGGGGCAGACTACAAAATTTCCTTCATGTCTGGGAGACCATCACCTCAGACAAATGGGTGACCCAAATTATTCGGTCAGGATACTGCCTGGAATTAACATCTACCCCCCCAAACATTCCACCCAGGCAACGCCCAATGTCACAAGAACATTCCACATTACTAAAACAAGAGGTAATCTCCCTCCTACAGAAACATGCAATAGAACAAGTTCCCGTCAATCAGCAAAATTTAGGGGTCTACTCCCTATATTTTCTAATACCAAAAAGGGACGAGACTCTACGACCTATTCTAGATCTCCGGCCCCTAAACACATACATACATTCAGACCATTTTCACATGGTAACGCTTCAGCAGGTGCTTCCGCTCCTCTCCCAGAACGACTTCCTCACCACACTGGACTTGAAAGACGCATACTTCCACATTCCAGTACACCATGCTCACAGAAAGTACCTCAGATTTGTAGTGGACGGGCAACACTACCAGTTCAAGGTGCTCCCATTCGGAGTCACAACAGCACCACGGGTATTCACCAAATGCGTGGCGGCACACCTCAGAAGACAGCACATTCACGTCTTCCCATACTTGGACGACTGGCTGATAAAAGCCACGTCCTACAACCAATGTGTACACCACACCGCCACTACAATCCAACTACTTCACCAACTAGGCTTCACGGTGAACCACCAAAAGTCCCAACTAACACCATCCCACATAAAACAATACCTCGGTGCCACCATAGACACCTCAAAAGCCATAGCCTACCCCAATCCGGCCAGGATTGCAAGCATTCAGGCTTTGCGTCAAAAATTCATACTTCAACACTCCCTTCCAGCAAGAGTGTTTATGCAACTGATAGGGATGATGGCTTCTTGCATTTTCATAGTACCCCACGCAAGACTCCAGATGCGTCCACTGCAAGAGTGCTTAGCACGCCAATGGAACCAGGCCCAGGGGCAACTGACAGATCTGGTGTTGGTAGACGGTCGCACCCATCGCTCTCTGCAGTGGTGGAACACCACAAACCTTTCAAAGGTCGACCGTTCCTGGACCCGGTTCCACAAATAATACTAACAACAGACGCATCGCTCTCCGGCTGGGGAGCTCATCTATGACACCTCACAGTGCAGGGCACATGGACGCCGCAACAAAAGTTACTCCATATCAACCATCTGGAGTTACTAGCAATCTCTCTAGCCCTAAAATCCTTTCAGGCCCAGATTTTAGGCAAGGCAGTCCTCATTCGCACAGACAACATGACGGCCATGTATTGCATTCAAAAACAAGGCGGCACACACTCTCCACAGCTCTCTCAACTAGCACAGAGCATATGGAGATGGGCAATTCCACACAAAATCTTTCTCCTAGCCCAACCTGTCCCAGGAGTCCAGAACACCATGGCAGATCTGCTCAGCAGACAGACGCAGCAGATCCACGAGTGGGAACTTCACCCGCAGGTTCTTCACCCGTTCTTTCAAACGTGGGGGCATCCACAAATAGACCTATTTGCCACCCATGAAAACAAAAAATGCCCAAGCTTCGCCGCCATATACCCACACCCATTGTCCAAAGGAAATGCGATATGGATGAACTGGTCAGGCAAATTTGCGTACGCTTTTCCACCTCTCCCACTAATTCCATTAGTGGTGCGAAAGCTACAACAGCATTCCCTCACGCTGAACCAAGTAGCTCCAACATGGGCCAGACAACCGTGGTACACCACGCTGCTGGAACTCTCGGTAGTACCACACCAAAAGCTACATCTCTCACCATGCCTACTAACCCAGAACCATGGAGAGATCAGGCACCTGGACCCAGCTCAGCTCAACCTTGCGATCTGGCTCCTGAAATCCTAGAATTCGGATACGTAAACCTTCCCCTTGACTGTATGAACGTCATCTGAGAAGCTAGACGCCCTACCACTAGAGCCTGCTACGCTGCTAAGTGGAAAAGATTTGTTGCTTATTGCCATAACAACACAATCAACCCTCTAGACGTGTCTATACAACACATCATATGCTACTTACTCCACCTACAAAAGTGTAATCTAGCATATACCTCCATTCGGCTACACCTCGCAGCAATTGCAGCTTACCTACAAAATAGGCAGCACCTATCACTTTTCAGAGTACCTGCCATTAAAGCCTTCATGGAAGGCTTAAAAAGAATAACTCCCCCCAGAGTACCACCCTCACCTGTGTGGAACTTAAACATTGTTCTCACAAGGCTAATGGGGCCACCCTTCGAACCTTTGCATAAATGCGAACTGCAATTTCTCACATGGAAAACAGCTTTTCTTGTAGCCATCACTTCCCTTAGAAGGGTCAGTGAGATACAAGCACTTACCATACAAGAACCTTTTCTTCAAATGCACCAGAACAAGGTTGTTCTCCATACCAAGTCAAAATTCCTACCTAAAGTCATTTCCCCTTTTCACCTAAACCAATCCGTAGAATTACCGGTATTTTTCTCGCAACCTCAAACTGTTGCAGAAAGGGCTCTACACACGCTAGATGTCAAACGAGCCTTACTTTACTATATCCAAAGAACACAACCTTTCAGAAAGACCAAATAACTGTTTGTCTCTTTCTCTCCACCACACAAGGGCAACCCCATCTCAAAATCAGGGATAGCTAGGTTGATTGTAAAATGCATACAGATTTTCTACCACAAAGCAAAACGAACGCTATCCGTTCCCCCTAAAGCCCATTCTACGCGAAAGATAGGGGCTTCTATGGCTTTTTTCTAGGGAACATCCCATTAGATGATATCTGCAAAGCAGCTACATGGTCAACACCTCACACTTTCACTAAACACTACTGTGTAGATGTGCAAACCAAGCAACAAGCTAGTGTGGGCCAGGCTGTACTAAAAACACTTTTCAAACAACTGCAACAGATACCGGTGGTCGCCGCTAAGGTTGGGAACTGCTATATAGTCTATGCAAAAGTGTGTAATCTGCAGCTCATATGCCTCAAACGGAATATGCTACTTACCAGTATGCATCTGTTCTTGGCATGTAGAGCTGCAGATCTACACACGCCCACCCGCCTCCCCGGCTACCTGTATCTGTTCCAGTCTATCTTATTTAGATACAACACACATGGGTTTCTTCACTGTTATTACTGCGCTCCATCTTTCCCTGCTGGCGAAAAACAATCTGAGGATGGAGCCGAAGCCCATGCGCAATACGATCCAAAGGAGGAGTCACCGACCTCGTGACTTCCAAAGACTTTCCAAAAGGAAAAACAAACTGCAAACATACGGTCCCAACACCAGATGGCGATCTAGGAAAATTGTGTAGAACTGCAACTCTACATGCCAAGAACAGATGCATACTGGTAAGTAGCATATTCCTTTTTAAAGATCAAATGTGTACCTCATCACGTCATGCTCCGTCTTTCCACCAACCCTGAAATTGCTCATGTTTAACAAGTCCTTATATCACCTAGTTAGACCCCCCAAGAAATGTGTAATTTTCCCCTTTCTCAAATGTAATTTTATTTCTCCTGAAACCTTTAAATGCGTAGGTATATGCAGGGATTTATGATAACAACAATTTGCATAGAATTTGATACAAAACTAAAGCTGGTTGACGTGAAAATAAACAATTCTTTTAATAAAAAAGGGTTTCAACAATAACAGTGTCATACAAATTCAACTATTTATATTGTAAATTTAAACACGACAGGTAGTCATTGAAAAAGAGCTGAGCCCACATTGAATGAAGGGGTCTTCGGGGGTCGAATCCGACGGTGTATTTAACTTTCATCTCTCACCAAATGACCAGTCCTTTGTCTCAAAGCATGCAAGACATTTCCATCCAGTGTTATGGTCCGTATAAAATATTCCATCATTTCGAGTCTGTGACAGAATCGTTTGTAAAATGGACTCCAGTGACCCAGCGTGTTTGAGGGACAGTAACCTGGAAATGCTTGGTTGAGGCTTGGAAACGTATCCGGCAGACGTCTCTCTGCGCCAACCCAGTCACAGACCCCAAGCAGGTGAACAAGGAGGAGGGAGAATTAGAGAAGGGGTTATTTGGACTATAATGCAGGAAAACAGCTGACGCTCTTTGATAGCAGCTTGGTGGATTGACTACACTCGCATTTCTTCTTGGCTACCGTGGCGGTGAAACAAGGGCGAGGCACCTAGAACAAAATGAAGTTTTGTTAGTTCAGTAGTAGTGGTATTTAGTGTATTCTCACAGCTGCAGACTTCACTCACACTTCTGTGCTGAAGAGAATATGTAATATACATTTTACTTAGCTTGATCTATGACCGGAATGATTGCGATTTCGCAACTGCCGTTTTTTTCGCATAATTATGGATAGGACACATCATCCATCATCTGCTGCATAATGTGCAGATTTTAACAACAAAAAATATAGTTTTCAGCCCAAGTGGATAAAAAGTTACTAACAACATGTATTTGGTTGTTAAACTAGTAGTAATTAGGTGAAAGCTTTGCCCAGACAGTATTACCATGTATAAAAATGAAAAAATAATGAAGTAATAGTATTAAAAAACATGCCACATTAAGCCTCATAATTTGGCTTTTCTTGCCACATAATTTAGTCATTCCTGCTGCATAATTTGGTGCTCCCCAAACAGCTCCAACAGCATGGACTTTTCAACGTAGTCAAGGAGTTCACTAACCTCTCGGCAACCGCAAACAAGCTCTCTACAACACTCTCTCTGACTTTTTCCACTACAAAATCAATACCATCTACCAAGACTTCGCACCCCAACACCCCGCTGAGGACACCATCAACCGCATCATGCCAACCAACGCACTCTAACACCAGCTCACCTCATGGAACATCCTCACAGAGAAGGAAACGATGTCCATCATGCGATCTATCCACTGCGGACCACAAGCAGACCCCTCCCCACACCATATATTCAACCTCTGCAATCAACCCATCGGCAAATAACTCACCAAGGTCCTCTATCACTACGGCCCACTTCCTGCAGAAATGGAAATATGCAGATGTGAAGTTGCTGCTGAAAAAACTATCCACAGACCCAGGAGAACCTGAGAACTACAAATCTATCTCCCTGCTCCCTTTCCCAGCCAAAGTAATCGAGAAAGCCATCAACATGCAGCTCACCAGACATCTGGAGAACCACAACCTTCTGGGCCCCTTCTAATCCAGCTTCAGAGCAAACCACAGCACCGAGACAGCCCTAGACACAGCCACGGACAACATTAGAATGCTGCTAGACCACAGAGAAACAGCAACCCTCACCCCCCTCGACCTCTCCGCAGCTTTCGACAGCGTATCCCACCACACACTGATCAACAGACCACCAAAATAGGAATCTAAGGAGCAGCCCTCAAGTGGATTGCATCTTACCTCACAGGAGGAACGCAGAAGGTTATCCTCCCCCCTTACTCCTCGCTCCCTAAGAACATCAGCTGTGGTGTACCTCAAGGCTCATCCCTCAGCTCAACCCTCTTCAATGTATACATGACACCCCTGGCCAACATCATCAAGAGCCACAGACTCGACACCCAACTAATCCTCTCCCTGACCAACGACCCAACGACCACGAAGTTCCAAAGATGCATGTGAGACGTGGCTGGCTGGATGAACAACTGCCTCAAACTCAACACCGACAAGACAGAAATACTCATCTTCGGGAAAGGCAAGGATACCCTCTAGAACCAAGAATGGTGGCCACCGGAGCTGGGCCCAATCCCCAAACCCACCGAACACACCCACAACCCCGGCATCATTCTCGACAGCCTGCTATCCATGAAGAAGCAGGTTAGCACCGTCTCCTCTGCTCCACTTGCTTCCTCAACCTCCGAATGCCCAGGAAGGTCTTCAGATGGCTCCCATCCAACACCAGGCGAACAATCACGCAATCTCTTGTCACCAGCAGACAAGACTACGGCAACTCCCTCTATGTAGGAATCATGGCCCAACTCATGACTATCCCGACCATAGCAGCCAGACTCATCCTCGGCCTCCCCAGACAGACGCACGGCACCCCTCACCTCACAAAACTCCACTGGCTACCAGTAGCGAAGAGATGCCAGTTCAAGCTGCTCACTCATGCTTACAAGGCACTACACAACAAAGGACCGGCGTACCTTAACAATCAAATACATTTTCACCAACATACCAGGGAACTCTACTCCAAATCCCTCTCCCTAACAGCCACCAAACGAATCCGCTGGACAAACAGCGGAGGCCGCTCCTTCTCCCACCTAGTGGCTAAGGCCTGGAACAACCTCCCCCTGAACCTCAGAGCCTCACCAGCACTCCATTAGTTGAGATAGGACCTCAAGACCTGGATGTTCAACCAATAGGAGAACAGGCTGCAGGATCTCCCAGCACCTCGAGACCCTCATGGGTGATGTAGCCCCGCTCTACAAATCCTGATTGATGGATCTCCTGCCATATAATTCCAGTGGCCTTGTGTATGACCTTTTTAAGAATGACCAAAGTTCTGCCCAAATTCTGCATAATTTTCAGATTTTAATTTAAAAAAATGTTTTTAGCTCAAACGGTTCAAAAGTTACAAAAAAAGCTGCCACCGGTGTGACCACCCAGTCGCAGGCCTTTTATTGGAAAGTGATTGGTCACCTTTCTTTTGCTGTTTGCTGGAATTAGGTGTTAAAGTGGTGCAACCCCTGCCCAGACAGTGTTAACATTGTAAAACTTATTTAATAATGGAGTAATACTGCAACAAAATGTGCCACATTGCACTGCACAGTTTGCCTTTTTTGCCACATAATTTAGTTAAACCTGCTGCATAATTTATTCCTCCCCTGTGAACAGTGCGCATCGGAGCGCTGGACTGGCATTGAATCGGGGGGCACTCAGATGTACGATAGAGGGTTGCTGGAGACTGTGGAGAGAACATCGGCCGAAGACTGCGACGCGCCTCCGAGAGGTGACAAGATGGCGGCTACGGCGCTCCTTGGAGCCTGAACTGGCGGCCGCTGCTCCACGCGTCTGCGGTCGACGGGGGCTGCGGGCGGCGGTGGACACGAACCGCGCCAGAGCTGAGAATATTTGATGCGCCAATGAAAGAGAGCATCCGGACGACAACAAGAGCCGTGAGGGGATCGGGCGTAGAGCGCAGGCCTGCGGTGGAAGCTGAGCAGCTGACTGCTGAGACGGCTCGGGCTCCGGCGCTGGATGGAAGCGCTAATCGTGGAGGTCAGTGCTGTGTGAAAAGGGATGGCTACGAGAAGTGCCTGATCTGCATATTCTGGTGACGGAGCTGAGGATTGTGGAGATCCTGCACGGAGCACTTCCTCTTCCCCTCTGGCCCTGGAGATAGGCGCGACAGCCGACAAGGGGGAAGCTGCGTCGCGGCTGCCTGGAGGATAGCAGTAGTGGGAAAGAGGCTGAAACTATAGACAGTGAGGGGGGATTCCTGGCTCGGAACACATCTCACCGAGGAGTAGTGAGGAACCTTGTTGCACTAGCGACCCTGATTAGAGCCCGACCCCGCGTGAAAGAAAATGGCGCTGGCAGTATGATGAAGCCCTGAAGGACTCGGAAACGCTCGCTAGGGAGCTGCGAAAAGCTGCTACTTGAGCCCAGACAGCTCTGCGGAGCCTGGTGGTGATCCTATTGCGAATAGCACAGAGGGAGATGACTAGGCCTAGAACATTGAGACACGCAGAGTGATCAGGCCTGAACGAGAATCGCCTGATGACTGGACGGCGATGATTGGGTCTGGACAGCAATAAAAGGAGTACCGGGTTGCACGCGCAGGGATTGCACCGGTGGCGAGAAGGGGGCCCTGAGGCGGATCGCTTTACTGGAACGTGCTGACTCGCTGGAGACTACAACTAACACCAGAAGTGTGCGGGTTAGACCACTACGAAAGGGCCTGATACCTACAGGATCACAATAACTACTGGGGCGGCGCGACGAGGCAGGGTTGCCAAGGGCATGATGGGGAAAACCCAACTTAAACAGGGCGGCGGGTAGCCGGCCCGGGACAAGGAGGCGAGCCCGTCGGCAGCGCAGGTAATACAGCAACCACCAACTGACTGCCTCCCGCAACAGCAAGTCGACCAGATCCTGCAAGCCATAACAGCCACGCGAGATACACTACAGGCGGATATAGCGCAGGTGACGCAGAGCTTGGGACTACTCAGAGCGGATCACAGTAAGTTGGCAGAAAGGGGGAAAACTGCTGAAAATGCCCTGGAGGGCATGGAACCGACTGCCAGGAAGTTAACAGCCCAAATGAAAGAAGTGCAGAATCGGATACATACATTGGAACAGAGAGCGGAAGATGCAGAAGGGAGGAATTGGCGCAGTAACATTCGCGTGGTAGGTCTGCCGGAGGGAGTGGAGGGAAAGAGCATGCTGGACTACTTGGAAACCTGGCTGAAAACTGTAGTAGCCCCGGAAGGCTTGACCCCCGTTTATACGCTAGAAAGAGCGCATAGAGTACCGGCAAGACCGCTAGCGCCGGGGCGCCCACCCAGACCAGTGATTGCTAAATTGCTACATTACAAAGATAGAGACTGGCTATTGGCCCAGGCGCGCAAGAAGGGACCGTACAAAGTGGACAATGCTACTGTAACACTATTCCTGGACTATACGTGGGAAGTCCAGCGCAAAAGGGCATCATACCTGGCGGTCAAAAAGGCGCTATGTGAAGAAGGACTGCAGTATGCCCTAATGTATCCAGCGACCCTAAAAATCCTGGTCGACAACAAATCCTACTTTCACAGCAGCCCGGAGGATGCGTGGGACTGGCTGGAGAGTTATAAGGCTGGAGCCGAGCAACCAACTCAAGATGGAAGGATGACCCCGGCACAACCTAAACCTAGACGAACTCGGAAATATTGGAGTCGACGAGCGAGCTCTCCAAGGCCGACGCTGGGACAAGCGGAAAAGGAGAGATCAGCAGCGGTAGAGGCAGTAGCTGCGCTATCCAAGACAGGGATGGACTCGCAGAGCGAAAAAGGCAAATCGGAGCTGGGAACAGACAGATCGGACACAGATGCCTCACAGGCGGACAGTGTGCGGCTGCCACATGTGACGGCGAGAACGGCAGATGAGCTGGTGGACTTGTGATTAGCCACTCCTGAGCATTTGAAGCTAACCCCTGCTTAGCTGGTCTGTATATTGCTGGATGGGGGGGACATAGCTTACCAAAGGCTGGGTGTCGGCGGGTGCGGGCGAACTGGGCCTCTTTGGACCTTTGAGCCTACCCCCATTGTTATAGGGTGTTGGAGATTTCTTGGGAGTCTGGGCACTCTGGTTACTTCATTAGTTTGGATGGGTGTTCAGTTTGGGGCATCTGTCCTGGGGAGGGGGAGTTGGGGTGTGTTTAGTTTTGTTCAGGGATATCAATGGGGAACCAGTGTGCTCCAGATGACGCTGAAGATGGATGGGGATAGGAGAAAAGAAAATGACCTCTATCTCCGCCTTTAAGTGCATAACCTGGAATGTCCGTGGACTCCACACTATAGCCAGGCGCTATCAGGTGCATGCCTACTTAGTGCGCAGGGGAGCACACGTTGCTCTCTTACAAGAGAGGCACCTCACGTTAGCAGAGGGTAAGGCGCTCCAGCGCAGATGGCGTGGGCAGGTATATTACACTACTTATTCGGCATACGCTAGAGGTACGTTAGTGTGGATCAGGGCGGGGATGCCATTCCAACTGACGCATAAGATGATTGACCCTGAGGGGCGCTATGTCCTGCTGGCGGGGAGCCTGAACGGGGTAGATGTCATGATAGGGAGTATATACGCTCCAAATGTTGAACAAGGAAGTTTCTTTGACCGCCTGTCTGGGGCCATGGCTGCGCACGCACCGAGCTCGCTGCTTTTGGGGGGCGATTTCAACTCTGTGTTGGATGTAACCATTACAGGTCCCACCCACCACTGCCCGAGTCGGCGAGTGTGAGACTTGCAGATAAAAGGCGGAGATGGCAGTCAAATTGGAATTTAGTGGATATGTGGCGGGAGCAGCACCAGCAAGAGCGAGGTTATTCATATTATTCTGGTCTGCATGATTTGCATGTCCGGTTGGATGCGATGCTGGGAACATCTGATGTCTGTATTAAAGTGCAACACAGTGAATACTTGGCCAAAACATTGTCAGATCATAACCCCCTGCTGATCCACTTGGGCTGGCACAAAGAGCGGGCGTTGATTCCAACTTGGAGATTGCGCCCTGAAACACTAGAAGACCCGGTGTTCCGGGAAGAGCTACAGCAGGGGATCACCCACTATTTTAATGAAAATGAATATACAGCAGCAACAATAGCGATAGAATGGGATGCATTCAAGTCAGTGGTCCGAGGGATCTGTATTTCTAAGGCGGTGGGGGTACTGAAAACCTTACTAGATGATATACAAAGGCCGGACGAGCGCTTGCGAGAAGCAGAAAGGAGTAGCCATACATTGGAGAGGTGCTGGGAGTGAGGGAGGAAGTAGCGTGGCAAGTTGAGAGGCTCAGAGCATTTGATTATAAGGCATACAATGCGCGGGTGCATAATGAGGGGGACAAAACGCGAACGCGGCTTGTTGCTCCTAATAATAGAGGAGCACCAATCCTGGGGCTTCGAACATCGGCAGCTACAATGGAATATACCCAACTGGGAATAAACGATATGTTTGCGCGCTATTATACAGCGCTGTATCGTAGCATGGGGGCAGCAGATGATGAAGGCATGGAGCGTTACTTTGGTGGGCTGGTTTGGCCCCAGCTGGAGGAGGAATACTCACTAGCATTGGGACAAGAGATATCGTTAGGAGAAATCCAGTCAGCAATTAAGCACATGGCCCGAAATAAGACCCCGGGAGTTGATGGGCTACCAATAGAGTTCTACGCCACTTTTGTAGATATACTGGCGCCTCGGCTACAAGCGCTATATAAACATACCTGGATGGCGGGAACACTGCCAACCACGACCCGGGAGGCCGTTTTAATTCCCATTCTAAAACCAGGCAAAGACCCCGCTGAGCTAGCAGCGTATAGGCCGCTGTCAATGTTAACGGCAGATTATAAAATTTTAAGCAGGATACTGGCGACGCGACTGCTCTCTTATATGACATCCCTAGTCCATGGGGATCAGGGGGGGTTTATCCCCAAACGAAATACGGCTGGCAATATCAGACGCCTCTTGCGTGTTTTAGAGGAACAGCGAGAAACTGAGACGGGAGCAGCGGTGCTGGCTGTGGATATTGAAAAGGCCTTTGACAGCCTAGAATGGTCTTTTTTATATTATGTGATGCGGAAAATGAGAATAGGGGAAGAATATGCGAGATGGACGCGGATCCTCTATACCGAGGCCACGGCTAGAGTGCGAACGGGCGCGACAATCTCTCGGGTGTGTAAAGTAGAGCGAGGGACGAGGCAGAGCTGCCCTCTCTCCCCGCTGCTATTTGCAATTGCAATGAACCATTAGCCATGCTAGCATGCACGGGAGAGCACTACCGGGGCCTAGCACTGCGGGCGGATGTGCAATACATCTCGCTGTATGCAGACAATTTATTCATGTTTTTGGAGGACATTGGAGAGGCTTTAACAGCGGCGAAACAATTGCTGACCGGATATAAGGAATAGATCAGGCTGCGTGTCAATTGGACGAAGACTTGTTTATTCCCGGTGAGACCGAACCTACCAGCACCGGCCCAGGTGCAAGGGGTCCGATGGTAGGCACAGTGCCTGCCCTATTTGGGAACGTTCATTTATCATACTCAGGACGGGCTCCTGGAAGGCAACATTAGTCGAGCAATCCGAGAAGTCAAGGGGAGTATGGAGTTCTGGACTACCCTGAAGATGTCGGTAGCAGGGCGGGTAGCACTGTTAAAAATGGTAGTGTTACCGAGACTGCTATACTATTTTAGGACTCTCCCAATATGGATACCTGGAGCGAAGTTTCGGCAGCTAAAAGCGATTGTGGGAGAGTTCTTGTGGGGGAATGGTAGGAGACGTGTTGCTCTAGATACAATGATGCGCCCCAGGAAAGCGGGAGGTTGGGCAGTGCCTGACTTTGAAAGGTACTATCTGGCGGCCCAGCTCCAATGGCTCACACAGGCAGTGGCATCGATGTTTCGAGGGCCATATCCAAACAACAACTGCTGGATACCACGGCATGTGCTCTCCTATATCTTGCTGGGGCAGAAGCTGCGTAGAGACACCATTACGAACGAAGAGAGAACGCTGCAGCGTTGCTGGGTCAGGAGTCATATAAAGCATGGCGTGGAGCGCCCCTACTCGCCCGAGCTCCCGATAGGGGCATGCACAGCGTTACCCCACGGAGGAGACTGGTCAGTTCTGGGAGATTGGGAGGAGAAGGGGGTATTTATGGTGGGCGATCTCTATGAAGATGGTGCCTTACTGCCGTTCTCGATTTTAGAAGACAGATATGACCTGCCGCGGGGACACTACTTATTACATGTGGCGCTGGTAGCGGCTATCCAACGCAGGTGGAAAACAGGACTGACTGAACCAGAAACATCTTTAACCTGCCAATATGTAGCTATGGCGGCCGGCACGTTTAAGGCCATCACATGTCTTAATAGGAGAATGGAACAGGAGGGGAGGCAACCGATGGATCGCCTAAAGGGGAAGTGGGAACAAGACTTGGAGAGGGATATCCCGGACGCTACTTGGCCTAAACTAGTGGAAAGAGCATGCAAGAGTACGCAGAACGCTAGGTTTCAGCTAATACAATTTTATGTGTTACATAGGGCATATATGACCCCGGAGCATATTAAGCAGATCTTTAAGGTAGAAACGGCTAGCTGCCCTAGATGTGGGACAGAGGGCGCGGACTTTCAGCATATGCTGTGGTCCTGCCCGAATTTGACAGTATATTGGGGAGAAGTAATTACTGCACTGGAGTTGGTTACGGAGCGAAAACTTAACAAGGACATGGGGGTGAGTTTATTGCATTGGTTTCCGCACACTAAACATAACAAAGTGACCAGCAAATTTATAGATCTGGGACTGCTATTAGCAAAAAGGGAGATAACCAGTCATTGGAAACACAACCAGGGGCCTAGGGTGCAGAGATGGAAGCATGAACTTCTTAAGTGGGCAGCAAGCGAAAGCGTGATTAAGCTACGGCTGGCGCATAGGCTGCAGAAGGAAACGATGTTGGAAACGGCACGCGCCTGGGAGGCGCAGGTCGAGGCATTGCGCAGGCCCGATAGAGACCTGGAGGAGGAACCAGACTCTCCCCCAGACCGCTGACCATTGGGGATTGTGGGGGGGACACTGGGATTGGTGGCGCTATGGAAGCGGAGAGTAGCAGACGACATGGGGATGGAGGTCATCCCACAGAGATGGCACATCTTAGGCATAATACCTATAGATTAGGTTACATTGGGAATTGTACACTGAGGTGGAGCACACTGGAGGGTGGGATAGGGGTGGGAAGGGGAAGTAGTTATATCGTTGGGAAGGATGAACAACATTGGTATTATTATGCATTAATTGTTGATATGCCACGAGAAGCAGTACATGGCTGTCCAGATAGCACTGTGTAATACTATGCTTGGAATAGATAATAGCTCTGAAATTAACGGACAGTGGGCAGCTAGTAACTATGTAATATATGTCAAAATCTGAGGATGATATGATGAAGATGAACACAAATAAAAAATGTTTAAAAAAAAAATTATAATAATAATTTATTCCTCCCCTGTCGTATAATTCCAAAGCCCCTGATTATAATAAGACAGACATTCACTAAAGGTGTCTGTGGAACCATGCTCTGTTGCTCAGGACGCCACTGGCCGTCAAGAATGACAGTCCTTCAAACGACACCTATCCGGCCAGCCCCTGGGTACCGCTGACATGAGCCATAGGAATTATACCTCTGTAGAAAGCAATAGAGCGTGGTTGAAACTAGTGAACAAAACCCTGCAGCATGCCATTCACAATGATCATATCACTGGGCATCACCCACAAGGACCATTTGCAGATATCTCATCTCTTAAGTGATCCTAATCAGCTTGGGTCATTGGAAGTGTCCTCGATAACCACAGAGTGTCTCAGCTTCTACTCCATTGATGCCAGATTGGTGGACACAAATTGAGCCTAATGTATACTTTACGTGCTTAGCATGTAATACACGTATTACATGGGAATAACTGGCTGTGTATGCCACTCCACTCTACTAGGTGGGGGACCGTGTATTACGCCCCTTGGGAAGGTGTGAGGAATCCTGCTGGTACTGTACAGGAGAATGTTTATGCCATCTGTACTGTTCTGCTCATTGACTGCCTTCTTGAACCCCTGTCTATATGCTTTGTCCCTCAATCTCCTGTACTGTCTGTGCATGTTCGGTCTATGCCAAGCCTGTGAATCACATGCCATTATCCTCGGTATGGTTGCTTAAAAATCAAAATAGAGTTCAAAGAAAAACAATAACCTTATTAGATGGCGACCCATGGCTCTTAAGCATTCAGTTATGTCATACATGACAGCGTACTTGGCAATAATTATTATCAAATTCCTGTGCTGAGTTGTAAGACATTTCTGTAGTACACTATAGAATTAAGTGTCTCTAAAAGCACAGAGGCGCACACTGAGAGAGGCAGAGGCGTATGCCTCTTGAATGAGAGCAAATCATTGAGGTGAAACTCCAGATAATATATTTGTAAAGCCTCACTGAGGCTTATATATTTGAGTTGAATAAATACAAATATCCCTGGTCAGGTTCCTCTCTTTAGCATTTTGTTTATGCACGGGGCTGAATGACAGAGCCCTGGGCTGCCAGGTTTTCACCTCCATATTGTAGGGGCTGATTGAGGCTGAGCTCACTCACTGAAGCCC